>NC_072047.1:2672376-3037276 GCF_027791375.1 Indicator indicator
CGTTCCTCCCCAGCCACCCAAGTGCCCGGTCGGCGGAGCAAGTAGACGTCAGGAGGGGGGGGGTCGGGAAAGAGCGGGCCTGAAAGCCCCTCTTCTACTACTCCCCTAGCGCTCCCCTTTGGGGGCTGGGGGGCAGGGTTCCTACGGCAAGGAGCGCCAAAGCATTCCACATACTAATCCAAGGCTTCACGGCCCTCCCAGGGGAACTGGGGAGCAGGTAGGGAAGCGAGTGTAGGTTATCTTTAATTAATTTTCTTTTGTAATATACTTCTTTATTCATTTTTTATTAATTTTTTCCATTATTATATTTTTTTTCTTTTTCCTTTTTTTTTTTTTTTTCTTTATTTTTACCCACAATCTGCTGCCTCACCCCCAGTGCCAAAATGCCCGGGGGGAAAAGGCAAAGACGACAGTGCATCTGGGGACTAGGCTTGCTTTGCCAATTATCTCTTCTCCCTCTCACTTCCTTTCATCTCTCACTCTTCCCTATCATCACGTCTCTCTCAATTTCCTACCCCTGCCTTGGGGGGCTGCTGTTGGGGATGGCAGGGAGCAAGCGCAGCAGGGAAACAAGGAAGGCTGTGTCCCTCCCCACGCTCCCTGTCCCCTCCATGGTCCGCCTCCCCGTCCCCTCTGTCCCCTTTCTTGCCCTGGGTCCCCTCCCTGGTCCTCCCTTCCCTCTCCCTGCCGGCCTGGGGGCGTCTGGCTGGAGAAGGGCAGGAAGCAAGGCATGGCAGTAAGAATAGGCAAGAGCAGGCAGGGACAGAAGTCAACTGCTAGTGTCTCTCCTTTCCGCTTTTCGCCCCCCTTCCTTTCCTTCTCTTCGTCTCCTCACCTCCCCCCTTCCCTTCCCCTCCCTTCCTGTGCCCCTCTTTTCTCTGTCGCACCTCCTTCCTTCCTCTTCCCCTTCTTCCGTCCTGTCTTCTCTCCCTTTCCTTCCCTTTTCTCCTCTCCTTCTTTCTTTCCTCGTCCTTTCCTCTGGGTTCACGCCCCTTCCTGTCCAGTCCCTCGTCTCCCCTCATTTCTCTTCTAGGTCGTCCTGGCTGGTCCGGTCTCCCCTTGCCTGCCTGGGCTGCTGGAGTGATTCGTGAAATAGACAGTTGGAGCAGGGCAAGCAAGGATGTCTGTTCAAAAGCTTCTGCATGGCTGGCAAGAGGAAACTGGGCAAAAGGCAATAACAAAACTAATAAAACCAAACCCCCCAAACATCCAAAAAAGGAAACAAAAACCTACCAAACCGCAACCCAACGACGACCCCCACTCACTCGGCCCCAAAACCCCACATGAAAAAAACAAAAAAACGTCGCTGAACTCATCGCAGCTGATAAAAAATAGAATAACGCGATACGAGCTGACACTGTTTTTGTGGGCTTTTTTGCAGGAGCAGGGGAAACCACATATCATTCCTTTGCCAAGCTCAAAAAACCCCAACACGAAATAAGGAGGGGAAACCTCCTACTTTGTTTTTTTTTTTTTTTTCTTTTTTTTTTTTTTTTCTTTTTTTTTTTTTTTGTTTTTTTTTTTTTTTTTTGATTTTTTTTTTTTTTTTTTTTTTTTTTGTTTTTTTGTTTTTGTTTTTTTTTTTTTTTTTTTTTTTTGTTTTTTTTTTTTTCTTTTTGTTTTTTGGTTTTGTTTTTTTTTTTTTTTTTTTTGTTTTGTTTTTTTTTCATTTTTTTTGTTTCTGTTTTTTATTTTTTTTTTTATTTGTTTTTGTTTTGTTTTTATTTATTTTTTTTTTTTCCTTTTTTTTTTTTTTATTTTTTTTTTTTTTTTTCTTTTGTGTTTTATTTTGTTTTGTTTGCTGAATGAAGCTCCCCAGGAGCTTGGCAGAAGTCAGTCCATGTCCCTGCTCCACGTGAGGGGCTGCAAGTGGGGCCAGGCTCCCTCTGCACTGTGGGGCTGTGGGGATGCAGGGAATGGTCTCAGGGAGGGGTCTGAGTTCCTGGAGCATCTCCAATATCCAAAGGGGGCTGCAGGAGAGCTGGAGAAGGACTTTTCATAAGGGCCTGTGGTGATAGGATGAGAGGCAAAGGCTTGAAACTAGAGCAGAGCATTGGATCAGGCTGCCCAGGAAGGTGGAGGAGTCACCATCCCTGCAGGGGTTTCAAGGTTGTGTAGCTGGCTCCAGGGAGACCTCAGAGCAGCCTTCCAGTACCTGAAGGGGCTCCAGGAGAGCTGGGGAAGGACTTTGGACAAGGGCTGGAAGTGCCAGGATGAGGGACAATGGCTTGGAGCTGGGAGAGATTAAGACTGGAGCTGAGGAAGAAATTCTTTGCAGTGAGGCTGGGGAGAGACTGGCACAGGTTGCCCAGGGAGGCTGTGGCTGCCTCCTGCCTGGAGGTGTTCAAGGCCAGGCTGGATGAGACCTTGAGCAGCCTGGGCTGGTAGGAGGTGTCCCCTGCCCCCATGGCAGAGGGTTTGGGCACTGGATGGGAGGCTTTGGAGGTCCCTCCTTTCCAACCCAAACCATTCCCGTGGTTTCTAAAGAAAAGGTTTAACTTAATGATGGGAATAAGGAGGGGAAATGAGGTACCCCCTGGCCCCCCAGCTTCCCCCTGGAAGCAACCCATAGGAAGAGCTTGGTAGCTTGAATGTCCAGAGGGCAGGGAGGGCTGCAAGTCCCCTCTTGGCCAACCCTCTTGAAAGGAGCAAAAGCCCTTTGGAGCTGATGTTGCAAAAGCACTTTTGCAAAGCCCCAGCCCCAAAAACCCTCAGCCCCCTGCCCAAGGGTGGTGGAAGGGGAAACACAATGGCTTTCCAAGAGGGGGAAACCCATGGAAGGGCCCACCTGGAGGTGGCCAGGGAGGGAAAAGAGCTCGGGCTGGCCCTCTTGCGCGCGCCCCCCCCCTGGGCAAAGCCTGATTGATGTGGGCCGATCTTGGGCAACACCTGGGCCGCCTGCAAGGCCCCCCCTTTGTTTTTCCCCCCCCCTTTCCCCTCCCCCCCCCCTCCCCCCCCCCCTCCGTCTCCCTCCCCCTCCCCCACCCTCTCCCCCTCTTGGCCCATGTTTCCAAGCCCTTTGCGGCAACCCAAAAGACCCCCCCCTGGCATGACAAAAAATTCAAGGGGTGGGCGGTGGTTTGGAAAATCAGGTCCCCCCTCCCCATCCATTGTTGGGGGGGAATCGCTCCACCAGGTGGGGCTGAGGCCCCTCCCTTTCCCCAGCCACAAAGCCCCCAGCGCGCTGTTATCCATGAAAAAAACAAACCCACAAAAAAATTGAAAAAACGCCCCAAAAAAAAAAAAAAAAAAAAAAAAAAGGAAAGAATTGTGGGCCCTTTCCTCCCCTCCCCCACCCACCCCTTCCCCCGCCACCGCGGGGAAATTGTGGGAAATGGGGATTGACAAGAATAGGCCCGGGAAGGTGGCCCAAAGCCCGCGGGGGGGCGGGTAAAACTAGGTAAATAAGCTGAGCGTCCTCCGGCCCCACAGGGGGAAGGTTTGTAAAACCCTTGCAAAACTGGCCAGGGCCTCCTCATCCCATCAATCCCCAAATGAAAACCGTTTTTTTTTGTTTTGTTTTTTTTTTTATTTTTTTTTTTTTTTTTTTTTTTTTTTTTTTTTTTTTGTTTTTTTTTTTTTGTTTTTTTTTTTCACTTTGGGGAAAGTTTTTACACCCCAAAAAACCACCGTCCCCGTTCAGGAAGGTCCGGGAAATTTTTGGCCCTGCCCAAAAAACCCCCCTACTCCCCCCCCTGGTGGCCCACGAATAGCCCCCACAGAGCCCCCTAGGGCCCCAAACACCCTCTGGCCTGCTCCACCCACCCATGCACGGCCCTGGTGGCGTGCCGGCAGGGGTTTTTTTTTTTTATCCTCTGGGGGAAGGTGTCCCCCCCTCCAACAAAGCCTCCCTTTTTGGGTGGTTTTTTTTTTTTTTTTTTTTTTTTTTTTTTTTTTTTTTTTTTTTTTTTTTTTTTTTTTTTTTTTTTTTTTTTTTTTTATTTTTTTTTGGGGGCACTTCAGCCTGTTTGCATATGGCCCCCCAAAAAACAGCTGTTGGACACAGCCCTCAACCCCACCCCCAACCCCCCCAGTGTTCCCACCCCCCCCCCCCCGCCCTACGCAATTCACTGCCTGGCCCCCTTCTCCCCCCCCCTCCTGCCAGGCTTCCCTTTCGGGGGGGCAAACTCCCCAACAAAGCCGGCCCAGAGGCCTTCTTCCTGTTGCCCCTTCCTCTATCTTCAACAGCTGGTGAACCCCCCATCCCCCAAAAGTCCCACCCCTCGGCCCGGGGCTGGTGGCGCACACAGCCACACCCGGTGTGCCACACATTTTTCCCCCACAGCCCACACAAAGCTTGGCCCTGCACATAACCTCCAACCTCTCCCTCTTCTCTCGTTTGGGAAGGGAGAGCCGGGTTCGGTTTGGGGAAAGTTTTGCCCTCCTCTGCCCCTGTGGGGGGAATGTGGCCCAGAGGCCAGCCTTGCCCAAGCCCCCCTAAGAGGAGGGGGGCTGCAGGGAGAGCAGCGTCCCCTGGGGCTGGTCCCAGGGAAGCTCAGGGCCATTGTCCCCCAGCCCTTTTTCACTTGTTTTGCCAGGAGCATGTTTTTTTCGTTTTCGGTGGTGGAGTTTTTATCCTCTTCTCGGTGCTTTTCCTTCTTTCAGCCCCCACTGGAGCCCCCAGGGCCTGGGGCTGGCTATCACCTGCCCTCCCCCCCCCCTGCCCCTGTTTGCATTCTGAAACCGCTTCAGCACCTATCCCACTACCTCACGCCTACCTTCTACACGAGAATCAGAGAATTTTGGGTCAGGTTTGGAACAGAGACCCCTTCAAGGTCAATTGAGTTCCCTGAGACCATTAACCCCTGCTCCTGCTGAGTCCCCCCCCACCCAATGAGCCCTATTCCCCGCAGGCCCCACCACAAAGGGTCCAGAGATTAATTAAGAATAAGGATTTTGGGGGTTGGAAGGGAAAACCATCCAAAGGTCATCCCAGTTTCCAGCCCGCCCCCCTTGCCATGGGCAGGGACAACCTCCTCCTCACCAGTCCCCAGGTTTGCTCCCAAGGGCCCCTGCATACCCAGCCCTGGCCCTTGAAAATGAACCCCTCCAGGTGCCCCCCTCCCATCACCACAGCCCCTTCCCGGGCCAAACCTGTCCCCGAGCCTTCCACTGCCAAAAGGAATTTCTACCATCCTCAAGTCTCGCAGTCCCACCCCCTCCAATCGTCCCTCATTCTCCCTAGCCTCAACAGCCCCAGGCCCACCCCCCTCTTCCCCCTCAATCCTCCGTGGCACCTCCCAGCCCAGCCCTTGTCCAAAATTTCCCTTCCTCCCCAAGCTTCCTCCCTGGAGTCCAACCTTCCGAGGACTGGGAACGGCGCTTCCTAAGGTTCCCTCCCTCCAGAGGCCCAGCCTACACAACACTAACCCGTTGAAAACCCCTGCAAGGGATGGTGTGACTCTCCCACCCCACCTCCCCCCTGGCTGCAGCCCTTGAGCCAATTCCTGTAACAATCAGTTCAGTGGAAAAATGTTTTTTTTTGTCTTTTTTCCTGAATGTCCCCCAATCCCTAAACCCTCCCTCCTAGTGCAGCTTTTGGTAGGCCCATTCCCTTTTTTTTCACCCCATTTTTATCCTATTCCATCCCCTAACTACTTTTTTGGCAACAACCTCAAATCCACGGTGTGAAGTGCAGCCTGGAGTGGTTTTACTGTTCCATGTAATTGATTTGCTAGGATCCACCAGGATGGGCAGGGTGTGAAGCAAGGATTGCTGCTGTGCTGAGGTTTTAGGGACTCCTCCAACACAGGTTTTTGACCACAAGGCTTTGATTGAGTCACTTAGCTGCTGGATTTTGTGGTGGGGTTTGGGTTATTTTGGCAGGAAAATGAGGTCTGTGTCCCAGGGGATCAGCAGGAAGCATGCAGTGATGTGGGAGGTGGATGAAAACAGTTGGGGGGCAAATCCTCTTTTCTTGTCTCCTCATCATTTCTGGATGAGGAGAGGGAGGGAGCAGACCCTGGGAAAAAAAAAAAAAGAAAAAAAAAAGAAAAGCTTTCCTTAGGAGGGTTTCAACAAAGACCTGAGGAAAAGGATGACCCCAGAAGCCCTTTTGTGTCGCTCAACACTGCTCCAGCTTTGCAATTCAAGGTGCTGCCAGTGCCTGATTTCCAAAGGACTCTCAGCCTGTGAGCAGCCCTGAGGGCTTCACCCAAACCCAACCCTCATTTTAATTCCACTTCACAGCACCCAAAACAACATCCAAAACAGCCTCCTGCTCTCGGCTGGTGCTGCTCCAGAGGTGGAAGGTTTGGAGAGGTTTCTGAGTGTTTGCATGAGAGATGTGGAGAAGTTTTGGCACCAGAAGGAATGCACAAAATTCCAGCTGGCATTGTTCAGACCAAGATTCGTAGATTCACAGAAAGGGTTGGGTTGGAAGGAATCTTAAAGCTCATCCAGTTCCAACTCCCCTGCCATGGGCAGGGACACCTCCCACCAGCCCAGGCTGCTCAAGGCCTCATCCAGCCTGGTTTTAAGCACTTCCAGGCAGCCTCCCTGGGCAACCTGTTCCAGTCTCTCCCCACCCTCACTGGAAAGAATTTCTCCCTAATCTCCAGTCTCAATCTCCCCTCTCCCAGCTCAAAGCCATTGTCCCTCATCCTGGCACTCCCAGCCCTTGTCCAAAGTCCCTCCCCAGCTCTCCTGGAGCCCCTTCAGCTACTGCAAGGTTGCTCTGAGGTCTCCCAGAGCCTTCCCCAACTTCTACCCCACAGCTTGTGTCTTGGGATGAGATGAGGAAGCATCAAGCCAGATCCAGAGCTGTGTGTCTGCAGCTGTGTAGCAAAGCCCTGGAAAAAATAAATGGAAAAGAGGAGTAAATGCTGCTCATGCCTTTCCTGCTGCAGGGCTGTCAGTGCTGGGTGCCTGCTGGAAATGCAAATGCCAGCCGAAGCCAAGCGCTGCTGCTATTAAATTTTCAGTGAGTTTACGACGCTTCGCCCCTTATCTGATCTCCCCTCATCTCACCTCCCCTCCTTCCCCTGCCCTCCTCCCAGAGCGGCTGCCAGAGCCTGGAGCAGAGGAGGCTGAGGGGAGACCTCATTGCTCTCTGCAGTTCCCTGGGAGGAGGCTGAATCAGCAGTGCTGTGGCCAGCAGCAGGAGGGAAGTGATTGTGCCTCCGTGCTGGGCACTGCTGAGACCACACCTCGAGTGCTGGGGTCAGGTTTGGACCTCTCACTGCCAGAAGGACATTGAGGGCTGGAGCAGGGCCAGAGAAGGGTCAACGAAGCTGGTGAGGGGTCAGGAGAACAGGGCGGGGGAGGAGCAGCTGAGGGAGCTGGGGTTGGTTAGTCTGGAAGAGAGGAGGCTGAGGGGAGACCTCATTGCTCCCTAGAGCTCCCTGAAAGGAGGCTGGAGCCAGCTGAGGGTTGGTCTCTTCTTCCCAGTATCAGGTGATAGAAGGAGAGGAAATAGCCTGGAATTGTGCCAGGGGAGGGTTAGGTTGGAGATGACGAAAACATTCTTTGCTGCAAGAGTGGTCAGGGATTGGCACAGGCTGCCCTGGGAGGTGGTGGAGTTCCCATCCCTGGAGGTGTTCTGGAAACCTGTGGCCATGGCAGCTGAGGCCAGGGTTTGGTGGCCATGGTGGTTGATGTTGGACTGGGTGAGCTCAGAGGCCTTTTCCCACTTAAGCAATCCTGTGATTCCCAAGAGTTCATCCCAATCCAAACACATGAATTTCCCTGCTCCCCAGGGGGTGGTGCCAGGGAGGTTCACGCTGATGCTTTTCTCTCCTCCCTCTCTGCAGCTCAGCTCCCATGAAAGAGGAGCAGGAGGATGGATTACGGTGGCTGCGAGCTCCTGGTTCCCTGTGGCAAAGACAAATACATCTCCAAGTAAGATGCTGGGCAGGGCTGCAGTGCAGAGCCACAGCCTGCACTGGGCTGGGCAGCTGGCTGCAATATTCCCAGGGGGATTTTTGCTGGGAAGAGGGGAGGGATTCTGGAGTTTGACTTGTAGTGGTTGCCTTTGGAACCATAAGAGCAGTTCTGGGGCAAGAATCAACAATTGCCTTTAAGAAAAGTCGAAGCAGGGGGGGTTGATGTGAGTTGGAATTTGGTTTTTCCTCAGGAGCATCACCAAATGCTCTGCAAACAGCCATGAAAGCCAAATCCTGCCAGGAAAGCTCCCGAGCTGGGATTGCTCCTTTGTGCTTTGGGAGCAAAGTAAAAGGACTCCTAAGTTTCCAGGAAGATTTTGGGGGAGATAAAGCAAAAATGGGATATTGTACCCCCCTATCCTTTGTACTTTCTCCTGACCCTACATCCCTGGGATTTGTGCTTCCTGATGTTAGTCTGAAGGTGCTGAGTATCCTTGAACCCCAGCAGCCTGCCTGGCTGGATTCATGGCATTGCTTCTCTGGGATTCACAGCAGGGCTTGGGCAGCCTGGCCTGGATTGAATCTGGTTGTAGTTTGATTTTATTTATTTATTTATTTATCCATTCATTCATTTAATTATTACGTGGCCAAGAAGGCAAATAGGGTCCTAGGGGGCATTCAGCAGAGTGTGTCCAGCAGAGCCAGGGAGGTTCTCCTCCCGCTCTGCTCTGCCCTGCTGAGGCCACAGCTGGAATATTGCATCCAGCTCTGGGCTCCCCAGTTCAGGAGGGACAGGGATCTGCTGGAGAGAGTCCAAGGGAAGGCTCCAAGGATGCTGAAGGGCCTGGAGCAGTGCCTGGGGAGGAGAGGCTGAGAGCCCTGGGGGTGGTGAGTGTGGAGAGGAGAAGGCTGAGAGGGATCTGCTCAATGTCTCTCAAGAGCTGAGGGCTGGGGGGCAGGAGGCAGGGGCCAGGCTCTGCTCACTTGCACCCTGGGCTAGGCCAAGGGGCACTGGATGGAAACTGCAGCACAGGAGGTTGCAGCTCAGCAGGAGGAGGAACTTCTGCACTGGGAGGCTCCCAGAGGCCTGGAGCAGGCTGCCCAGAGAGGTTGTGGAGTCTCCTTGTCTGGAGCCTTTGCAGCCCTGTCTGGATGTGTTCCTGTGTGCCCTGTGCTGGATTCTCTGCTCCTGCTCTGGCAGGGGCTTGGACTTGATGATTTCCCAAGATCCCTTCCAACCCCTAACATCCTGTGAGCCTGGGATGATGATGATGATGATGATGATGATGATTGTTGTGGTTGTTGTTGTTATTATTTTCTATTTTCATTGTTACATTCATTTGCAACTGGAGCAGGGCTCAGTCTGAGCTCGAGGTCAGGGGCTGGAGCCATGAGCTGATGTGGTGACCTCTCCTCGGAGAACTTGTGACTCCAGCATGACCCAAGGGCTTCAGCATTCCCAACACTTCCTTGGTTTTCAGCCTTGTGACCAAATCCACCAAGATCTGATGGCTTTCCTTAGGGCTTTTTGCACAGCTGGTGGAGGACGTGATTGCAGAGAGGTTGTCCCCAGAGGGGATCAAACTGTTAGAGAGAGTCCAGAGGAGGCCACCAAGATGATCAGAGGCTGGAGAACCTCCCGTGTGGGGACAGGCTGAGAGAATTGGAGCTGTTCACCCTGGAGAAGAGAAGGCTCCAAAGAGACCTCAGAGCAGCCTTCCAGTACCTGAAGGGGCTCCAGGAGAGCTGGGGAAGGACTTTGGACAAGGGCTGGAAGTGCCAGGATGAGGGACAATGGCTTGGAGGTGGGAGAGAGGAGACTGAGAGTGGAGATGAGGAAGAAATTCTTTGCAGTGAGGGTGGGGAGAGACTGGCACAGGTTGCCCAGGGAGGCTGTGGCTGCCTCCTGCCTGGAGGTGTTCAAGGCCAGGCTGGATGAGACCTTGAGCAGCCTGGGCTGGTGGGAGGTGTCCCTGCCCATGGCAGGGGGTTGGAACTGGATGAGCTTTGAGATCTGTTCCAAGCCAACCCATTCCATGAATCTATGATTCTCTGATATCCCCTGGTTGGACCTGCAGCAGACATCCTCAACAAGAGAGCTCCTGAGGCAGCCAGAGAGCCAATTCTGCCCCAGATGAAGCTGCTTTGGACACGCTGGCAGCATTGCCCAGCCTGACCCTGGGACACAATTCCTGCTTTCATAGAGTGATGGTTTGGGTTGGGAGGGACCTTTAAAGGTCATCTAACCCAACCCCTTTTCTCCTAAATCCCTCCAATTTCCTTCTGGCTGGCTCCAGGGTCCAAGCAGTGCCTTCAGTGTCCCCTACTACATCTTTTCTCAGTATCTTTCCCTTTTCCCCCTCCCAGAAATGAGCTGCTCTTACACTTGAAGACCTACAACATCTACTACGAAGGGCAAAATCTGCAGCTGCGGCACCGGGAGGTAAGAAACGCCCCCGGGGTAGGGACCTGCTTCTCTCTGGCAGGAGGGGAAAGCAAACAAACAAAACCCAACCAACCAAAAACTAAAAAAAGGGAAAAGAAAAAAAAAGGGAAATTTGGTTTGATTCAGACGTGTGAGGTCCAAAAAAAAAAACCTCCGAGTCTGTGCCCGGGGTGCGGAGCTGCTGTTCTCTGCGCAGGAGGAAGGGGAACTCATCGTGGAGGGGCTGCTCAACATCTCCTGGGGCTTGCGGCGCCCGATCCGCCTCCAGATGCAGGATGACAATCAGCGCATCCGGCCCCCGCCCTCCTCCTCCTCCTGGCACTCGGGATGCAACCTGGGAGCCCACGGGTGAGTGCAGGGCAGAGAAGACCCCCACAGGTACCCTCCCCACCCCGGGCCCCTCCCGCTGGGGTTTGCTGCCTCACAGCTCCAGCTGCCTGCTCCGGCTCCGGGTTTTATCCGGTTGCAACACCCTGAGGCAGCCCAGGCTGAAATAAAGTCACTGTGCAGTTCCACTTTGCAGCCCCCCACCCCAAGTTGTGCAAAGACCCTCCCCCTTTTTACTAAGGTCCCCCACCTTTTTGCAAGCCCCCCCATTTTTACAAAGACCCTCTTTTTGCAAAGGTCCCCCCCTTTTTTTACAATGACCCCCTCCCCTTTTTGCAGAGCCCCCTCCCTTTTTGCAGAGCCCCCTCCCTTTTTGCAAAGACCCCTCCCCATTTTGCAAAGACCCTCCCTTTTTGCAAACACTCCCCCTTTTTGCAAAGGTCCCCCCTTTTTTACAAAGACCCCCTCCCCATTTTGCGAAGACCCCCTCCCTTTTTTGCAAATCACCTCCCTATTTTTACAAAGACCCCCTCCCCTTTTTGCGGAGCCCCCCTCCCTTTTTACAAAGACCCCTCCCCTTTTGCACCCTTTTTGCAAAGACCCCCTCCCCTTTTTGCAAATCCCCTCCCTATTTTTACAAAGACCCCCTCCCCTTTTTGCAAAGCCTCCTCCATTTTGCAAAGCCCCCCCTTTTTTTCAGAGCCCCCCCTCCCTTTTTGCAAGGACCCTCCCCATTTTGCAGAGGCCCTCCCTTTGCAAAAAAAAAAATCTCCCTTTTCCAACTCCCTTTTCTTGCAAAACTCCCTCTTTTTTTTTTTTCAGCCTCTCCCCCTTTTCCCACCCCCCCCAGCACAGAGCCTCCTTTTCCAGTGTTCCCTCCCCCCCCCAATTTTTTCACCAGGTCCCCCTCCTCTTTTGCAAAGAACTTCCCCATTTTTTTTTCTCACCCCTCCTTTCTGCAGGACCTCCCCCTTTTTGCAGCCCCCCTCCCTCTTTTCCAGAACCTCCTCCTCTTTTCCAAAACCTCCCCTTTTGCTGACCTCCTCCCCCCACCTTTGCACACCCCCTTTGCAAAACTCCCTAATTTTGTAAAGGCCTCCCTCCCCCCAGCTTTTTGCAGCCCTCCCTTTTTGCAGCCCCTCCTCCCCTTTTCCAAAGCCTATTTGCTACGACCCCTCCCCCCCTTTTTGCAAACCCCTCCTCTCTGCACAGCCTTCCTTTCCAAGACCCCCCCTTTTTGCACCCCTTTATTGCAATTCCCTCCCCCTTTTTCCCATGACCCCCCCTTTTTGCACCCCTTTATTGCAATTCCCTCCCCCTTTTTGCCAAGACCCCCCCTTTTTGCACCCCTTTATTGCAATTCCCTCCCCCTTTTTCCCATGACCCCCCCTTTTTGCACCCCTTTATTGCAATTCCCTCCCCTTTTTCCCAAGCCCCCCCCCTTTTTGCACCCCTTTATTTCCATTCCCTCCCCCTTTTTTTGCCAGACTCTTTTTGCACTCTCCCCTTTCTGCAAACCTTTCCCTTTTTGCTCCTTTATCTTTTGCAGTCCTCCCCCCACCTCCCTTTCTGCAAGGCCCCCACGACTTTTGCAGCTCCCCCCCTCCACACACACTTTTCCCAACGACCCTTTTGCATCCCAGCAGCTCCTTCCACACCCAGCCTGGGCTTTACCTCTTATCCCAGTTTCATGCTGGATGTTGCTCCAAGCCCCAGTATAACCAGTCCCCATCACTCTCCACAAACCCCTTAGAAGGGACTCTGGGCTTGGTCCTCCAGTGCCCAGGAGCAGCAAATCCATGGCTTGTCCTGGAAGTGGGGTGGATCTGGGGTGGGTTTCCATGGTGTATGGTCTGCAAAGAGGGAAACCAAGGCAAGTCCAGCTTTGCTCCTGCTGTTTTGAGGTTCAGCAGTCTGTTCTGGGGTTCAGGAGCTTATTCTGGGGCTCAGGAGTTTATTCTGGGGTTCAAGAGTTTATTCTGGGGTTCAGCATCCCTTCCTGGGAAGAGGGCAGCTGAGAAAAGACCTTCCAAAAGGTTTTTCTGGGGCGGAATGGAATTTAGGATTCATGTTGTAACAGATCTATAGCCCTGCAGGGATGATCACCTGCCAGATCCTGCTCCCCACCAGCCTGGGGCTGGGCTGGGGAATGCTCCTGGGTCTCATTCCCTCAGCACATCACTTCCTCCCTGCTTCCCCCCAGCTCTGTGCTGAAGCCCAGCACCTTGCCAGACATCCAGGTCACGGATGCGGAGCCCACGCTGAGCACGGAGCCTCTTGGAAGTGGCACAGGTGAGCAGGGCTCAGATCCATTGGGATCTGGCTGGGCAGCTGGGAGCAGCTCCTGTTTGATGTCAGAAAATATTAACCAGGCAGGTTTTAGTCCCTAGAAATCAGTGGCTCAGACTTGCTCCACCTGACTTGAAGCCACTTCCACAGCTCCCATATTTCATTTCGTAGAATCCCAGAATGCCAGGAAGGGACCCCGGGGACCCCTCTGCTCCAACCTCTCTATGTGCTGGTGGAGTTGAAAGGAGCTGGCCCAGCAGCCTGCCAGGCTGAGTCTGAAACTGCTCCATGCAGGGGACTGCACTGCTTCCCCTGGGAGATGATTCCAGTGTCCAACTGTCCTCATGAGGAACAGGTTTCTTCTGCAGTCCAGTTGGAATCTCCTCAGGAGTAATTTGTACTCATCACCCCTTGAGTCTACATCCTCCTGGTAGCCACCCTTGCTGTCCTGGTCCATGGTGAGAAGGTCTCCCCTTAGCCTTACAGAATTCTGTGGGTAGGAGAAGCCCTCTGGGATCATTGAGTCCAGCCAGCAACCCAACCCCACCATGGCCACCAAACCATGGCCCCAGCTGCCATGGCCACAGGTTTCCAGAACATCTCCAGGGATGGGGACTCCACCACCTCCCTGGGCAGCCTGTTCCAATCCCTGACCACTCTTGCAGCAAGGAATTTTTTCCTCATCTCCAACCTAACCCTTCCCTGGCACAATTCCAGGCCATTTCCTCTCCTTCTATCACTTGAGACTAGGGAGCAGAGCCCAACCCCCACCTGGCTCCTCTCAGGGAGCTGGACAGAGCCAGAAGGTCTCCCCTCAGCCTCCTTCTCCCCAGCTCCCTCAGCTGCTCCTCCCCAGCCCTCTTCTCCAGACCCTTCCCCACCTTTCTTGCCCTTCTCTGGCTCCACTCCAGCCCTCAGCGTCCTTCTTGGAGGAGCTCAAACCTGAACCCAGCACTCCAGGTGTGGCCTCAGCAGTGCCCAGCACAGGGCAACCATCACTTCCCTACTCTTCTCCTTTCCAGGCTGGAGCAACCTCATCTCTCTCAGCCTCTCCTCACAGGCCAGGTCCTCCTCTGATCATTCTCCTGGGCCTTCTCTGGGCACTTTCCAGCCCATCCACATTTACTTCACTGCAGCAAGAAAAATCTGAACCCAAAACCCTTCTGAAGGGGTTGGTTTGTGGAGTCGTTTTTGCTCAGGGCAAGGGCCAGGGTGGGATGTGAGGAAGAGGAGATTGGAAGGAACTGGGTGGATGGAGCAATGAGCCTCGTGGGATGGTAGGGAAAAGGATGTTGGAGCTTCCCCTTCCTGGCGGCTCTGCTTTTAGGGAAGAAGAAAAGAAGAATAGAGGCCGTGGGGAAGTTTGTTGCCATGGGGAAGTCAACATTCTGCAGAGTTATTTTTCCCCTCCCTGGGTTTTTCCTCTCTGTAAAGGGGCAAGAGCTTGGTCCTGGTGCTTCCTTAACCCCTTGTTCGGAGCTGGAGGCAGTGCTGAAGCTGTGTCCGTCCTCCACCTGCAATTCCCATGGGAAAAACCTGCTCTGAGCACTTCCCTCACACATGTGGAGCCGTTTGCAGATGTTCCTGGGGGCTTGGGGGGGTCAGGTGGGGTATTTTTGGATGCTTTCTGGCAATAAAAGCAATGCAAGAAGGCCATGGAGATGCTCAGAGGCTGGAACACCTCTGCTATGGGGCCAGGCTGAGAGAGTTGGGATTGTTCAGCCTGGGGAAGAGAAGGTTCCAGGGAGACCTTAGAGCAGCCTTCCAGGATTTGAAGGAGGCTCCAGGAGAGCTGGGGAGGGACTTTTGCCTAGGAGTTGTAGTGACAGGACAGAGGATGATGGCTTCAAGCTGGAGGTTCAACAGAGCCAAGCACTGAGTGCAGCCTTTGGGTCACAACAACCACAGGAATGCTACAGGCTTGAGGAGGAGTGGCTGGGAAGTGCCTGGTGGAGAAAGCCCTGGGGGTGCTGGGTGACAGCAGATGGAGATGAGCCAGGGGGTGCCCAGGTGGCCAAGAAGGTCACCAGCAGCCTAGTCTGGAGCAACAATTATTAATTAATTAGTTAATTACTGGTCTGGCCAGCAGGTCTAGGGATTTGATTGGCACAGGTGAGGCCACAGCTTGAGTGCTGGGTTCAGTTTTGGGCTCCTCACTGCAAGAAGGACACTTAGGAGCTGGAGCAGATCCAGAGAAGGGCAAAAAAGCTGGGGAAGGGTCTGGAGAAGAGGGCTGGGGAGGAGCAGCTGAAGGAGCTGGGGGGGTTGAGCCTGGAGAAAAGGAGGCTGAGGGAGACCTCATTGCTCTCTACAGCTCCTGAGAGGAGGCAGGAGCCAGGTGGGGGTTGGGCACTTCTCACATACAAGTGGTAGGGCAAGAGAAAATGGCCTCAAGATGCACCAGGGGAGGTTGAGATTGGCCATGAGGAATAATTTCTTCCCAGAAGGGGTTCCCAGGCACTGCCCCAGGCTGTCCAGGGAGGTGGTGGAGTCCTCATCCCTGGAGGGGTTCAAAAGCCACCTGGATGTGGTGCAGAGGAAGGTGGTTCAGGGGCAGTGGCTCAGCAGCAGTGGTGGATTGTGAGCTCTGGGTGAGTGCTTGGACTGGATGATCCCCAAGGTCTCTTCCAGTCTCAGCAGTTCCATGACTGTGAAGGTAATCCCCAGCTCAGGGGGTGTGTGGCAGCCCCTCAGGGGGTGCTGAGCTGCCATGGCCTGCAGCGTGCAGCCGGAGCAGCAAGCACCAGAGAGCTTCCTTGCTGCAGACCTGCTTGGAATTAAAACATCCCAGGGGGGTCACTAAAAGTGGAGGAAGAACTGGGCTCTGATAATCTGGAGCTGAGCCATGCTGAGAGCTGAAGCCCTGGCCTCGTTTGCTGGTTCTCATTAAAGGAAAGGAGGGAACAAAAATAAGTGAAAGGATGACAAAGGGAATAAAGATGCTCCAAGCTCCCCTGGAGAAGAGCCTTGAGCCAGGAGCAGCCTGCATGTGCATGGTGAATTCTGAGCCATGGAGCTGGGGGAGGGTGAACCAGGGGCTGCTGTGGTTCAAACTGGTGACTTAAACCTGTCTGGGGAAGTTTGTAAGGTTATGTTTGCATCCATGGGGGTTTCCCAGGAGGTATTTTGCAGACAATATTTTAGGGGGCCTACAAGAAAGCCAGGGAGGGGCTTCTGAGAAGGGCTTGAGGAGACAGAAGGAGGGACAATGGCTTTGAGCTGATAGAGGGGAGGTTGAGACTGGAGATGAGGAAGAAATTCTTTAGAGTGAGGGTGGGGAGAGACTGGCACAGGCTGCCCAGGGAGGCTGTGGCTGCCTGCTGCCTGGAGGTGTTCAAGGCCAGGCTGGATGAGGCCTTGAGCAGCCTGGGCTGGTGGGAGGTGTCCCTGCCCATGGCAGGGGTTGGAACTGGAAGGGCTTTAAGGTCCCTTGAACCCAGATGATCTTCAAGGTCCCTTCCAGCCCAAATGATCTTTAAGGTTCTTTACAACCCAAATGACCTTTAAGGCCCCTTCCAACCAAGATAAAATTCAAGGTCTCTTCCAGCCCAAATGACCTTTAAGGTCCCTTCCAACCAAGATAAACTTCAAGGTCCCTTCCAGCCCAAATGACCTTTAAGGTCCCTTCCAACCCAAATGACCTTCAAGGTCCCTTCCAACCCAAATGGTGTTTAAGGTCCCTTCCAACCCAAATGACCTTTAAGGTCCCTTCCAACCCAGATGATCTTTAAGGTCCCTTCCAGCCCAAATAATCTTCGAGGTCCCTTCCAACCCAACCCATTCTGTGACTTCTGCAGCAGGGAGATGCTGAGGTAGGACCCTGAGGAAGGCCTTCTTGTCCCCTCTCCTCAGCCCCCTCCTCCCCTCTGGGTGTCTTTGCAGGCAGCAAGCCGGGGCCGGAGGAGGCTCCGCAGCTGATGCGGACGCGCAGCGATGTGGGAGTGCGGCACAGGGGCAGCTGCCGCACCCCCAGCGAGCAGCGCCGCCTCCGCCGGCACCGCTTCTCCATCAACGGGCACTTCTACAACCACAAGGTCAGCCCCCACCTCCCTCCCCTCACCCCCCCCTCCCCAAAAAAAAGCCCTGGGTGAGGAAATTCCTGCTCGGGAGGGGAGGTTTCAAGTGGCCTTTGCACCCCACAGACCTCGGTGTTCACGCCAGCGTACGGCTCCGTCACCAACGTCCGGATAAACAGCACCATGACCACCCCCCAGGTCCTCAAACTGCTGCTCAATAAGTTCAAGGTACCTTTAGATGTCTTCCCCCCACCCTCCTCCTGTGTCTCTCCACGCCAGGGAGTTGCCACCCCACAGGGTGTGAAAGGGAAAGGGAGGGGGGGGGGAGGAAAATCCGTGGGGGCTGGGTTTAAGGGCGGAACAGAGGGATGGATCTTGAGGAGTGGTTTCTGTCTCTGTCCAGATCGAAAACTCAGCAGAGGAGTTTGCTCTGTACATCGTCCACACCAGTGGAGGTGAGTCTGCAGCAAGAGAAGAGCAACCAAGCTGGGGAAGGGTCTTGAGAGAGCACAAATCCTATGAGGAGCAGCTGAGGGAACTGGGGCTGTTGAGCCTGGAGAAGAGGAGACTGAAGGGGGGCTGAAGGGAGACCTCATTGCTCTCTGCAGCTCCCTGAGAAGAGGTTGGAGCCAGGTGGGGGTTGGACTCTTCTCATAGAAGGAGAGGAAATGGCCTGAAATTGTGCCAGGGGAGCTTCAGGTTGGATGATAGGAAAAATTTCTTCCCAGAAAGGGTTCTCAGGCACTGTCCCAGGCTGCTGCAGGTGGAGTCCTGGAGGTGTTCAGAAGCCACCTGGATGTGGTGCTGAAGGAGGTGGCTCAGTGGCAGTGGCTCAGCAGCAGTGGTGGATTGTGAGCTCTGGGCAAGTGCTTGGACTGGATGATGCCCAAGGTCTCTTCCAGTTTCAGCAGTTCCATGGTTCTATGATTCTGTGAATCTCCCCAGCATAGGCAGCTCGTTGGTCATGGCAAAGCCCAATCCTCCCCCAGGCCAAATGTTGCTGCTTTTGGTGTTGCAGAGAAGCAGAAGCTCCGAGCCAGCGACTACCCCCTGATCGCCCGCATCCTGCAGGGGCCCTGTGAGCAGGTCTCCAAGGTCTTCCTCATGGAGAAGGACCAGGTGGAAGAAGTCACCTATGATGTGAGTTTGCCAGCAGGGGATCCTTGTGGGTTTGGGATGCAAGCCAGGGCTGGAATACTGGGGGTGTGGGGATGTCTCTGTGCTGGGGATGCAGGAATTTGCTTCCACATCTGGAGCCCTCAACACGGGAAGGACATGGACCTGATGGAGCAGGTCCAGAGGAGGGCCAGGAAAATGATCATGGGGTTGGAACAGCTCTGCTACAGGACAGGCTAAGGGAGCTGGGGCTGTTCAGCCTGGAGAAGAAGAGGCTCCAGGGAGACCTAATAGCAACCTTCCAGTACCTGAAGAGAGTTTCAGGAAGGCTGGAGAGAGACTGTTTGCTAAGGCCTGCAGGGACAGGACCAGGGGCAATGGCAGATTGAGATTGGATATCAGGAAGAAGTTCTTCACTATGAGGGTGGTGCAACACTGGAACAGGTAGCCCAGGGAGGTAATTGAGGCTCCTTCCCTGGAGACATTCAAGGTGAGGCTGGACGAGGCCCTGGGCAACCTGATCTAGTTGGGGATGTCCCTGCTGACTGCAGGAAGGCAGGTCTGGATGACCTTTGGAGGTCCCTTCTGGCCTGGACCATTCTATGATTCTATGATCTCCTCATGAAAAGTCCTCCTCTCGTGGAGGCAACTTTAGAGCAGCCTCAGCCCTATTTTGCCATCTCAGATCTTTTGGGGTCAAAACTCTGCTGGGGGTAGAGTGGTTGGAAACTACCTGGTGGAAAATGACCTGGGGGTGTTGCTCAACAGCAGCTGAAGATGAGCCAGGGGATACCCAGGTGGCCAAGAAGGACACTAGCAGCCTGGCTTGGACCAGGGCAGGGATTGTCCCCCATGAGTGGGTGCTGCTGAGGCCACACCTTGAGTGCTGGGGTCAGGTTTGGGCATCTACCTCCAAGAAGGACATTGAGGGCTGGAGCAGGGCCAGGGAAGGGCAAGAAAGGTGGGGAAGGGTCTGGAGAACAGGGCTGGGGAGGAGCAGTTGAGGTAGCTGGGGGTGTTGAGTCTGGAGAAAAGGAGGCTGAGGAGAGACCTTCTGGCTCTCTGCAGCTCCCTGAAAAGCAGGTTGGAGGGAAGTGGGGTAGGAACAAGTGACAGGACAAGAGGAACTGGCCTCAAGTTGCCCCAGGGGAGTTTTAGGTTGGAGAGGAGGAGCAATTTCTTCCCCTACAGGTTGCCTAGGGCAGTGGTGAAGTCCCCATCCCTGGAAGGGTTTGAAAGCCTTAGAGTTGTGGTGCTGAGGGCCATGGTTTGGTGATGCCCTGGCAGTGCTGGGTTAAGGGTTGGACTGGATGAGCTTAAAGGTGTCTTCAGCCAAGGCCGTTCTGTGGTCCGAGGCTCTGATCCCAGCCCAGCAATCTCTGGGCTCGGCGCTGCCATCTGCCGGCTCCCTCCCAGCCCTGCGCCGGGCTCGCAGCACAAAGGAGCCTCAGGATCAGCTGCTTTCAAAAGCCCTCTGAGACCAACGAGGCCAGCCATAACCTAACATCTCCCTGGACACAGCTGTTAGACCAAAAATGCATAGAACTGCTTCAGTTGGAGAAGCTCTTTGAGATCTTCCAGTCCAACCTTCAGCCAACACCACCACAACCACCAAACCATGGCCCCAAGTGCCATGGTCACAGTTTTCTTGAGCACCTCCAGGGATGGGGACTCCACCACCTCCCTGGGCAGCCTGTTCCAGTGCCTGTGACCCTTTTGGTGAAGAAACTTTTCCTAATATCCAACCCAAACCTACCTTGGTTGTCTTGAGGCCATTTCCTCTTCTCCTATCACTTTTTCCTCGGGAGCAGAGCCCAGCCCCCACCTGGATCCAGCCTCCTTTCAGGGAGTTGTGGAAGGCCAGAAGTTCTTCCTTCAGCCTCCTCTTCTCCAGGCTAAACAACCCCAGGTCCCTCAGCTGCTCCTCACAGGACTGTACTCAAGACCTCTCTCCTGCCCTGCTGCCCTTTTTGGGACACACTCCAGTTTTGGGCTCTATTTGGGCTCTTGGTGCCAGGCTGGGGGTGCACAGGACTCACCATGTGAAGGAGCCAAGTCCTGCAGCCCATGGGTGAAGTACAATACAATGAATTAGCCCTCAGGTGGACAGAAGTAGAAGTAGTGGTAGAAACCCACTGATTAGCAAGTGTCATTTCTTGCAGGGTTTGCTGCAAAAATCAGAGGGGTTTTTGATTTCCCTGCTTAAATCTGGGCAAAGGACCCTGTGAGGTCACCTTCAGCCTCATGGGGTTGGTGCACCACCCTCTTCCTCACCCCACTTTGGAGAGCAGGTCTCATGAGGAGAGGCTGAGGGGCCTGGGGTTGTTCAGACTGAAGAAGAAGAGGCTGAGGGAAGACCTCATTGCTCTCTGCAACTCCCTGAAGGGAGGTTGGAGGCAGGTGGGGATTGGGCTCTTCTCCCAGGTAACTACTGAGAGGATGAGAAGAAATGGCCTGAAATTGTGCCAGGAGAGGTTTGGGTTGGATAGTAGGAAAAATTTCTTTGCTGGGAGGGTGGTCAGGGGTTGGAACAGGCTGCCCAGGGAGGTGGTGGAGTCCCCATCCAAGTCTGGCGCTTTGAGACACAGTCACAGAGGTGTTGGGTAGAAGGTTGGACTTGATGATCTTAGAAGTCTTTTCCAGTCTTAATGACTCTCTACTCACCCCAGGTTGCCCAGTACATCAAATTCGAGATGCCTGTCCTCAGGAGCTTCATCCAGAAGCTGGAGGAAGAGGAGGATCGGGAAGTGAAGAAGCTAATGCGCAAGTACGCCGGGCTTGGCGGCACCGAGGGGAGCTGCTGAGGGTTAGGGACACTCTCAGGAGCTTGTGTCAGTGCTGAAGACTCCTGCTGTCCCCAGTGCATGCCTGAGCCCTTGGGCTTTGCATTGGGTTTTCCAGAGCTGTTTGGGCAAGTTAGGTTCAAAGCCCAGGCCTCACGTCCCTGTGCTTGGCCCCTGCAGGTACTCCATCCTCCGGCTGATGATCGAGCAGAGGCTGGAGGAGATCTCTGAAGGTCCAACAGCCATGTGAAAGGCTTCAGCAGCACCCTGGCTTGGGGTTGTACCACACAAAGATCCGATGCACTGCACCAAATCCCACACCTCCATCATTCCTGGAGCGCTCCCGACGTCCGCCTGGATCATTCCAGCTCTGAGCCAGCCCATCCCCCACACCCTCAGCTGTGCAGCATCCTCGGGGGTCCCCCCTCTGCAAATGAGGATTTTCCCAGCAAGGCTCTGGCTGGTGGCAGCTTCAGCCAAAACTTCAAATCCCTGGAAACCATCAGGGAAAAATCAGGAGGAAATCCACGAGCAGGGCACCGGCTGCAAGCATTTGGGAGCAAGACTTTCATAGCTTCATGGAATGGGTTGGGTTGGAAAGGACCTTAAAGCTCATCCAGTTCCAACCCCCTGCCATGGGCAGGGACACCTCCCACCAGCCCAGGCTGCTCAAGGCCTCATCCAGCCTGGCCTTGGCCACCTCCAGGGAGGAAAATCCATGACTTTGGGACTCAAGTTAATGATGTTCCCCTCCAGTGATGCCCTGGTGCATGGCTCCTGGTGGAGGACCCACAAGAGAGCACAACTCATTCCTCTTTTGACACACACAAAAAGAAGCACATTTCTATTGCGATAATTGGCAGGTGAAAGGAAGCTCCAGAAAATCCAAAGGGTGGGCTGAGAACTTGGGGGGGGAGGAGGGATTAACTCTTACAAAGCTGGAGACTGATGGATTTATGGCATAAATCCCAATTTTCCAGCATCTTCCTTTCACCTGCACCCAGCCACATAACCCCCTCTGCCTTCCCACTTCTAATTTGCACTAATTTTAGGGATTTTTTTACCCCTCCACACCCACACAAATGATGTCAAACCTTTCTGGAAGCCATGACATGCCAAAAGCCAGGACACAGCACTGAGCATCTCCTGGGGAATGCTGTGTGGGAGGAGGAGGAGGGGGAGGCAGGAATGGAGAGGGTTTTCATGAGCAAGTTGGTTTTGCAGCACTGCCAGCACATCATCCTGTTGACACTGGCACTGGACTGGCTCTGTTAGCAGCATCAGAGCTGGCAAACCCTCTTCCCTGCCAGGCTGAACCAGCAATATCCATTTTATACCTCGACAGGAACTAAACCTCTGACTTTCTCCCTCCCTTGGGTTTTTGCAACGTTGCTTTGTAATTTTTTTTGCACCCCTCCCCACTTTAATGGTACCTTTGCCACCTTTACCACATGTTAGGGAAAGTATTGTCCAGGGAGAGAAGGGTTTGCTGTGTGTTTGAAGGATGACTGTGGCATTGCTCCATTGATTAGCAAGGACACAAAATGTGTAGCAACTTCATTTGTTCTCTTTACTGAATTAATTTGTTCATTCAGCTCTCTTTGATCTCTTTATCAATGGTCTGGAGGAAGGGATCAAATCTACCTTGCAGTCAGTTTGCAGGTGCCACCAAGCTGGGTGGCAGTGGTGAGATGCTGGAGGCTCAGAAGCTCTGCAGATGGATGTGCCAAGGCCAAAGGGATGAGGTTCAACAAGGCCAAGGGCTGGGTCCTGCCCTTGGGTCACAACGACCGCAGGAAGGCTCCAGGCTGGGGAAAAGTGGCTGGAAACTGCCTGATGGAAAAGGCCCTGGGGGTGTTGTTCAACAGTGGCTGAGGATGAGCCAGGGTGGGCATCCTCCTGCACTGATGAGCTCAATTTTCTGTTTGCTGCCTGGCACTGCCACTTTCGTCTCTGTGGTCACATCCCCTCAGGGCCAAATTCTTCCTTTTTTGGCTCTCAGCACTGGGCTGTAGGTGGAAGGGTACAACAGCCACCTGGAGATCCCCAAGTGATAATCTGCCACCACCTCTGACAATTTTCTGCCATGGCTATGGTGAAAGGCAGGAAATAGCCAAAACCACAGGCTGGCAGCATGCAAATTGCCCAATCAGTTCCTCAGTCTCAGCAGCTCTTCCTTTCCTGCCACCCCTCAACCCCGGTGCCCACAACTGACCCCCGGATGCGAGGTGCAAACATCCCCCAGGTTTTCCCCAGCCATGCTTTGCTTTGCTTTCTCCCGGAAGCCACCAGCCCTACCTCACCCAGCCCACTGCTCCCTCCCCTCCAGTGCAGGAGGGGACACAGTGACGTTGGCTCTGCTCATCATAGCTTTATCTGATGGGAAAACTCCAACAGGAGCTGAGCCCAGCGGGCACAGACCAGAGGAGCCATCACTGGTGGGGCACCCAGAGCACAGGTAAGGCTGGCACCCTTGGCATGGAGTCCAAGAGGGGGAAGAGAAGGAATTGAGAGGTGGGAAAGGGAAAAGTATAGGAGATTGGCACACAGCTGAGTTGGAGTTTGGGATGGGGAGAGCAGCCCAGGGAGGCACCATACCCTGCCCGGCAGCTTCACCGCCAGAGTTTTCCCTGGGTTGTGACCCAGAAGCTTGGAGGTTGTAGGGAAATAAAGGAGGGGAGGGAGAGGGGCATGGAAGAATTAGGAAGGAAAAAGAATTTAAATCCTCATAGTTTAACTTTTCTATGTTTTCCTGCCAGGGTTTGTGGTGTTTCCAGCAGGGATGATGCAGCTGCAAACAGCAGGGAGAGGATTTCCTCCAAGTAGTCAAAACCTTCTTGTGGCCTTCCAGGATCTGAAGAGGGCTACAAGAAAGCTGGGGAGGGACTTTTTAGGATGTCAGGGAGTGATAGGACTGGGGGGGATGGAACAAAACTAGAAAAGGGGAGGTTCAGATTGGATGTTAGGAAGAAGTTTTACCCCATGAGGGTGGTGAGAGACTGGCACAGGTTGCCCAGGGAGGTGGTGGAAGCCTCATCCCTGGAGGTTTTTGCAGCCAGGCTGGAGGTGGCTGTGAGCAACCTGCTGTGGTGTGAGGTGTTGGGTTGGGACTGGACGAGCTTTGAGGTCCCTTCCAACCCTGACAATTCTGTGATTCTATGATTCCTCCTCAAGAATGGATCAAAGCTGAAAGAGGGGAGATTGAGACTGGAGATGAGGAAGAAATTCTTTGCAGTGAGGGTGGGGAGAGACTGGCACAGGTTGCCCAGGGAGGCTGTGGCTGCCTCCTGCCTGGAGGTGTTCAGGGCCAGGCTGGATGAGGCCTTGAGCACCTTGGGCTGGTGGGAGGTGTCCCTGCCCACAGCAGGGGGGTGGCACTGGATGGGCTTTAAGGTCCCTTCCAACCCACACGACTCTATGAATCTATTCCATGCTAGCAGGAGGAGCTGGGCAGGGAACCCAAGCAGAGGAAGTTAATCAAACTTTTTGTTGTGGTTTTTTTGTTTGTTTGTTTGTTTGTTTGTTTGTGTTTTTTTGTTTTGTTTTTTTTTTTTTTGTTGGTTGGGGTTTTTTGTCCCAAAGTGCTGGGGTTTGGAGTTGGGGGGATGGGGAGAGGGATGGGGGGCGGGGGGCAGTGTCAAGCCTGGCACCTTCTAGCAGGGGCAGCGGGAGGAAACGCTGACGCAGGGATGCAGGGGCCGGGCCGGGCAGCCAGGGAGGCTCTGCTTTGTCAAAAGCCTTTTGTCAGCAGGGCTGCTGCTTTGGGGCTGACCGGGGAGCGGCGATGGCTCAGCAGCTTCGCTACAATGAGGCTGTTTGCTCAGCCCTTGCCTGCGGTGTGGGGGACGGGGCAGATGGAGGGAGGGGGGCGGGGGGGGTGGTGGTGAGGGTGGGTGTGTTGGGAATTGCATGGTGGTGCTCCAGGGATTTGCTTTTTTAGGGTGGAAAAAACGAGATGCAGCCTTGCAGGGGAGGGTGGGAGTGTTTGCACTGCAGCAGGGCAGAAAAAGGGATGAAAGGTTATATATTTATATACTAATTATTAGATTCATTAGGGTAAGTTAGTTTTATTTAACTTAATTTAACTTACTTTAACCATTTCTTACCTTTATAATTTATATACTTATAATTTTGTTTTCCTTATAGTTAATATATTCATCTATTCTCTATTCTACTCTATTCTATTCTCTATTCTCTTTTCTCTTCTCTTCTCTTCTCTTCTCTTCTCTTCTCTTCTCTTCTCTTCTCTTCTCTTCTCTTCTCTTCTCTTCTCTTCTCTTCTCTTCTCTTCTCTTCTCTTCTCTTCTCCCTCACCCTCTCCCTCTCCCTCTCCCCTCCCCTCTCCCCTCCCCCCTCTCCCCTCCCCTCCCCCCCCTTCCCTCCCCCCCCCTCACCTCCTCTCCCCTCCCCTCCTCTCCCTCTCCTCTCCCTCTCCTCTCCCTCTCCTCTCCCTCTCCTCTCCCTCTCCTCTCCCTCTCCTCTCCCTCTTCTCTCCCTCTCCTCTCCCTCTCCTCTCCCTCTCCTCTCCCTCTCCTCTCCCTCTCCCCTCCTCTCTTCCCTCTTCTATTCTCTTCCCCAAGTTGTGCCTGGGGATTCCTGTGCTCACAGCATCACTGAAGGGTAAGGGTTGGAAGGGACTTTTGGAGATCATCAAGTTCAAACCCTCCCCCCCCCCCCCCCCGCTAGAGCAGGGTCACCCAGGGCAGGTCACACAGGAACACATCCAGATGGGTTTGGAATGCCTCCAGAGAAGGATACTCCACCACCTCTCTGGGCAGCCTGCTCCAGGCCTCTGTCACCCTTCAGTTAAAGAAGTTCCTCCTCATGTTCAGATGGAACTTGCTATGTTCCAGTTTGTGCCAGTTACCCCTTCTGCTGTCACTGGGCACTGCTGAAAACAGCCTGGAGCCACCCTCCTGACACCTACCCTTGAAGTATTGATCAGCATTGATGAGACCCCCCTCAGGCTGCTCTTTTCCAGACTAAACAGCTCCAATTCTCTCAGCCTTTCCCTATCACAAAGATGTTCCAGGCCCCTCAGCATCTCTGCAGCCCTTTGCTGTCCCCTCTCCAGCAAGTCCCTGCCCGTTTCGAACTGGGGAGCCCAGAACTGGACCTGGTATTCACCATCCTTCCTTGTGCCCCTGTTGCAGGTCGGGCAGGATGAGGCCCCGCGATGCCTGGTGCTGGGTGGTGATGCTGCTGCTCGCCCTCTTCAGCGACGTCACCGGCGGCCGCCGCGGTGCCGCTGGCAGAACCGGAGGGCGAGGAGGCGGCGCCGGTGGCGGGGGGCTGCGTGGGGGCTTTCGGGCCGTGTCCCGTGGCGGTGGCGCCCCCGGGCGCGGCTCGAAGGTGGCAGGAGCCATCGCGGCTGGCGCTGCCGCGGGGTACGGCATGGGGCTGCTGGGGCGCCCGCGGCCATCCCGCCTGGGTCACGGCATCCCCCCAGCCCGGCAGCCCCCGCCGGCGGGCGGCTTTCACGCCCCGAGCTGGCCGGACCTGGGTGCCAAGCGGGGACATCCCAACCGAGCCTCCGGCAACCTGCAGGGTGGCATCGGCCTCGCGCTGCTGCTGGCACCGACCGCCTGCTTCCTCAGCCACGGGCTGCAGCGCTGAGCCACGGGGCACCCCGGGGGGCCCCGAGCCCGCCGGCAGCATTCCTTAGCAAATGACTTTCCTGGGAGGTTGGATGTGGCTTGGGGAGGTGGAAGTGATGCTCCGTTGCTGCCTCGGTTTCCCCCTCGCCGGCAGGATGGGATCCTGTGCCAGCAGCCAGAGCTGGGCAGCCAGCCCTGAGCACCTGGGGTCACCCAGGAGCCAGCTCCTGCAGCCAAGAGCACTGTGAGCAGAGCCAGCCCTGCCAGGATGTGTGGATGCTGGCATCCAGGTTGATGCTGGATCAGCTCCACCAGTGCTCAGCTCCAAGATCCCTGCTGCAAGCCTTCACCAAAAACTGCTCTTTTCCCCCCCGAAAGAGCACTGGGACTCAGGGGGCAGGTGGGAGGGATGTGGGGTGTGAAAATGGACCCCTCCACCTTGCAATAAAGTTTGGCCTTGAGACATCCTCTCTTATATTTACCAAAGCCACTGTGTTTAGCACCAATCATAGAAGCACAGAAGGTTGGAAGTGATCTCATCCAGTTCCAAGCCCCTGCCATGGGCAGGGACACCTTCCAGGTGCTCAGGGCCTCATCCACCTGGCTGTGGGGACATCCACAGCCTCCCTGGGCAACGTGTTCCAGTTTCTCCCCACCCTCACTCAAGAATTTCTTCCTCATCTCCAGTCTCAAATCTCTCCTCTCCCAGCTCAAAGCCATTGTCCCTCATCCTGGCACTCCCAGCCCTTGTAAAAATTCTCTCCCCAGCTTTCTTATAGTCCCCTTCAGATACTGCAAGGCTGCTCTGAGCTCTCCCTGGAGCCTTCTATTCTCCAGCCTGAACAGCCCCAACTCTCCCAGCCTGGCCCCACAGGGGAGGTTCTGCAGCCTCTGCTCATCTTGGTGGCCTCCTCTGGACCCTCTCCAGCAGCTCCAGAGCCTTCTTGTGCTGGGGGCCCCAGAGCTGGAGGCAGTGCTGCAGGTGGGGTCTGAGCAGAGCAGAGCAGAGGGCAGAATCCCCTCCCTGTGCTGCTGCTCTCCCTGCTCTGGATGCAGCTCAGCACTCAGCTGGCTCTGGGCTGCCAGGGACCATTGCTGGCTCCTGGGCAGTTTGTCACCAACTGACACCCCCAAGGCCTTCTCCTCAAGGCTGCTCTCAACTCACAACCTGAGGAAGAGTCACATCTTCAAGGGGTGCTGCAGACCCCTGCCACCCCATCCCATCTCCCTAGCTTCGATATCATCAAACATGTCCCAACACAGCCAGCTGGAGGATTGAGCCTCCCTCAGGTGCTTTGGCTTTGGGAGGGGAATGTCCATACTCCTTGGGAAGAGCTTAAAGGAGCACTGGAGACTGTTTTCCCCTCCAGCATCTGTTTCCTTCTCTAGTCCTTGTCTTGGGTTGTTGGTCCACCCCTAAATTAGGCCTCCTGAGGAGTGACTGAGGGACCTTGGATTGTTTAGCCTGGATAAGAGGAGGCTGAGGGGAGACCTCATTGTCCTCTACAACTCTCTCAGAGGATGGAGCCAGGCTTTTTGTTTGTGTGCTCTTTTATTTTGTTTTGTTTTGCTTGCTTGCTTGTTGCATCTCCTCACAGGCAACAAATTCCAGGACCAGAGGAAATGGCCTCAAGTTGTGCCAGGGGAGATTGGCGTTGGATATTAGGAAAAATTTCTTCTCCAAAAGGGTTGCCCAAGGCAGTGGTGGTATCCCCATCCCTGGAGGGGTTTCAGAGCCATGCAGATGTGGTGCTGAGGGCCATGGTGTGGTGCTGAGGGCCATGGTTTGGTGCTGAACTGGCAGGCACAGGTTAACAGTTGGCCTTGATGATCTCAGAGGGGTCTTCCAACCAAAACGATCTCACGACTGTGTCTGCTGAGATCCCATGCAGATGTGGTGATCCAGGCAGGGGGTGCAGGCAGCATCAAGGTGTTTACATGGCTCTGGAGAAGCAGCCAAACCAGCACTGCCCAGCTGGGAAGCCCAGTCTGATTCTGGAGGGTTCTTTGGGAGCCCCAGCCTTATAAAACCCTCTCCAGCCCTGCAAAACCCTCTCCAGCCCTGCAAAACCCTCTCCAGCCTGGCAAAACCCTCGCCAGCCCTCCAAAACCCTCCCCAGCCTGGCAAAACCCTCGCCAGCCCTCCAAAACCCTCTCCAGCCCTGCAAAACCATCCCCAGCCCTGCAAAACCCTCCCCAGCCTTGCAAAACCCTCCCCAGCCCTGCAAAACCTTCTCCAGCCTGGCAAAACCCTCTCCAGCCCTGCAAAACACTCTCCAGCCTTGCAAAACCCTCCCCAGCCTGACAAAACCCTCTCCAGCCCTGCAAAACCTCTGCAGCCTGCAAAACCCTCTCCAGCCCTGCAAAACCTCTCCAGCCTGCAAAACCTCTCCAGCCCTGCAAAACCCTCCCCAGCCCTCCAAAACCCTCTCCAGCCTGGCAAAACCCTCTCCAGCCTGACAAAACCCTCTCCAGCCCTGCAAAACCCTCTCCAGCCCTGCAAAACCCTCTTCAGCCTGGCAAAACCATCTCCAGCCTGACAAAACCCTCTCCAGCCCTGCAAAACCCTCTCCAGCCCTGCAAAACCCTCCCCAGCCCTCCAAAACCCTCTCCAGCCTGGCAAAACCCTCTCCAGCCCTGCAAAACCCTCCCCAGCCCTGCAAAACCCTCTTCAGCCTGGCAAAACCCTCTCCAGCCTGACAAAACCCTCTCCAGCCCTGCAAAACCCTCTCCAGCCCTCCAAAACCCTCTCCAGCCCTGCAAAACACTCTCCAGCCCTGCAAAACCCTCTCCAGCCTGGCAAAACCCTCTCCAGCCCTGCAAAATCTTCTCCAGCCCTGCAAACCCTTCCCCAGCCTGCAAAATCCTCTCCAGCCTGGCAAAACCCTCTCCAGCCTGGCAAAACCCTCTCCAGCCTGCAAAACTCTCTCCAGCCCTGCAAAACCTTCTCCAGCCTTGCAAAACCCTCCCGAGCCCGGCAAGACCCTCCCCAGCCTTGCAAAACCCTCCCCAGCCTGCCAAAACCCTCTCCAGGCTGGCAAAACCCTCTCCTGCCTGGCAAAACCCTCTCCAGTCCTGCAAAACCCTCTCCAGCCCTGCAAAACCTTCCCCAGCCTTGCAAAACCCTCTCCAGCCCTGCAAAACACTCTCCAGCCCTGCAAAACCCTCTCCAGCCCTGCAAAACCCTCCCCAGCCCTGCAAAACCCTCTCCAGCCCTGCAAAACCCTCTCCAGTCCTGCAAAACCCTCCCCAGCCCTCCAAAACCCTCTGCAGCCCTGCAAAACCCTCTCCAGCCCTGCAAAACCCTCTCCAGCCCTGCAAAACCCTCTCCAGCCCTGCAAAACCCTCCCCAGCCCTCCAAAACCCTCGCCAGCCCTCCAAAACCCTCTCCAGCCCTGCAAAACCATCCCCAGCCCTGCAAAACCCTCCCCAGCCTTGCAAAACCCTCCCCAGCCCTGCAAAACCTTCTCCAGCCTGGCAAAACCCTCTCCAGCCCTGCAAAACACTCTCCAGCCTTGCAAAACCCTCCCCAGCCTGACAAAACCCTCTCCAGCCCTGCAAAACCCTCTGCAGCCCTGCAAAACCCTCTCCAGCCCTGCAAAACCCTCTCCAGCCCTGCAAAACCTTCTCCAGCCCTGCAAAACCCTCCCCAGCCCTCCAAAACCCTCTCCAGCCTGGCAAAACCCTCTCCAGCCTGACAAAACCCTCTCCAGCCCTGCAAAACCCTCTCCAGCCCTGCAAAACCCTCTTCAGCCTGACAAAACCCTCTCCAGCCTGACAAAACCCTCTCCAGCCCTGCAAAACCCTCTCCAGCCCTGCAAAACCCTCCCCAGCCCTCCAAAACCCTCTCCAGCCTGGCAAAACCCTCTCCAGCCCTGCAAAACCCTCCCCAGCCCTGCAAAACCCTCTCCAGCCCTGCAAAACCCTCTTCAGCCAGGCAAAACCCTCTCCAGCCTGACAAAACCCTCTCCAGCCCTGCAAAACCCTCTCCAGCCCTCCAAAACCCTCTCCAGCCCTGCAAAACACTCTCCAGCCCTGCAAAACCCTCTCCAGCCTGGCAAAACCCTCTCCAGCCCTGCAAAATCTTCTCCAGCCCTGCAAACCCTTCCCCAGCCTGCAAAATCCTCTCCAGCCTGGCAAAACCCTCTCCAGCCTGGCAAAACCCTCTCCAGCCTGCAAAACTCTCTCCAGCCCTGCAAAACCTTCTCCAGCCTTGCAAAACCCTCCCGAGCCCGGCAAGACCCTCCCCAGCCTTGCAAAACCCTCCCCAGCCTGCCAAAACCCTCTCCAGGCTGGCAAAACCCTCTCCTGCCTGGCAAAACCCTCTCCAGTCCTGCAAAACCCTCTCCAGCCCTGCAAAACCTTCCCCAGCCTTGCAAAACCCTCTCCAGCCCTGCAAAACACTCTCCAGCCCTGCAAAACCCTCTCCAGCCCTGCAAAACCCTCCCCAGCCCTGCAAAACCCTCTCCAGCCTGCAAAACCCTCTCCAGTCCTGCAAAACCCTCTCCAGTCCTGCAAAACCCTCTCCAGCCCTGCAAAACCTTCTCCAGCCTGGCAAAACCCTCTGCAGCCTGGCAAACCCTCTCCAGCCCTGCAAAACCTTCTCCAGCCTGGCAAAACCCTCTCCAGCCTAGCAAAACCCTCTGCAGCCTGGCAAACCCCTCCCCAGCCCTGCAAACCCCTCCCCAGGGCTGCTGGCAGGCTCCAGGGCAGGGCTGCACAGGAGGTGGTGCTGTTGTCTCGCTTATGCACCTCCTCCATTCCCCTCCCCACCGAGGATCAATGCTGGCACAAACCCAGCCCCGAGGAGATTTGGGCACTTCGCACACCGAGCCTCCAGGCGAGACCATTCCTGCTCCAGCTCCCTGCAATCCTTCCAGCTGTGCACGAAAGCATCCAGGTGTTTTCTGGCGAGAAGGCAGCATTCAGGAGGTGTTCGTTGGTGGGGATGAGGACTGTAGAGCACCTTGGGCCAGGGGATTCAGGAAAGAGGGTCAGGAACCAGCCCCCCAACTTTTGATCACGGTTGGACTTTGCATTCATCATTACCTGGGAAACCAGGAGCCCTTCCCGACAGGGCTTGGCAGCTCAGCTTCTGCCCTGCAGGGTTTGCCCTTCCTTTTTGGGCTTTTCCCCTTCGTTTTGGGTGTGGGGTTTTTTTCCCATCTTTTTGTTTGGGAATTTTCCCCCCTTCTTTTAGGGGGTCTTTGTCCCCTTCTTTGGGAGGGTTTTTCTTTACCTTTCAGGTTTGTTTGGGGTTTATGGTTGGTTTGTTTTTGTTGGTTTCCTTTGGGATTTTTATTTGTTTGTTGTTTTGTTTGGGTTTGTTTTTCTTGCTTGGTTTGGTTTGTGGGTGTTTGGGGTTTTTTCCCTTCTTTTTGGAGTGTCTTTTTTTTTTTTTTTAACCCTCTTCTCTTTTTGGAGATTGTTATGGACTCCCCAGTTTTCAAGAGAGACAGGGAACTGCTGGAGAGAGTCCAGGGCAGGCTGGGAAGATGCTAAAAGGGCCTGGAGCAGCTCTGGGAGGAGCAAAGGCTGAGAGCCCTGGGGCTGAGAGCCTGCAGAAGAGCAGCCCCAGAGGGGAGCTGAGCAAAGCTCAGCAAGAGCTAAAGGAGCTGTGGGGGGCAAGAGGCTGGGGCCAGACTCTGCTCACTGGTGCCCAGGGACAGCACAAGGGGCAAGGGGCAAAAAGTGGCACCCAGGAGGTTCCAGCTGAAGAGGAGGAGAAAGTTGTTTGTTGTGAGGGTGCTGGGGCCCTGGAGCAGGCTGCCCAGAGAGGTTGTGGAGTGTCCTTGTGTGGAGAGCTTCCAACCCCCCCCGGGCATTGTGCTCTTTGGCAAGCTGCTGTGGGTGCCCTGCTGGAGCAGGGGGGTTGGACTGGCTGAGCTCCAGAGCTCCCTTCCAATTCCCACCATGCTGGGATCGTGGGATACTGGGCTTGAGTTGGCATTCTGGCAACATGAGGCAGGACTTGAGGCTCGGTGGGGCTCAATGCCACAGAAACAGCAAATGTAAAAAGTCTTTTATTAGACAGAAAATAGTTGGAGTAAATACAAGGTATCAACGAGCACTGCCTCTCAGGGGGGAGAAGAAATCCCTGACCCCAACCAGCACCTTGGCCCTTATCAGAAAATATTTGCTGGCTGGAGGTGCTACCATTAGTGGGAGGAGAAAAGGTTAACCAAAAATCCTGGGGCTGAGGCCAAATTTAGCAGTGAAAGGGAACAAAGCCACCCACAGTGGCAGGGACAGCCTGGGTGACAAATGCCCCTTCTGTCCTCGGTGCCACGGGGCTGGGCGAGAGCTGAGTGCAGGAAGGAGGCTGAGGGCACCTTGGCTTCATCCCTTTTAATTGGTACCAGAGGTTGAACAATGAGCAAAAGGCTGAGGAGGGTCAAGTTCCTGCATGCACCCTGGGCAGTGTTACAAAACATCTGCGTGGCACAAAGCGTGGAGGGTTCACCTCAAAGCCCTCTTTCTCCCCCTGCAGATCCTGGAAGATTTCTCTTCTCTTCTCTCTCAGTTTAAATATAGATACAGAGACACAGAGCTGTAGCTATAGACCTCTTCAGTCAGCTTACACCGATGCAAACAGTCAGGCAGGACAGTGTCAGTTCAGTGCCTTGCAGAAACGAAATCAGCATCACCAAAAACAGCAAGAGACATTGAAATGTTGCTGGGGAGGGGAGTGTGGGGGCTTTGACAAGCTCAGCTTTGCAGGTGCTACCACCCAGCACCGACCCAGACACCAGAATTCCATCCCCCTGCTTCCACAAATCCCTTGCAAAAGGGGTGTGGGAAGGGGTTTTATGCATCTTCCATCCCTCAAGCTTGCTTCTCTTGGTGCTGTTTGCCACAACCTTCCCTTTCATTCAGCTGCTTTCAGTCTCTTGCTCCCTGTTGGCCTCCCTGAGCATCATTTTTGCTGCAGTTTAACATCCTTTAGGTCAAGCTGCTGCAGGGTGTCCAGGACTTGTCCTCCCCAAACACAGCCAAAAGAGCTTTCCTCAAGGTGGAACACACCAACTGCTACCATTTGGGAGGGTTTCTTTTTCAACATTCAGCAGCCTTGAGACAGGCCAAGAAAGACAGAGAGGCTCAGCTGCATGCAAAGCACAGCAAGGGGCAACTGAGACCTGGCCTGGGCTGCAGCCTTGCTGCAGAAACAAAAAACTCTCTTCAGTTTTGTGTCTTGGTGCAGGAGATGCTTGCAGCAGGCAAGGTGTAGGGTGAGCAGAGTCTGGATGTACAGGAGGAAGAGTGGGGTTTAGGCTTAAAGGGTTCAAATTGCAACCTGGCAGTTTTTTGCTTGAAAAACCTCATCTCTGACCCTCCTAAAATCCCTCCTGTGGGGTGTGTGGGGGCTGAAGTGGGTGGGTGCTGGGGTGGATGGGTGCTGGGGTACAGCACTGTGGCATGCCCCAGGGCAAAGGGTTTTGGTGGTGGAGGGACTAAAGGGGCCCCTGCTTGTTAGCAAGGAGGAACTTTGGGAACACTCTTGCCAAGGACCCAGTGAGCTCCTCTCTGCCTGATCCCTCTCGGGGTGACCCCGAGGAGGAGGAGGAGGTGGTGGTGGTGAAGGCCACTTTCATGGGCATCCAGCTCCATCAGCATCTTGCCACACCAGGGCCACATTTGGGGTGGAGAAGGAAATTTTCGTCCCTAAACTGCAGCCTCTCGAGGAGGTGCCAGGGAGCAGCTGGTGCCCAGGTGCCCCAAGGGCTCTTCACCAACGACGACCGCAAGCCAGACCAGGGGGTTTTGGGGAGCCCCCATGGGGACACACACAGGTGACATCTCGGGGTGGGAGGGGGGGCCGCAGCCTTCAGTGCAGCACGAAGAGGACGAAGAGCAGGAAGGCAGCCAGGGAGGCGTCGGCGGGGTGCGGCCGGATGCCGGAAGCCAGGCGGTACTCGCGGTACTGCTGGATGCACATCTCCCGGATCACCTTGGTCACCACCTTGGTCTCCATCTCCAGGTCCGTCTGGTTGGCGGCCGGCCCGCCCTCGGAGGCGTTCCTGCGGGCGGCGGGGCCAATGTTGTGCTCCGTCACCGTGATGTTGAAGCAGTCGGCGACGAAGACGTCCTGGGGCGGGGGGCTGCTGTACTCCTGGTAGTAGACCCGGTTGGGGTAGCGCCCGGCGTTGGCGTTCCACCACTGGTACTCGTCGGGGCTGTCGAAGCGGTAGTGCATCCCCGACATCACCCGGCCCATGGCGTAGCCCCCCAGGCCCCCCACCACCGCCCCCGCCGCCGCCGCCCCCGCCACGTGCTTCAGGTTGGTCTTGGACTTGGGAGGCTTCCAGGGCTTCTGGTTGTAGTAGCTGCCTCCGCTGGAGGGGTTGTAACCCTGCCCCCAGCCCGGGTTCTGGGGGTAGCCGGGGTTGTGAGGGTAGCTTGGGTTGCGGGGGTAGCTGGGGTTATGGGGGTACCCCGGGTTGTGGGGGTAGCCTGGGTTCTGGGGGTAGCTGGGCTGGCGAGGGTAGCTGGGCTGGCGATGGCTCCCCCAGCCCCCTCCGCTGGGTTTGCCTTTGCCCTTCTTGGAGAAGGCGACGTCGGTCCAGGAGATGAGGAGCAGGGCCAGCAGGCAGCAGGTGATGAGGAGCCTGGCCATGGCTGGGGACACAGGACAGGAGCGTTACAGGCAGCAGGCACAGACCCCCCAGGCCCTGCAGCTGTGCAGGCAGCAGCTCAGGCTGTGGGCTCCTTACAGTAACTGACTCCCTGGGACACACAAAACTGACTCCTTCAGCCATGGAATGGTTTGGGTTGGAAAATACCTCAGGAGATACCTTCCAACGTCAAAGTTCATCCAGTTCCAATCCCCTGCCATGGGCAGGGACACCTCCACCCAGCCCAGGTTGCTCAAGGTCTCATCCAGCCTAGCCTTGAGCACCTCCAAGGATGAGGCATCCACAGCTTCTCTGGGCAACCTGTTCCAGTGTCTCCCCACCCTCATGGCAAAGAGCTTCTTCCTAATGTCCAACCTAAACCCCCCCTGCTCTGCATTTAAATCATTCCCCCTCGTCCCACCACCACAAACCCTTATATAAAGTCCTTCCCCAGCATTCCTGTAGCCCCCTTTAAGTACTAGAAAGCTGCTCTAAGGTCTCCTTGGAGACCAGCTGAAGCCCCTTGGAGCCCCCAGAACCCAGCTGCAGAGCAACCAGCTCTGTGCTCCGAAGCACATTCATCCTCCTCTAACTCCCTCATTTTTCTGTAAAGATTAAATGTTCTCTCTTTCTCTCTCTCTCATGCTCCCAGCAGGTCCTCTGCCAGTCATGGCAATTTTAAGCAGCTGAATAAAAGATTTTGGGGAAAATGCTTGCTTGAGAGGTAAAAATCCACCTCTCAACCCTGCTCCATCCCATCAGATGCTATCAATGAGAATTCTGACATCCAAGGGTTGATGGCTATGAACATCCAGGGAATCATTAAGGCTGAAGAAGACCTTCAAGATCATCAAGTCCAACCTTGTACCCAACACCCTCATGACCACAGGACCATGTCCTGAAGTGTCACGTCCACTTGGTTTTTGAACACCCCCAGGGATGGTGACTCCATCATTTGACCCAATCCCAAACCTTTTGGGTACTGGGGCTGCAGGGAGGGCAGCACCCAGCCTTGCCCTGGCCAAAGAACAAAAGCCACTGAGCTTTGTTCAAGTCCTGTTTATGTGCCCCAAGCTTTAACTGGAGAACAGAGTTCTATGAGGTTAATGAGTTTGCAGCCAGCTGTTTACTCAGCATTCTGCTTCTGGCATTCCAGGGCTGTGCCTGGCATCTCCTACAGGAGCTGGCAAGGATGCAATCCCAGCTGCATAGAATCACAGAGCTGTTGAGGTTGGAAGAGACCTTTGAGATCCGCTGGACCTCACAATCCCACCACTGCTGCTAAGTTTCTTCTCTCCTCAAGTCCTACCCAGCCTCCAAACACACCCCAGCTCTTCAAATCCTTTGGAAAGGCCTTTGGAAAACACCTCCCAAACTGCAAAATCCCTTTGGATGCCTCCATGAAATGCCAAAGAGGTTGAATTGCTGTTCCCCTTGGGTTCAAACTGTGAGTCCAGCCATAGCAAAAGGTTTCTCTGTCCTGCCCAGGGCTGAGCTATCCCTAAAACACTTCCACCCTGCTGGAGCAGGTTCAGAGGAGGCCACCAAGATGACCAGAGACTGGAGAACCTCCCCTGTGAGGGCAGGCTGACAGAGTTGAGCCTGGAGAAGAGAAGGCTCCAGGGAGACCTTAGAGCAGCTTTCCAGTACCTGAAGGGGCTCCAGGAGAACTGGGGAGGGATTTTGGACAAGGGCTGGGAGTGCCAGGATGAGGGACAATGGCTTTGAGCTGTGAGGTGAGATGGAGACTGGAGATGAGGAAGAAATTGTTGAGAGTGAGGGTGGGGAAGAGACTGGCACAGGTTGCCCAGGGAGGCCATGGATGTCCCCACAGCCAGGTGGATGAGGCCTTGAGCAAGCTGTGCTGGTGGGAGGTGTCCCTGCCCATGGCAGGGGGTTGGAACTGGATGAGCTTTAAGGTCCCTTCCAACCCAAACCATTCTGTGAATCTCTGAGGGGGAGCACAGCATTCCTGGCAGAGTGTGGGTGGGCATTTCATGGCATCCTTGGATGCTTTGCCTGCACTTTGTGGCTCCTTTTACAGCAAGAAACAATTAAGATTTGGGTCCCAGGTGGGGCTTTTTGCAGCAATTAAGGGACCAGCTTCCTTATGAGTCACCACTCAACATGGAGATCAGGTTTAATGCAGGTAAGAGAAGATGGTCTGTGCTGAGATACTGCCCTTAAAAGCACAGACAAGCACAACAGAGCTCTGTTTAAGCCAGAAATTCTTCTGCTGCAGGTTGGTTATGGGTTTATGGTCCATAAAAAGCAAATTAATCTCTCCCTGGGTTCAAATGGTGATGCTCTTTGCCTCCTCCCCCCACCCCCCTGCAAAAGACCTGACCTTTTGTCTGGATGTGTTTGAATGAAGGTCCCTTAATGTCAGCATTTTATTTAGGATTGTTAGTGAGAGGCTTAATTAAAAGAGCAGGGAAGATGTTCAAGCCTGTCCCTTGAGTCCAGGTCTGGTTGTTTGGACCTCTGAGCAACCTGCTCCAGTTAGGGATGTCCCTGGTGACTGCAGGAGGGTTGGGCTGGATGAGTCTTAAAGATCCCTTCCCACCTAAACCAGCCTGGGATGAGGAGGAAAGCCAGGCCCAGGCTGCCTGCTCCTAAAAAAGCTTTGGGGTGGCTCCTACAAACCATTGGGCTGCAAGCAGTCTGCTCTCTCAAGTGGGTTTGCTGCTGCCCTCACTCCCCCCAGCACCCAGCAAGGATGGGATCAGTGGGTTAAAAATAACTGGGATGGGTCAATGTTCCTTGGGCACTGGAAGAAAAAAATATAGGGAATGGGGGGGGGAAGCAGCACATTGGCAATTATTGTTATTTTGGAAGAGTGCAAATGATAATAAAAAATTAATAAACTAGCAATAAATATAAAAACAATAAGAAGAATCTTCTGCAGGGAGTTGCAAGGGCGGGAAATGGATGAAAAGTAAAAAATTATTACATAAAAATGAATATTAAATAATATTATAATAATACTATATGATATTAATGTAATAATTATTATTATAATGCTGCTACTAATAATAATAATCTTCCACAGAGAGTTGCAAAAGGAGGAAAAAAATGGATGGCAGAGACTTGGAGGCTATTCCGGCATGGCAACACCAACCTGCTCCTTTAATTGCCTTCGCTGAGATGAGCTCTAATGAAGAGGGCAAAGGCTGGGCTGAGTTTGCCCTGCTAATGACTGAGCTCCTCCTGGAGCTCAGCTTCACCCCAGAAAAATGCAGTTGCTGGCCCAACCCCCCTGCATGGGATGGGGACCAGGGAGCTACATCCTGGGGCTTGAGGAGAAGCAGGAGGGGGTTGGATTTCCTCTGCTTGGGAAGAGCATTGAGGGTGCGACCACAACATTATTGTGCTATCAAATGGCTTCGCCAGGGGCTTTCTCCCCACTCCTTTGGAGCCTCCCTCTCACCAGTTTGTCCTCTCTGTGGGCAGAGGCAGGCAAGGAGACATCGATCCAGGTGGTTGTGTCAGGGAAGAGGAGGAAAAGCTCCTCGAGGGCAAGAGGGGAAGCGGAAAATGGAGGCTGCGAGGAGCGCTGGCAAGCAGCAATTAACGTGCGCAGGGCCGGCGGGAGGCGGCTCGGGGGTTGGAGAGGAAAACCAACACCCTGCTGCCAAAATAACTGCGGCACCAACCTCCTGCTACTGCCCGGGGGTGGGAGAAGAAAGGAAGGGAGGTGGGGAAAGAGGAAGGTGATGGAGCGATGCGGTGAGAGGGAAGATGCTCGGGCATAGAAGTGTCCGGATCGATCCTCTTGGCCAGACAGCGAGGGTCCTGGTTTGTAGTGGAGGGGGGGTGAAAAATCGAGGCTGGGGGTCTGCGGAAGTGGGCGGGGGGGAGGCTGAGGGGTGACAGTTTGCTTTCTGGAAATGCCGCCCCTCATTTGCAGAAATTCCTTTTCCCCTCACCACCCCACCCCTCACCTCACCCCACCCCCCGTCTTTATTTTTAACCCCACAGATAATGTGAGAGCAGAGATGGGAGCCATAAGACAAGGACAAGCCCGTCCTGGTAGCTCTTGGAGAAGAGAAGAGAAGAAATTTTCTTGTGGAGGGGAAGAAATTTCCTCCCCGCCCCGCCGAAGCGTCAGCTCCGAGGCAGCCCTTAATAAACAAGCAGCAGGAAGAAGCTGAGCTCTGGCTTTTAAGGAGGACACTGGAAATAGCTGGGTTTAGGCAGGGAGAACAGGCAGCTCCGACCCCCTCTGTGATGCTGCTGGGTCCCCACAGCCCTGCCTCTGGATTTATCCCACCCGATTCCCCCCGTATCCCAGTTTTCCTAACACTCACCGGCGAGGAGCTTGCTGCTTGCTGGGTTCGAGGTGATTCAGCCCCGGCCGCGGCGCTACGAGGAATAAATAGCGGGAGGGAGGAGCTGGCTCCTGCGCAAGCCAGCCCTGCACAGCCTGGCCAGCATCCAGCCCTCATCCCTAGGGAATACCGCGGCAAAAAAAAAAAACCACAATAAAATAAAAAAAAAAATTATGATCGCCTTACATCGTCCTTTAGGATAAGAGAGGAAATGCTGGGGACCCAACGAGGGGTTGGGAAACGACAGCGTTTGGATGGTTTGTGGAAGGAATCTCAACGGGATCAGCAGAGTTCGGGGCTGGATTGGAAATCCTGGGAAATTGCACGGTTTGGAGGTTTTGTGGAAGGAATTCCGATGGGATCAGCGGCGTTTGGGGCTCGATTGAAAATCTTGGGGAAACTGCAGCTGTTGGAAGGTTTCTGGAAGAAATCTCAATGGGATCAGCAGAGCTTGGGGCTGGATTGGAAATCCTGGGAAGCTGCAGCACTTGGATGGTTTGTGGAAGAAATCCCAATGGGATCAGCAGAGCTTGGGGCTGGATTGGAAATCCTGGGAAACTGCAGCACTTGGATGGTTTGTGGAATAAATCTCAATGGGATCAGTGGAGCTTGGGACTGGAATGAGTCCAGGAAAACTGCAGCTTTTGGAAGGTTTCTGGAATGATTCTCAGTGGGATCAGCATCATTCAGGGATGGACTGGAAATCCTGGGAAACTGCAGCACTTGGATGGTTTATGGAACGAATCTCAATAGGATCATCAAGGACTGGGACTGGATTGAAAATCTTGGAAAACTGCAGCTTTTGGAAGGTTTCTGGAATAAATCTCACTGGGATCAGCATCATTTGGGGCTGGATTGGAAACCTTGGAAAACTGCAGACTTCAGATCATTTATGGAAGGAATTCCAATGGGATCAGCAGCATTTGGAGCTGGATTTAAAATCTTGGGAAAACTGCAGGTTTTGGAAGGTTTCTGGAAGAAATCTCAGTGGGATCAGCAAAGCTTGGGGCTGGATTGGAAATCCTGGGAAACTGCAGCATTTGGATGGTTTATGGAATAAATATCAATGGGATCAGCAGAGCTTGGGACTGGATGAGTCTTGGAAAACTGCAGCTTTTGGGAGGTTTATGGAATAAATCTCAATGGGATCATCAGAGCTTGGGGCTGGTTTGGAAATCCTGGGAAACTACAGAGTTTGGATGGTTTGTGGAATAATTCTCAATGGGATCAGCAGCATTTGGAACTGGTTTGGAAACCCTGAGAAACTGCAGCTTTTGGAAGGTTTATGGAAGGAATCTCATTGGTATCAACAAGGATTGGGACTGGGCTGAAAATCTTGGAAAACTGCAGCTTTTGGAAGGTTTCTGGAACAATTCTCAATGGGATCAGCAACATTTGGGACTGGTTTGGAAATCTTGGGAAGCTGCAGAGTTTGGATGGTTTATGGAAGGGATCTCAATGGGATCAGCAATGTTTGGGACTGGTTTGGATATCTTGGGGTCAGGGCTGTGGGTGAGGAATTGATGCTTTTAGCAGCTGGCAGCTGCAGCTCCAAATCCATTATCCTGTGATCCATGCTCTGTGTGTTGGTACACAGGAAATAAAACAGACCCAGACCCTCAGGGGAGAGGATGAAGAGATCTCTGGTGTTTTTCTCACTCCAGAGGAGTAAAACTCACTCCTGTGCAGAGCACTTCTCATAGAGGTACCCCAATATTTAATGGGAGGAAACTCTCTCGAGTGCTGGGGGAAGGGTTGGGCTCCTCACTGCCAGAAGGACATTGAGGGCTGGAGCAGGGCCAGAGAAGGGCAAGAAAAGTGGGGAAGGGTCTGGAGAAGAGGGCTGGGGAGGAGCAGCTGAGAGAGCTGGGGGGGGGTTGAGTCTGGAGAAGAGGAGCGTGAGGGAGACCTCATTGCACTCTAGAGCTCCCTGAAAGGAGGCTGCAGCCAGGTGGGGGTTGGGCTCTTCTGCCTGGTATGAGGTGATAGAATGAGGAAATGGCCTCAAGCTGCACCAGGGGAGGTTTAGGTTGGACAGTAGAAGAAACTTCTTCACTGAAAGGGTTCTCAAACACTGGCTCAGGCTGCCCAGGGAGGTGGTTGAATCCCCATCCCTGGAGGTGTTTCAGAGCCACAGAGATGTGGTGCTGAGGGCCATGGTTTAGCTCCAGCCTTGGCAGAGTCAGAGAATGGTTGGGCTGGATGAGCTGAAAGTGCTGTTCCAACTGAAACAACAGAGAAAGCTCTGGGAAGACCTTAAAGCAGTCTTCTAGTAGCTGAAGGGGCTCCAGGAGAGCTGGGGAGGGACTTTGGACAAGGACTGGGAGTGTCAGGATGAGGGACAATGGCTTTGAGCTGGGAGAGAGGAGATTGAGACTGGAGATGAGGAAGGAATTCTTCATAGTGAGGGTGGGGAGAGACTGGCACAGGCTGCCCAGGGAGGCTGTGGCTGCCTCCTGCCTGGAGGTGTTCAAGGCCAGGCTGGATGAGACCTTGAGCAACCTGGGCTGGTGGGAGGTGTCCCTGCCCATGGCAAGGGGTTGGAACTGGATGAACTTTAAGGTCCCTTCCAACCCAAACCACTCTAGGATTCTGACAGCCCAGAACAACCCAGGATGCTTGCATGGTGGTTGAGAGATAAAGCTGGAAATTGATTACACTGAGCCTGGTTTCAGCACAACCACAAGACAGAGCCAAAACCCTCCTGAGACTGTGCCACCTGAAATCACCAGGCCAGGTCCCCCCAGTGCTCCCACCCCTGGCCCATGGAGCATATCTGGTTGTAAAGAGGATTTCCACTCCAGTGCTCCATGTGCTTGTTTCTCTATCTGGCTGCATTGTGATACTGTGAGAAGGAGAAGGAGGAGGAGGAGGAGAAGGAGAAGGAGGAGGGGGAGGAGGAGAAGGAGGAGGGGGAGGAGGAGAAGGAGGAGGAGGAGGAAAAGGAGGAGGAGGAGAAGGAGGAGGAGAAAGAAGGAGGAGGAGGAGGAGGAGGAGGAGGAGAAGGAGGAGGAGAAAGAAGGAGAAAGAGGAGGAGGAGAAGGAGGAGGAGAAAGAAGGAGAAAGAGGAGGAGGAGGAGGAGGAGGAGAAGGAGGAGGAGAAAGAAGGAGAAAGAGAAGGAGAAGGAGAGAGAAGGAGAAGGAGGAGGAGAAGGAGAAGGAGGAAGAGGAGGAGAAGGAGAAGAAGAAGGAGAAGAAAAAGAATTAATTTTTTTTATTATTATTATGATCCTGATGATGATTATTATCTGGCAGGGCAGCGGGTTGTGCTGGAGCTGTGGCAGTGCTGGGGAGCAGCATCTTGGCTTCTGGAGGAGAAAATTAAATAACAGGGCCAGGATTAAGTCAGCCTGGAGAAGCTCTCTCCTACCACCCTTGGCTTATTTATCCCTAGTGAGAATGTGCAGGTGGCTCCTGGTTCCCTGGCTCTGGTTTAAATGCTCTTCTGAGGGCTGTCTAAAATCCAAAGCCAGGAAATGAAAGGAATAGAGCCCTGGGGATGGGATGGTTGGGATGGACTCTTCTGTGGCTTCTAAGAATCAAGAGTTTTTCCTTGATGGATTGCAGAGGGAGTTTTGCTCTTAGAATCATAGAATCCCAGCTTGGTTTGGGTCAAAGAGACCTTCAAAGCTCAGCCAGTCCAACCCCCTGCAGCCAGCAGGGACATCCCCAACCAGAGCAGGTTGCTCACAGCCCCAAACAACCTGACCTGGGCTGGTGCCAGGGATGGAGCAGCTCTCACCTCTCTGGGCAGCCTGGGCCAGGCTCAGTGTCAAACATTTCTCCCTTCTCTCCACTCTCAATCTCCCTCTTTGACTTCAAACCACCCCCTCTTGTCCTGTCACTGCAGGCCTTGCTCAAAACTCTGTCCCCAGCTTTCTGGCAGCCCTTTGAGCACTGAAAGTCCACCAGAAAGTCTCCCTGGAGCCTCCTCCAGGCTGACCAACCCTAACTCTCTCAGCCTGGCCTCACAGCAGAGCCCTTCCAGCCCTGCCAGCATTGCTGTGCCCTCCTCTGGCTCCTCTCCAGCAGGTCCCTGTCTGTGCTGTGCTGAGGACTCCAGAGCTGCCCCAGCACTGCAGGAGGGGCTCAGCAGAGCACAGCAGAGGGGCAGAATCCCCTCCCTGCCCCTGCTGGTCCTGTTTGGGGGAAATACCCAAATCCTGTTGGATCCCAGCTGTGAATCAAGCAGAGTAATTAATTAACTAATTAACAATTTACTGTGGAAGTCCTCAGTGCTGGAAGCACTCAAATCAGTACATCCACAGCATCTGCCTGACAGAGCTGTGTCTGCTGCAAGATTCCTTTAGCATCCCAGGGTAAAAATTTCTCCTGGTAGGAAGCCAAGAGCTGCATTGATCTCCAGTGGAGGTTTGGCTCTTTCTCAGCCACAGCTCAGGCAGCAGTGGTGGAGGGGAGAAGGAGGGATGGAGGAAATAATGGACATTAAGTGGGCCAGGGGATTGTGCCAGGTTAGGAGGCATTAATGGGATGGGATTTTCTTGTAGCAAATGGCAAACACTGCCTGTGGTTTCCTGATGAGCTGGGAAATGACCTGAGTTCATCTGCCCCTCTTTTGTTGCTTCTCATTGATTAGTTTTTGGGGGCTTTGATTCATGGAATCACAGAATGGCTGAGAGAGTTGGAAGAGACCTCAGAGCTCATCTACTCCAACCTCCCTGCCTCCTCTCAACAAGACTTTGGTTGCTCAAGGCCTCATCCAGCCTGGCCTTGAACAGCCCCAGGGAGGAGAGACATCCACAGCCTCCCTGGGCAGCCTGTGCCAGAGTCTCACCACACTGAAGAACTTCTGTCTAATATTCAGTCTAAACCTCCTCTCCCTCAGCTTCAAACCATTCATACAAAACACTTTTACTTACTCACACAGCTCTAGGCTTGCTGGAGACACAGCTGCAGGTCACAATCCTATTAAAATACGATTTGTGGGGACTTGGGGGTAATTTGGTGGGGTCTGGAGGTAGGGATGAAGTCTCAAAGCTCTCCCAGTGTGGAGCCAGCAAAAAAATGTGGGCTCAAGCTCAAGTCATACTTAGCTCATTGGGAAACCTCTTTAAAGCCTCCAAAGGGAAAAAAAAGAGAAGTGGAGATAAGTGCTGTGCTCAGAGGGTTCCTGAAATGCATTTTGCAGAACTTGGTTTGGGTTTTGGTCTCACCACAGAGGAGTTTCTTGTAAGTAAAATTCCTCTAGTCTGGATTTTGCTTGGGAACCAGAAGTCTGGGTTATATTTGGCTCCTGCCTCGATGAGAGCAGAGAAAATGTGATTTGTGGAATAGGATAGGATAGGATAGGATAGGATAGGATAGGATAGGATAGGATAGGATAGGATAGGATAGGATAGGATGGAATGGACTAGACTACATTAGACTAGAATAGTTGAGGTTGGAAAAGACCTGAAAGTCAAGGAGTCCACCCACAACCTAATATCTCCCTACACACAGCTGTGAGACCATTGCCCTGAGCTCCTCATCCAAATGGCTTTTAAACCCCTCCAGGGATGGTTACTTCACCACCTCCCTGGGCAGCCTGGACCCTTTGGAGAAGAATTTTTTCCTAACATCCAGCCTGGCCCTCCCCTGGTGCAACCTGAGGCCATTCCCTCTTGTTCTGTCCCTTGCTACCTGGGACAAGAGGCTGACCCCCACCTGGCTCCAACTTTCTTTCAGGGACTTGTAAGAGAGCAATGAGACCTCCCCTCAGGATCTCTCTTCTCTGTGCTCTTAATAAAGCAGAGGGCAGGAAAGGGAAGCTCTGGGAGCATTGTTTTCCAGCCAAAAGGAAAGATGTCACTGAGGCAGGCTGTTATTGTCCCATGCTAGTGTGTAATTAAGAAATTTAAACCTCATTAGAGTGTTTTGCATTTTCTTCAGTGGTGAGGGCTTCAGTGCATTGGAGAAGCAAAGGCTGAGAGCCCTGGGGCTGAGAGCCTGCAGAAGAGCAGCCCCAGAGGGGAGCTGAGCAATGCTGTGGGGGGCAAGAGGCTGGGGCCAGACTCTGCTCACTGTTGCCCAGGGACAGCACAAGGGGCAAGGGGCACAAAGTGGCACCCAGGAGGTTCTATTTGACCATGAGGAGAAAGTTTTTTGTTGTGAGGGTGCTGGAGGGCTGGAGCAGGCTGCCCAGAGAGGTTGTGGAGTGTCCTTGTGTGGAGAGCTTCCAACCCCCCCTGGGCATTGTGGTGCTGGGCAAGCTGCTGTGGGTGCCCTGCTGGAGCAGGGGGGTTGGACCCAGAGCTTCCTTACCACCCCCACCACGCTGAGATCCTGGGACTGCACACATGGGGTAGAGCTATGCCAGCACTCGCAGCCCTGCTGCCCCCACCAGGGACAGCTCCCCTCTGAGGGAAAAGAAATTACATTTCTGGCTCATTTTTAGTAGAAGAGATTTGCCAGGTGCTGCACAGAGACTTTTACCTGCACAGTTATTGTGTTTTACACTGCAGCATTGCCCATCTCATGGGCCCCATTTCTCCTTTGCTCTTGACAACCTGGTAAAATAAAAAGAAATTTTAAAATTTTGAAAAAAATGGCAAGACGAGGCAGAGGAAAGGAAAAGAAAAGAGGAGAAAGGAAAAGAAGAGAAAATAAAATTAAGGAAAAGAGGAGAAAAGAAAAGAGGAGAAAAGAAAAGAAAAGAGGAGAAAAGAAAAGAAAAGAGGAGAAAAGAAAAGAAAAGAGGAGAAAAGAAAAGAGGAGAAAAGAAAAGAGGAGAAAAGAAAAGAGGAGAAAAGAAAAGAGGAGAAAAGAAAAGAGGAGAAAAGAAAAGAGGAGAAAAGAAAAGAGGAGAAAAGAAAAGAGGAGAAAAGAAAAGAAAAGAAAAGAGGAGAAAAGAAAAGAGAAAAGGAAAGAAAAGAAAAGAAAAGAAAAGAAAAGAAAAGAAAAGAAAAGAAAAGAAAAGAAAAGAAAAGAAAAGAAAAGAAAAGAAAAGAAAAGAAAAGAAAAGAAAAAGAAAAAGAAAAGAAAAAGAAAAGAAAAGAAAAGAAAAAAGAAAAAGAAAAAAGAAAAAGAAAAGAAAAGAAAAAGAAAAGAAAAAAAAAAGAAAAGAAAAGAAAAGAAAAGAAAGAAAAAAAGAAAAGAAAAGAAAAGAAAAGAAAGAAAAGAAAAGAAAAAGAAAAAAGAAAAAAGAAAAGAAAAGAAAAGAAAAGAAAAGAAAAGAAAAGAAAAGAAAAGAAAAAAAAAGAAAAGAAAGAAAAGAAAAGAAAAAGAAAAAGAAAAGAAAAGAAAAAAGAAAAGAAAAGAAAAGAAAAGAAAAGAAAGAAAAGAAAAAGAAAAAGAAAAGAAAAAAAAGAAAAAAGAAAAAAAAAAGAAAAGAAAGAAAAGAAAGAAAAGAAAAGAAAAAGAAAAGAAAAGAAAAGAAAAAGAAAAGAAAAAAAAGAAAAGAAAAGAAAAAGAAAAAGAAAAGAAAAAAGAAAAGAAAAGAAAAGAAAAGAAAAAGAAAAAAAAGAAAAGAAAAGAAAAGAAAAGAAAGAAAAGAAAAGAAAAGAGAAAAGAAAAGAAAAGAAAAGAAAAGAAAAAGAAAAGAAAAGAAAAGAAAAGAGAAAAGGAGAAAAAGAGGAGAAAATAAAAGGAAAAGAGAAAAGAGGGGGAAAGAGGAGAAAAGGAAAAGAAAAAAGAAAAGAAAGAAAAAAGAGAAAAGAAAAAAGAAAAGACAAGAAAAGAAAAGACAAGAAAAGACAAGAAAAGAAAAGACAAGAAAAGAAAAGAAAAGAAAAGAAAAGAAAAGAGGAGAAAAAGAGGAGAAAAGAAAAGGAAAAGAGAAAAGAGGGGGAAAGGAGAAAAGGAAAAGAAAAAAGAAAAGAAAGAAAAAATAAAAGGAAAAAATAAAAGAAAAAGAAAAGACAAGAAAAGAAAAGAAAATAAAAGAAAAGAGAAAAGAGAAAAGAGAAAAGAGAAAAGAGAAAAGAGGAAAGAAAATAAAATATTTTTTAAAAAGAAAAAAAAAAGGGAAAAAAAAAGTCAGTAAAAGGACTGTAAAAATTTTTAACCTTTTGCTGTGGTTATGATGAAGCCAAGAGGCAAACCCGTCTGGAACAGGAAATGAACTACCCAACCTCCCCCAACGTCATCAGTTACACAACTCGTGGGGGTGAGGAGGAGAAGTCCCAGCGAGTCCCCAAGCCCCGAGGCACAGCAGAGCATGGACAAGGTGCCAGGGGAGGAGCATGGAGCAAGGAGCACAGTTTCCAGGCAACATCTTGCGCTGCTTCCAGGAAGGGGATTTCTTCCTGGCCAGGTGCCCTCTGTGCTGCAGAGCTGGCATGGAAAAAATGAATCGGTTCGTGACTGCCCTGGTGAATGAAAATGACTGCAGCTTGGGTGCTGGGGAGAATGTTGTGCGTCCCCCACCCCCTCCCCGGGCAGCGTTCCTCACCGGTGATGTCTCTTTATGACTCCATCTACAGGCAGATGTGACTCAGTACCACAGGATCAGCAGCACGGTGTCTTAAGGGGGTCTACAGGAAAGCTGGGAGGGACTTCTTAGGGTGTCAGGGAGTGATAGGACTGAGGGATCCAAGCTAGGAGAGGGCAGATTTAGATTAGACTTTAGGAAGAAGTTCTTCCCCATGAGGGTGGTGAGAAACTGGCACAGGTTGCCCAGGGAGGTGGTGGAAGCCTCATCCCTGGAGCTGCTCAAAACTTCATTCCCAAATCCCCAAAATGTTCCTTCCCAAGCACTCAGCACAGTCCACCTCCAGCAGTTAGTGAGGGAGTGATAAGACCTCAATCCTCAGCTTTATTTCATTCTCTCTCAGCTGTGTTGATGTAATTAAATCAAACTTTCCTTTCTTTTTATTGAGCAACAGCTGACCTGATGAATCCTCAGCAGAGCAAACCAGGCTCCCAAACAGGCTAGGCTTTGTCAGGAATCAAGGCCCAAGAGGCTTTGGAGAGGAGTCTGGAGAAGAAAAGGCTCTGAGGAGACCTTCTTGTGGCCTTCCAGCATCTGAAGGGGGCCCCAAGAAAGCTGGGGAGGGACTTCTTAGGGTGTCAGGGAGTGATAGGACTGACGGGAATGGATCCAAACTAGGGGAGGGGAGATTAAGATTAGATGGTAGGAAGAAGTTCTTCCCCAGGAGGGTGGTGAGAGTCTGGCAGAGGTTGCCCAGGGAGGTGGTGGAAGCCTCACCCCTGGAGGTTTTTGCAGCCAGGCTGGAGGTGGCTGTGAGCAACCTGCTGTGGTGTGAGGTGTCCCTGCCCATGGCAGGGGGGTTGGGACTGGCTGAGCCTTGAGGTCCCTTCCAACCCTGACAATTCTTCACCGTGAGGGTCTGGTGAGGGACTTCTGAAGGGTGTTTGGGAGGATAAAGCAGCAGAGTAGGGAAGTCTTCCTCACAGAATCAACTTTAAGTTGGAAAAGACCTTTGAGATCATCAACTCCAACCTATTGCCTAACACCACCTAAGCAACTAACCCAAGATTTCTTTCCTGAAGCTCTTACGTTTTGAGGGCTCTTTCTCAAGGTACTCCCCGAGTTAGTCCTTTGAATAAGCTGAAGCCCAGTGTGGAAGTTCTGTTGATGCCTCTCCTTCTTTCACTGCACATTGGGAACTTGCTTCATGGTCACTGCACCCCAGACAGCCTCTGACCCCACATCTCCCCCCAGCCCTTCTCTCTTTGTAGCCAGCAGAGCCTCACCCCTGGTGAGCTCACACAGCAGCTGTGACAAGAAGCTGTCCTCCATACACTCTCAGAACCTCCTGGGCTGACTCCTCTCTGCTGTGTTAAGCTCCCAGCAGATATCTGGCAGGTTAAAGTCACCTACAAGAACAAGGGCTGGAGACCTTGAGACATTCTCCAGCTCAGAATCTGCTTCAGAAGAAGCAGAATCTACCTCTTCATCTCTTCTTGTGTGGCAAAGACAAAGCTCCATCCTTGAGGAAGCAGAGCTCCATCCTTGAGGAAGCAGAGCTCAATCCTTTAGGAGCAGAGCTCCATCCTTGAGGAAGCAGAGCCCAATCCTTGAGGAAGCAGAGGAACCAGATGGATTTAATAGGAGTTTCTCTTCTGCAAGGACTACAACTGAACTACCAAATACTGGAGGCTGTTTTCCTCCCCCTCCACTCTTAGGCAACTGTCTTTAAAAGCTATAAACTGCTATGCAGGTTATATCCAGCTGCTCCAATCTGATTAGGGCAGCAATAATCCCTGCTCCATCCTACCTGCTATTCCAGGCAGGACACACATAAGCTCCTTAGGGCTGGGGCCCTCCCTGGCCATGGGCTGATCCTTCCTGCTGATGCACTGCATCCCTAAAAGGGAAACTTTGAACCAGGGGAGGCTGAGCTTGGATGTTAGGAGAAACTTCTTCACTCAAAGGGTTCTCAAACACTGGTACAGGCTGCCCAGGGAGGTGGTGGAATCTCCATTCCTGGAGGCCTTTAGCAGCTGCAGAGATCAGAGAATTGTTAGGGTTGGAGAAGCACTCTGAGCTCATCCAGTCCAACCTTCAACCAACACCACCACAGCCACCAAACCATGGTCCCAAGTGCCATGGCCACAGGTTTCTGGAACACCTCCAGCAATGGGGACTCCACCATCTCCCTGGGCAGCCTGTGCCAATCCCTGACTACTCTTGCAGCAAAGAAATTCTTCCTCATCTCCAACCTAACCCTCCCTTGGCAAAACTTGAGGCCATTTGCTCTTGGTCTGTGAGCTGATACTAGGGAGAAGAAACCAACCCCCAGCTGGCTCCAGCCTCCTCTCAGGAGCTGTAGAGAGCCAGAAGGTCTCCCCTCAGCCTCCTTTTCTCCAGGCTCAACACCTCCAGCTCCCTCAGCTGCTCCTCCCCACCTCTGTTCTCCAGACCCTTCCCCAGCTTCATTGCCTTTCTCTGGCCCTGCTCCAGCCCTCAATGTCGTTCTTGGAGTGAGGAGCCCAAAACTGACCCCAGCCCTGAGGGGGTGACCTCTTTGTGGGGACAATCCCTGCCCTGGTCCAAGCCAGGCTGCTGGTGTCCTTCTTGGCCACCTGGGCACCCCCTGGGACATCTTCAGCTGCTGTTGAGCAACACCCCCAGGTCCTGCATGGGACACAACTCCCAAAAAGAGATTCACAGAATGGGTTCGGTTGGAAGGGACCTGGGAGATCATCCAGTTCCAAGCCCCTGCCATGGGCAGGGACACCTCCCACCAGCCCAGGTTGCTCAAGGCCTCGTCCAGCCTGGCCTTGAACACCTCCAGGCAGGAGGCAGCCACAGCCTCCCTGGGCAACCTGTTCCAGTCTCTCCCCAGCCTCACTCTCAACAATTTCTTCCTCATCTCCACTCTCAGTCTCCTCTCTCCCAGCTCAAAGCCATTGTTCCTCATCCTGGCACTCCCAGCCCTTGTCCAAAGTCCCTCCCCAGCTCTCCTGGAGCCCCTTCAGGTACTGGAAGGCTGCCTTAAGGTCTCACCTCCAGTGAGGAGGCATCCACAACTCCCCTGGACAACCTGTTCCAGTGTCTCCCCACCCTCAGTGGAAATAATGATAATAATGATAATAATGGTGAAAATAATAATAATAACAAGAAGAAGAAGAAGAAGAAAGAAGAAAAAATAAGGAAGAAGGAGAAGGAGAAGGAAAAGAAGGAGGAGAAGAAGAAGAAGAAAATAAGTAGAAGAAGAAGAAAAAAGAAGAAAAAGAAAAGTAGAAGAACGAAGAAGAAGAAAAAGAAGAAAAGTAGAAGAAGGAAGAAGAAGCAAGAAGAAGAAGAAGAAGAAGAAGAAGAAAGAAGAAGAAAGAAGAAAAAATAAGGAAGAAGGAGAAGGAGAAGAAGGAGGAGAAGAAGAAGAAGAAAATAAGTAGAAGAAGAAGGAAGAAGAGGAAAAAGAAAAGTAGAAGAAGAAGGAGGAAGAAGAAGGAAGAAGAAGAAGAAGAGGAAGAAGAATCAAGCCTGTAAAGATAATAAAAACGCTTTGAAAGGGGGCAAAAAAAAAATCACAGAATTATTGAGGCTGGAAAAGATCTCTAAGATCATCAAGTCCAAAAAAAAAAATCCAGTTTGGAGTAAGTTATGCCTGAGGAAGATGTTTGCTGCCTAGTTTGGTTTCAGCCCAGCACTGGTGTTAAAAATAACTCATCCCAGTGCCTTGGGAGCAGCCACTTGGGGACAGGCTGGGTTGGAGCCTCCAGGCTGAACAATTCCCTGCTGTGTCCAGGAGAATGAACACGGGAAAGAGCTGTAACCCTTCTCAGAAAGGCCTTGTTCAGCCCTTTCCTATCAATAAATCTCCTGTTTTTTTGGCCAGAGGAGGCCAGCTGGCTGTTGGGGCTTGTTCAAAGCACTCTGTTCCTCCCTCAAGCTGTAGGCACAAACAATTCCCCAGAACTGCCTTCAGCCAGCTTGCCACAAACCTCCCTGCATGGTGCAGTTGCCACCAGTTGGCTCCTTCAGCAGGAAAAGCTGAAATTCCTCTGTTTTCCTTTCCTCAGAGCAGAGTTTGTGCCACATGAGTCACCCAGAGGCTTTCCTTTGCCTCACTACCATTTATTTTTAACTGGCAATCCCCTTGGAAGACTTGTGGAGATCAGAGCAGTGCACTGAGCTGGTTGTGTGACAGAAGTTGGCTGCACTGAGCTCACCCTCTCGAAAATAACCCAGGGCACACCCAGGCTGGGTGCAGGCACTCCCATCCGCATCCCAATGAGAGTCAGCAAGGATAAGTGCAGAGTCCTGCAGCTGGGAAGGATGGATAAACTGCAGCAGTACAGGCTGGGAGGTGATCTGCTGGAGAGCAGCCCTGGCCTTAAAAACTTCCAGGGATGAGACTTCCACCACCTCCCTGGGCAACCTGTGCCAGTCTCTCACCACCTTCATGGGGAAGAATTTCTTCCTAAAGTCTAATCTAAATCTACCCTCCTCTAGCTTGGATCCATCCCTCTTAGTCCTACCACTCCCTGACACCTTAAAAAGTCCCTCCCCAGCTTTCTTGGAGCCTCCTCCAGATCCTGGAAGGCCACCAGAAGATCTCCTGGGAGCCTTCTCCTCTCCAGCCTGCACAACCCCAACTCTCTCAGGCTGTCTCCAGAGCAGAGCAGCTCCAGCCCTCTGCTCATCCTCCTGGCCCTTCTCTGGATACCTTCCAGCCCCTCCAGATCCTTCCTGTACTAGGAGCTCCAGAACTGTTCACAGAGCTCCAGGTGTGGTCTGAGCAGAGTGGAGCAGAGGGGCAGAATCCCCTCCCTGGCCCTGCTGGCCACACTTCTCCTGCTGCAGCCCAGGCTCTGCTTGGCTCTCTGGGCTGCAAGTGCTCACTGCTGGCTCCTGCTGAGCTTCTCCTCCCCCAGCATCCCCAAGTCCTTTCTTCAGGGCTGCTCTCAAGCTCTGTTTATTCCCATGGGAATGAATCAAGGTCCTGCACCCCTGTGACCTGGTTTCCAACCCACGTGCTCGGTGAGGATGAGATTAAACCCAATTGGCTCCCATCACGGTGCTGCAAATCCTCTTAGCTGAGCTGGTGAGGAAGTTTCCACTCTGGTTTTATTCCTCTCCCTCCCTATAAAGAGTTGCTAGGACCAGGGTTGATTTTAAGGGATTTCATCCCCTTTTTTCTCTTGGCTATAAAGGAAAATAAGGAAAGCTGAAGTGGGCTTGGGAAACTTCCTGTGTCCATGGGTGGAATCTTTAGCCATTGGGTTTTTATCTGTTGACAGTTTCCCACATGATGTGCACCTTGCCATCCATTTTGGAGCATTTTCCAGCTGGGATGTTAACCCAAAACCAGGCATGACCTAGTCCAAAGATTTTCCTTCTCCTAACCAAGCAAATTAAAGGCCTTTTCTGCAGCTTGTGCTGAGGATCAGGCTGAGCTTGTACACCAGAGAGACCTCTTGTGCCAAGCAGCCAGGCACTAGGAGCCAAATCTGCTCCATGCAGTGCTCCAGGCTGGGGGCAGAGTGGCTGGAAACTGCCTGGTGGAAAAGGCCCTGGGGGTGCTGGGTGCCAGCAGTTGAAGATGAGCCAGGGGGTGCCCAGGTGGCCAAGAAGGACACCAGCAGCCTGGCCTGGAGCAGCAATGGTGTGGGCAGCAGGAGCAGGGCAGGGATTGTCCTCTTGCTCTGGGTACTGCTGAGGCCACAGCTTGAGTGCTGGGGTCAGGGTTGGGCTCCTCACCTCAGGAAGGACATTGAGGGCTGGAGCAGGGCCAGAGAAGGGCAAGAAAAATGGGGAAGGGTCTGGAGAAGAGGGCTGGGGAGGGCTGAGGGAGCTGGGGAGAAGGAGGCTGAGGGGAGACCTTCTGGCTCTGCTGAAGAGGAGGCTGGAGCCAGGTGGGGGTTGGCCTCTTCTGCCAAGAAACAAGGGACAGGACAAGAGGAACTGGCCTGAAGTTGCCCCATGGGAGGTTTAGGTTGGACATTAGAAGAAACTTCTTCACTGAAAGGGTTGTCAAGCCCTGAACAGGCTCCCCAGGAGGTGGTTGAATCCCCATCCCTGGAAGTGTTTCAAAGCCACAGAGCTGTGGTGCTGAGGGACTTGGTTTAGCCCCAGCCGTGGCAGAGAATGGTTGGATTGGAAGATCTTAAAGGGCTTTTCCAACCCAAACAAATCCATGGTCCTGTGTGTTCCATTCTCTGCCTCCCTCAGGGGAGCTGGTGGGGGAAAGCTTCAGCACTGCCTGCGTGGGAGCAAGAACAAGCAAACAATCACCAGCTGGAGTGAGGGAAAGCCTGGGGAGAGGCAAGGCTGCTCTGGAGATGCTCCTGCAGAGTTGTCATGGGCACCATGCTCTCTGTAGGCATCTCCATGGTTACCTCAGTGCCCAGCAGAGGCGGTGCAAGTGATGTGACAGTGGTGGTGTTAGCTTCCATGCTGCACTCTGGTGTAAGCAAGCAATGCTTGGCATCAGCCAAGAGGTTTCTCTCCAGGGAGGACAGCTGGGATTTAGCTGCAGCTTGAAGGCAGCTCAGAGTCCTCATCCTCTTGTTTATGAAAAAAAAAAAAAAAAGAGAGATTTGTAGCAGCCTCTCTTCAGGTACTTCAGCAGCAATGCACTGGGGGATGAGTGCTTGGTGTATGCAGATGAGGCTCAGCTTGAGCCAATGTGGTTGGAAAACAGGGATAATATCCCTGCTGCTGGCCCAGGATGGTGCTATGGGATGGCTACCTTAAGAAATAAAGCTCTGTAGAGAGAAAGAAGTTGAGTTTCAAGTGGGGTGTGGGGAAGGAAGGGGTTTGAAATGAGGAGCTTTCCCCAGCTGGCAATTTTGGAGGTAAAGAACAGCAAAAATGATCACAGAATTCTAGAATTACAGAATCATTTGGTTGGGAAAGACCTCTGAGGTCATCAGGTTCAACCATTCTCTCATTCTACCAGGGCTGGGGCTAAACCATGGCCCTCAGCACCACAGCTCTGTGGCTGTTAAGGAACTTAGAATCATAGAATCACAGAATCAGTCAGGGTTGGAAGGGACCACAAGGCTCAGCCAGTTCCAACCCCCCTGCCATGCCCAGGGACACCTCACACTGGATCAGGCTGGCCAGAGCCTCATCCAGCCTGGCTGCAAACACCTCCAGGGATGGAGCCTCAGCCACCTCCCTGGACAACCCATTCCAGGCTCTCACCACTCTCATGGGGAAGAACTTCCTCCTCACCTCCAGCCTGAATCTCCCCACTTCCAGCTTTAACTTCAGGGATGGGGATTCAACCACCTCCCTGGGCAGCCTCTGAGAGCCCTTTCAGGGAAGAAGTTATTTCTAATGTCCAACCTAAACCTCCCCTGGGGCAACCTGAGGCCATTTCCTCTCACCCTGTCCCTTGTTCCTTGTGAGAAGAGCCCAACCCCCACCTCGCTCCAGCCTCCTGTCAGGGAGCTGTAGGGAGCCAGAAGGTTTCCCCTCAGCCTCCTCTTCTCCAGGCTGAACAGCCCTGGCTCTCTCAGCACAGGATCATCAAGTTAACACAGCCTGGGGCTGAGATGCCACAGCAGACAACTCTCCTGAGTGATTTCTCCTTCATTTCATCTCCTTAATTACTTTTCCAAAGCAATGCCCCACACCATGGCTTGCAGTGTGCATGGTCAAGAAAGCCAGGACAGGAAAGGTCATCTTAGATCTCTGCAGAGAGCTTGCCCTAGAAGGGATTCAGAAGCCCACAGGCTGCTCAGGGCTCAGGGTTGCCATGACCTCCATGGCATCAGGAGCAAAAAGCCAGAGGTGTCAAGAACAGACTGCAAAGAATTTTATGTCTCCAAGCTTCAAGAGGACAGAGGACCTTGCTGTGAGCCCACAAGCAGAAGCAACACCAGAAGACAAACCTCAGCTTGGACAATACTCTTTGGCTCCAGTGATCACAGATTCACAGAATGGGTTGGGTTGGAAGGGACCTGAAAGCTCATCCAGTTCCAACTCCCTGCCATGGGCAGGGACACCTCCCACCAGCCCAGGCTGCTCAAGGCCTCATCCAGCCTGGCCTTGAACACCTCCAGGGAAGAGGCAGCCACAGCCTCCCTGGGCAACCTGTGCCAGTCTCTCCCCACCCTCACTCTCAAGAATTCCTTCCTCATCTCCACTCTCAATCTCCCCTCTCCCAGCTCAAAGCCATTGTCCCTCATCCTGACACTCCCAGCCCTTGTCCAAAGTCCCTCCCCAGCTCTCCTGGAGCCCCTTCAGGTACTGGAAGGCTGCTCTAAGGTCTCCCTGGAGCCTTCTCTAGATTACCTAAGCATAACTCATGGACTTCTTGTGATTTTTGAAGAAGTGAAAACCATTAGAGGCAAAGCCTGGCAGAGTGCCTGGCCCTTGTGTGAGGCTCCTCCAGAGGAGTCTTCCTGAAGCCTTCTCTTCTCCAGGCTGAAGAACCCCAATTCTCTCAGCCTGTCCCCATAGCAGAGGTTCTCCATCCCTCTGCTCATCTTGGTGGCCTCCTCTGGACCCTCTCCAGCAGCTCCAGGTCCTTCTAATGCTGAGGGCCTCAGAACTGGAGGCAGTGCTGCAGGTGGGGTCAGAGCAGAGCAGAGCAGAGCAGAGGAGCAGATGCTGCAGGTGGGGTATGAGCAGAGCAGAGGAGCAGAATAACAACAGGCAAAGAGATTTCTTTTTCCCTCTCTCTCCAATCATCCCTGGAGCTTTATCTGGCTGAGCCACACTCCTCCAAGGTGCCCTTTTCCCAGCAGCTCTGGAGACCTTGGCTTGTTTTTCAGTGCATTTCCCAGAAAGCCCAAAGGGAATCTGAAGGCAGAAGCACAGAAACCAAAGGAAATTAGTTTTGCATTTACAGCAGCAGGTCAGGACTTGCTGTTTATCCTGAGCTGGGGAGGGACACCAGGCAAGTCCTGCACACCAGGCAAGTCCTGCACACCAGGCTCAGTGCAAGGAGGCTTCCTGCAAGCAGAGCCCTATCCCCAGCATTAAATAGCAAATAATGCTCAGCACTAAGAATACAAAGGGGTTGCTTTCCCCCAGGGTGTTTGATTGTCTCTATTATGCCCTGAAACATCTGTGGAGTCCAAAATATTTTGTGGTAGCACTGAGCCAAGCAGCTTGGCAGGTGAAAAGAAAAAAATGAGGGAAGCCTGGAGGTTCTTAGAGTGTCTGGAGGACAGCTTCTTGTCACAGCTGCTGTGTGAGCTCTGCTGGTTACAGACAGAGAAGGGCTAATGGGAGGTGTGGTGGTCAGAGGCTGCCTGGGGTGCAGTGACCATGAAGCAACAGTTTTCAATATGCAGTGGCCTATGAGTGGAGGGGGAGGAGAGCAGCCTCCAGTATTTGGTAGTTCAGTTGCTGCCCTTGCAGAAGAGAAATTGCTATTAAATCCATCTGGTTCCTCTGCTTCCTCAAGGATGGAGCTCTGCTTCCTCGAGGACTGAGCTTTGTCTTTGCCACACCACAAGAGATGAACAGGTGGATGGAAGAGGTGGATGGAAGAGGTGGATGGAAGAGGTGGATGGAAGAGGTGGATGGAAGAGGTGGATGGAAGAGGTGGATGGAAGAGGTGGATGGAAGGGGTGGATGGAAGGGGTGGATGGAAGGGGTGGATGGAAGGGGTGGATGAAAAGGTGGATGAAGAGATGGATGAAGAGGTGGATGGAAGGGGTGGATGGAAGGGGTGGATGGAAGGGGTGGATGAAAAGGTGGATGAAGAGATGGATGAAGAGGTGGATGGAAGGGGTGGATGGAAGAGGTGGATGAAGAGGTGGATGAAGAGGTAAAAGAAGAGGTGGATGAAGAGATGGATGGAAGAGGTGGATGGAAGAGGTGGATGGAAGGGGTGGATGGAAGGGGTGGATGGAAGGGGTGGATGAAGAGATGGATGAAGAGATGGATGAAGAGATGGATGAAGAGGTGGATGGAAGGGGTGGATGGAAGAGGTGGATGAAGAGGTGGATGGAAGGGGTGGATGGAAGAGGTGGATGAAGAGGTGGATGAAGAGGTGGATGAAGAGGTGGAGGAAGAGGTGGATGGAAGAGGTGGATGGAAGGGGTGGATGGAAGGGGTGGATGGAAGGGGTGGATGGAAGGGGTGGATGGAAGGGGTGGATGAAGAGATGGATGAAGAGGTGGATGGAAGGGGTGGATGGAAGAGGTGGATGAAGAGGTGGATGAAGAGGTGGATGAAGAGGTGGATGAAGAGGTGGATGGAAGAGGTGGATGAAGAGGTGGATGGAAGAGATGGATGAAGAGGTGGATGAAGAGGTGGATGAAGAGGTGGATGAAGAGGTGGATGGAAGAGGTGGATGAAGAGGTGGATGGAAAAGGTGGATGGAAGAGGTGGATGGAAGAGGTGGATGAAGAGGTGGATGGAAGAGGTGGATGAAGAGGTGGATGAAGAGGTGGATGAAGAGGTGGATGAAGAGGTGGATGGAAGAGGTGAATGGAAGAGGTGGATGGAAGGGGTGGATGGAAGGGGTGGATGGAAGGGGTGGATGGAAGGGGTGGATGGAATGGGTGGATGAAGAGGTGGATGAAGATGTAAAAGAAGAGGTGGATGAAGAGATGGACGGAAGAGGTGGACGGAATAGGTGGATGGAAGGGCTGGATGGAAGGGGTGGATGGAAGGGGTGGATGGAAGGGGTGGATGGAAGGGGTGGATGAAGAGGTGGATTCTGCCTCTTCTGAGAATGTCTCAAGGTCTCCAGCCCTTGTTCTTGTAGGTGACTTTAACCTGCCAGATATCTGCTGGGAGCTTAACACAGCAGAGAGGAGTCAGCCCAGGAGGTTCTGAGAGTGTATGGAGGACAGCTTCTTGTCACAGCTGCTGTGTGAGCTCACCAGGGGTGAGGCTCTGCTGGCTACAAAGAGAGAAGGGCTGGGGGGAGATGTGGGGTCAGAGGCTGTCTGGGGTGCAGTGACCATGAAGCAAGTTCCCAATGTGCAGTGAAAGAAGGAGAGGCATCAACAGAACTTCCACACTGGGCTTCAGCTTATTCAAAGGACTAACTCGGGGAGTACCTTGAGAAAGAGCCCTCAAAACGTAAGAGCTTCAGGAAAGAAATCTTGGGTTAGTTGCTTAGGTGGTGTTAGGCAATAGGTTGGAGTTGATGATCTCAAAGGTCTTTTCCAACTTAAAGTTGACTCTGTGAGGAAGACTTCCCTACTCTGCTGCTTTATCCTCCCAAACACCCTTCAGAAGTCCCTCACCAGACCCTCACGGTGAAGAATTGTCAGGGTTGGAAGGGACCTCAAGGCTCATCCAGTTCCAACCCCCCTGCCATGGGCAGGGACACCTCCCACCACAGCAGGTTGCTCACAGCCACCTCCAGCCTGGCTGCAAAAACCTCCAGGGGTGAGGCTTCCACCACCTCCCTGGGCAACCTCTGCCAGTTTCTCACCACCCTCCTGGGGAAGAACTTCTTCCTACCATCTAATCTTAATCTCCCCTCCCCTAGTTTGGATCCATTCCCGTCAGTCCTATCACTCCCTGACACCCTAAGAAGTCCCTCTCCAGCTTTCCTGGGGCCCCCTTCAGATGCTGGAAGGCCACAAGAAGGTCTCCTCAGAGCCTTTTCTTCTCCAGACTCCTCTCCAAAGCCTCTTGGGCCTTGATTCCTGACAAAGCCTAGCCTGTTTGGGAGCCTGGTTTGCTCTGCTGAGGATTCATCAGGTCAGCTGTTGCTCAATAAAAAGAAAGGAAAGTTTGATTTAATTACATCAACACAGCTGAGAGAGAATGAAATAAAGCTGAGGATTGAGGTCTTATCACTCCCTCACTAACTGCTGGAGGTGGACTGTGCTGAGTGCTTGGGAAGGAACATTTTGGGGATTTGGGAATGAAGTTTTGAGCAGCTCTTGATGGCACCTGGTTTGTCTCTCAGCTTGCTGAGCTGGAGTCAGAGGATGATGAGGAAAGCAGATGGAGGAAGTTGTGGAACCTTTCTCTGGAGAAGAAAGGAGGTTGAAAAATAGGGAAAGCAAACACAAAAAAGGGAAATGAAATCACAATAGCAAGCCTGGGTACTATTTTAATTCCCAGAATAGGCTGATTGTGGCACAATTGCCTGAAAATGTTTTTCCTGTATTTCTCCTTAGTTCCAGGAATGGAGAAGAGTGATTTGTGCCTTGAAATAGGCATTGGGGGGAACTGAATTGCACCTGGGCTGAGCAGAGCTTCTGGCTCTCCACCACAGCCCGATCCCAGCAAGGGCCAGCTGACCATGCTGCTGCCCTCCTGCACTCTGAATAGAACCATAGAATTGTCAGGGCTGGAAGGGACCTCAAGGCTCAGCCAGTCCCAACCCCCCTGCCATGGGCAGGGACACCTCACACCACAGCAGGTTGCTCACAGCCACCTCCAGCCTGGCTGCAAAAACCTCCAGGGATGAGGCTTCCACCACCTCCCTGGGCAACCTCTGCCAGTCTCTCACCACCCTCATGGGGAACAATTTCTTCCTAAAGTCTAATCTAAATCTACCCTCCTCTAGCTTGGATCCATCCCTCTTAGTCCTATCACTCCCTGACACCCTCAAAAGTCCCTCCCCAGCTTTCCTGTAGCCCCCTCCAGATCCTGGAAGGCCACAAGAAGGTCTCCTGGGAGCCTTCTCCTCTCCAGCCTGCACAACCCCAACTCTCTCAGGCTGTCTCCAGAGCAGAGCAGCTCCAGCCCTCTGCTCATCCTCATGGCCCTTCTCTGGACACCTTCCAGCACCTCCAGATCCTTCCTGTACTAGGAGCTCCAGAACTGGCCACAGAGTTCCAGGAGTGGTCTCAGTAGAGTGGAGCAGAGGGACAGAATCCCCTCCCTGGCCCTGCTGGCCACACTTCTCCCGATGCAGCCATGTGAGTTATGGACACTTCTCCAGGTCAGAACACAGAGCACAAGGAAGGTGTGCAGGGTGAGAAAGGGGTGCAGGGTGAGGGAGGGGTGCTGGGTGAGGGAGGTGCTGGGTGAAGAAGGTGCTGGGTGAGGAAGGTGCTGGTGAGGGAGGGGCTCAATGAGGAAGGTGCTGGGTGAGGGAGGTGCTGGTGAGGGAGGTGCTCAATGAAGAAGGTGCTGGTGAGGAAGGGGTGCTGGGTGAGGGAGGGGTGCTGGGTGAGGGAGGTGCTGGGTGAGGGAGGTGCTTGGTAAGGAAGGTGCTGGGTGAGGAAGGGGTGGAGGGTGAAGTGTCACAGGAGTTGAGTTTCAAGAGAGGAGGATTTGAGAAGGGAAGTGGTTCAGTCAAGACCACTTTAGTCAAGTTCTTACGAGTGGGCAGAACATAGAAATTTTTGTGTTGGAAGAGTTCTTTTGTGATCATCAGGTGCAACCTTTACCCCAGTGCTGCCAGGGCACCACTAAGTCATGGCCCTCAGCACCACATCTCCAAGGCTTTGAAACCCCTCCAGGGATGGGGACTCCACCACTGCCTTGGGCCAGGCCTTGACAACCCTTTGGGGGAAGAAGTTGTTCCTCAAGTTCAAGCTAAACCTCCCCTGGGGAAACTTGAGGCCATTTCCTCTTGTCCTGTTGCTTGCTACTTGGCAGAACAAAGAGATCCCCACCTTGTATGGATGCCAGAGACACTGAGATAGGAAGAAACCCCTCTGACAGAGGAGCTGCTCAGGTTTGGTAATAAAATCCCATCTCTAGGAGCTGGAAATGAGACCATTTCAGTCTTTCATTTATCAATGCAAGGAATCAAGCAAAGGGAAGTTGTGGCACCCTGCGTGAGGAGGTCCCTTTGGGGAGGGATGGGAGGTTAATCATAACCACAACCTTGCTTTGGGTGAGGAATCATCCTCCAGTTTGTCCTCCTTTCAGTTGGGTTATTTTCTAAAACTGCAAGTGCCCTCCAGTGGGGTTATTTTTAGGACAATTTTCTGGATTATTCATTAATGATTTACCATTAGCTCCGAGATGCAGCTGCTCACATTTTTAATCCATCTACCTCCCAGGCAGGGAACAGAGGTACGGCAGTGGTGGCCACACAGATTTGGAATTCACATCCATGTGGGGTGAATTCCTCTGTTCACAGTACCACCATCAGAGGTTGGAACTCCAGAGATCATCCAGTCCAACTTCCCGCCAAAAGCAGGATCACCCAGGAATGGTGTAGAATGCATCCAGGTGGGTTTGGAAAGTCTCCAGAGAAGGAGACTCCACAACCTCTCTGGGCAGCCTGCTCCAGGGCTCCAGCACCCTCACACCAAAGAAGTTTCTATTCATGTTGAGCTGAAATCTTCTCTGTTCAAGTTTGTATCCACTGTTCCTTGTCTTATTCCTGTGCACCACCAAAAAGAGTTTGGCCTCCTCCACTTGATACCCACCCCTCAGCTATTGATAGACATTGATCAGATCCCTCTCAGCCTTCTCTTCCCCACACCAAACAGCCCCAGGGCTCTCAGTCTCTCTTCACAGGGCAGATGCTCAAGTCCCCAAATCATCCTCATGGCTCTCCCTTGGACTCTCCCCAGCAGGTCTCTGTCTCTCTTGAACTGGGGAGCCCAAAACTGGGCACAGGATTGCAGCTGTGGTCTCAGCAGGGCAGAGCAGAGGGGCAGCAGAACCTCCCCAGCCCTGCTGCCCACACTTCTCTTGCTGCCCCCCAGGATGCCATTGGCTCTCTTGGCCCCAAGGGCACTTTGCTGTCCCATGCAGAACTTGCTGCCCACCAGCACTCCAAGGTCTTTCTCCATGGAGCTGCTCTCCAGCAGGGCAGCCTCTAACCTGTCCTGGTGCCTGCTGTTCTTCCTCCCCAGATGCAGGACCCTGCACTTGTCCTTACTGAACCTCCTGAGGTTTGCCTGCAGCCAGCCCTCAGCCTGTCTGGATCTCCTTGGCTGGCAGCACAGCCTGACAAGGTTAATTCATTACTTATTTATGTGTTTATTTGTTACTTATCATGACCCAGCTAGAAGAAATAACTTAAGGAAGAAGAGCCAGCTGGATTGGGCTGGGTTGTTTGCAAGCCTGCATCATTTTTCAGTCAATGGATCAACTAAGTGGACTTTGTTGCATTCAGTTACCCTTTAAAGTAGATCATCCCTTTGCTCTTCTGCACCACACAGTGGAGACTGTTTCACTGAAAATGTTCTGCTCCTGTTGAGAGGGACTCAAAAAAATGAGACAGACCTTTCCCCTTTAATTAGATCAGAATTTCGTAACTGTAAACCTTCAAATTAAACCCAGCTGAAAGCAGAAGGCTCATGGATCTATTTCCTGATTTCAGTTTGATTTCAGCCAAGGAGATCCAGACAGGCTGAGGGCTGGCTGCAGGCAAACCTCAGGAGGTTCAGTAAGGACAAGTGCAGGGTCCTGCATCTGGGGAGGAAGAACAGCAGCACCAGGACAGGTTAGAGGCTGCCCTGATGGAAAGGGCAGAAAGAAAGACCTTGGAGTGCTGGTGGGCAGCAAGTTCTGCATGGGACAGCAAAGTGCCCGTGGGGCCAAGAGAGCCAATGGCAGCCTGGGGGGCAGCAAGAGAAGTGTGGGCAGCAGGGCTGGGGAGGTTCTGCTGCCCCTCTGCTCTGCCCTGCTGAGACCACAGCTGCAATCCTGTGCCCAGTTTGGGGCTCCCCAGTTCAAGAGAGACAGAGACCTGCTGGAGAGAGTCCAGGGGAGAGCCATGAGGATGATTTGGGGACTTGAGCATCTGCCCTGTGAAGAGAGACTGAGAGCCCTGGGGCTGTTTGGTGTGGGGAAGAGAAGGCTGAGAGGGATCTGATCAATTTCTATCAATAGCTGAGGGGTGGGGGGAAAGGGGAGGAGGCCAAACTCTTTGTGGTGGTGCACAGTGATAAGACAATGAACAATGGAGACAAACTTGAACAGAGAAGATTTCAGCTCAACATGAATAGAAACTTCTTTGGTGTGAGGGTGCTGGAGCCCTGGAGCAGGCTGCCCAGAGAGGTTGTGGAGTCTCCTTCTCTGGAGCATTTCCAAACCCACCTGGATGCATTCCTGTGCAGACTCCCCTGGGTTCTCCTGCTCTGGCAGGAGGTTGGACTGGATGATCTCTGGAGGTCCCTTCCAACCTCTGATGTGCTGTGGTACTGTGATACTGTGGTACTGTGAATCTGAGATGCCAACACACTTCTCCACACCTCTGCTTCTCCCCCAGCCACACCATACTCTATTTTTAGAGCTGGTTTGTGCAGCTGCCATCCCCAGTTAGTTTTCAGATGGCCTGAGGACATCCCTAGGCCTTGGGGCTCCCTTAGAAACCTTTCTTTGAGCTCCAGCTCCCCAAATCCCTTCTGCAAAAAGCCTTTTGCAGTGCTGACCTCTGCAGGCACTGCACAAACCCAACTGGCTCTAGGCAGCAGTGAGCTAAATAATGCATAAAGCAGGTGGCTTACCCATTATTGCTGGCTGTGGGTAGCAACAGCATTTTAATAATGCATAAAAATAGGGAATTTCTCTGTGGGTTAGCAGGCAGAGAGTATTTCAGTGAGGGACATTTTGGGAAATCCTCATTCACTTAGAATGGGGCTGACCTAGCTCCACACTGTAGAGATTTTGGAAATAATTTACTGATTGGACAAAAGTGCTTTGAAATGAGAGGATGAAGGGCATGAATGAAAAGCAGGCTTTTCAGCCCAGAACACCATCCATGCTATAACCCGGGAGTCAAAGGCCCTGCCTGGGCCTCCTTAGAATCATAGAATCAGTCAGGGTTGGAAGGGACCTCAAAGCTCATCCAGTTCCAATCCCCCTGCCATGGGCAGGGACACCTCACACTGGATCAGGCTGGCCAGAGCCTCATCCAGCCTGGCTGCAAACACCTCCAGGGATGGAGCCTCAACCATCTCCCTGGACAACCCATTCCAGGCTCTCACCACTCGCATGGGGAAGAACTTCTTCCTCACCTCCAGCCTGAATCTCCCCACTTCCAGCTTTGTTCCATCCCCCCCAGTCCTGTCACTTCCTGATATCCCAAAAAGTCCCTCCCCAGCTTTCTTGGAGCCCCCTTCAGATCCTGGAAGGCCACAAAAAGGTAACCTTGGAGCCTTCTCTTCTCCAGCCTGCACAACCCCAACCCTCTCAGTCTCTTTTCATAGCAGAGCAGCTCCAGCCCTCTGCTCATCCTTGTGGTCCTGCTCTGGACACCTTCCAGCATGTCCATATCCCTCTTGTAATAAGGGCTCCTTGGGAGTGGGGTAGGAAGAGCCAGAAATGGCCTGCAGCATACCCCCTTAACCTGCAGCTTTACTCTTGAGACCCCCACCTCTAATTAAGCTCTAATTAACATCCAGGAGGTCCCCAGTCTTTTGGTGGGAGCAGGGTTATGTGTGGTGGCTCTTGGAGGGGGCTGGAGAGGGGGTCCTGCTGCTGTCAGTGTTCTGAGGGCAGCTGCTAGATGCATGCAGGGTGCATGATTCCCTGTGAAGAGCAAAGCAATCACATTCCACATGGGCCAGGGACAACATCCTGACATGCTGGCACCTTCCTGCTGGCAAATGAGTTCAGCTTATGTACCCAGCTGGAGTCCATGGGTTAAGGGATTGGTCACTCCGAGCAAGAGAACACATTAGGGGGTTAGGAATTCTCTAGGGACTTCTGCTTCTGTTAGCTGCTGCTTCTGTTAAGGCTTCTGGGACTTCTTCTCCTGCATCTGAGAAGGTAAAATAACCTGCACCAGTACAGGTTAGGAGGGGATCTGCTGGAGAGCAGCCCTGTGGAGAAGGATCTGGGAGGGCTGGTGGAGAACAAGTTCTGTATGCCACAACAATGTGCCCTGGGGGCATTCAGCAGAGCCAGGGAGGTTCTCCTCCCCCTCTGCTCTGCCCTGCTGAAGCCACAGCTGGAATATTGCATCCAGCTCTGGGCTCCCCAGTTCAGGAGGGACAGGGATCTGCTGGAGAGAGTCCAAGGGAAGGCTCCAAGGATGCTGAAGGGCCTGGAGCAGTGCCTGGGGAGGAGAGGCTGAGAGCCCTGGGGGTGCTGAGTGTGGAGAGGAGAAGGCTGAGAGGGATCTGCTCAGTGTCTCTCAAGAGCTGAGGGCTGGGGGGCAGGAGGCAGGGGCCAGGCTCTGCTCACTTGCACCCTGGGCTAGGCCAAGGGGCACTGGATGGAAACTGCAGCACAGGAGGTTGCAGCTCAGCAGGAGGAGGAACTTCTGCACTGGGAGGCTCCCAGAGGCCTGGAGCAGGCTGCCCAGAGAGGTTGTGGAGTCTCCTTGTCTGGAGGCTTTGCAGCCCTGTCTGGATGTGTTCCTGTGTGCCCTGTGCTGGATTCTCTGCTCCTGCTCTGGCAGGGGCTTGGACTGGAAGCTCTCCAGAGGTGGTGGAGTCACTATCCCTGGAGATGTTTAAGCAAAGCCTGCATGAGGCTCTTAGTGCCATGGTCTGGTTGATTAGACAGGATTGGGTGATCAGTTGGACTTGGTGATCTTGGAGGTCTCTTCCATCTTGGTTGATTCTGTCATTCTGGCCCTGGCCCCAGCCCTGGCTCTCCCCTGGTCCTGGTACCTTCAGGGACTCCCTTGTAGGAGCATCTGGGTGAAGCTAGGCCAGGCCCTGGGACTGTCACTGTCACTGTCACTGTCACTCACCTCCCAGGGGCTGAACTGCGGGAAACTGAGGAGATGGCACCAGTGAAAGAAAAAGCAGGCAGTGGTGGGTCTGGCTGGAGAGGGCTTTAATGAACCCACTGCCCGGGGTGCCAGGCATGGGGAAGCATCATGGGGTGGCAGGAAAATGCCCTTCCCTGTGGGGTCTGCGAGAGGCACTCTGGTGCTTAGTGAGAGCTGTGGGGAACCTTCCTCTGTGCCATGGATCAGCCAGGCTCTGGGAGCATCCCTGAAGGATGCCCAGACCCAGAGCCTCACCAAGCATGGCCATGAGTGCCCTGCACCCAGAAAGGATGCTCAGACCCCAAAGTACACTGAGGAAGAGATATTAGAGGACCCTCAAGCCCCAGAGAGCATTGAGACTCATGCCCTGCACCCAGGAAGGATGCTCAGACCCTGAAGGACATTGAGGAAGGGATGTCAGAGGGACCTGAAGTCCTGCAGTGCTTGGGTATGAGTTTGACAGGAGCTCTGGGGTGCAGGCAGTGCTGCCACATCCAGCTGGCCCCCATCCTAGAGCTTGAGTGCCGTCACACGGGGAATGTGGAAGGGACAGGTCTCCTCTGACCCTGTGGAGCTGCAGAAAGAGAAAGAGGAAACATCAGGGGATCAAGGAGGAGCCCACATTTCCCCTCCCTGCCTCCTGCCCACCCCATGCAGCCTTCCTGCCCACCCCGTGCCCGCCGCTTACATGAGCCGATTGCGGATGGGGCGGAAGTGTTTGGTGAGCCTGACAGCAAAGATGATGTTGGGGATGAGGAAGAAGGTGCAGCACCCCAAGCTGAACCAGAAAGCATTCTGCAAGGAGAGAGCACAGGGGTCCCCTCTGAGTTCACAGAATCAACCAGGTTGGAAGAGACCTCCAAGATGATCAAGTCCAACTGATCACCCAAGCCTAACTAATCAAGCAGACCATGGCACTAAGTGCCTCATCCAGGCTCTTCTTAAGCACCTCCAGGGATGTCAAACCCACCCCCACCCTGGGCAGCACATCCCAATGGCCAATCTCTCTTTCTGTGAAGAACTTCTTTCTAAGATCAAGCCTAAACTTCCCCCTGCACAGCTTGAGGCTGTGTCCCCTCCTTCTGCTGCTGGGTGCCTGGGAGCAGAGCCCAACCCCCACCTGGCTACAACCTCCCCTCAGGTAGTTGTAGAGAGCAATGAGGTCTGCCTGAGCCTCCTCTTCTCCAGGCTAAACACCCCCAGCTCCCTCAGCCTCTCCTCACATGGCTGTGCTCCAGACCCCTCCCCAGCCTTGTTGCCCTTCTCTGGACACCTTTGAGCAACTCCACATCTTTCTTGGATTAAGGAGCCCAGAACTGGACACAGGGACAGGTGCACAGGGACAGGCAGCCCCCAGCCTGTGGAGGAATCTGGGGAGCCTTGTGGTGGCTTGGTGGCCTTGTCCTGGTGGAATGGGGGGTGTTTGGGCTGCTGCCATGAATCCCTGCTGGGTGGCGGTGGGATGCTACACACTGTAGGTCTCTGCTGGACCCCCATGGAGGGATGAGGATCCTTACCCAGGGGTCAGCGATGCGGTCACACAGGATCACTCGGCCGTTATCCAGGGCCGTGGCGAGCGGCTGGCACGATGCCACATCTTCCCTCAGCTGGAACCAGAAGCAGAGGCAAGACATAGACACGCTCCTGGCCCCAGGTGATGCATTTTGCTGCCTCAGCTCAGGGCTTGCACACAGCATCTGTGGGGGCTCCCAACCCCAAAGAATCGTCCTGCTGGCAAGGTGGGCACCTACCGTCTGCCCGACCCAGTTGAGGTACTGTGTGAAGTAGCGCAGCTCCTTCCTGGTGAAGCAGCCAATCTCCTGGGCAGAGGGAGGGCAGAATGGAGGGCAGGAGCTGTGCTTCTCAGCTCCAGCTCCAGCCCAGCTCCAGCTCCGCTCCAGCCCAGCTCCAGCTTCAGCCCAGCTCCAGCTCCAGCTCCAGCTCCAGCCCAGCTCCAGCTCCAGCTCCAGCTCCAGCCCAGCTCCAGCCCAGCCCAGCTCCAAATCCAGCTCCAGCTCCAGATGCAGCCCAGCTCCAGATGCAGCCCAGCTCCAGATTCAGCTCCAGATGCAGCCCAGATCCAACCCAGCTCCAGATCCAGCCCAGATCCAGCTCCAGATCCAGCCCAGCTCCAACCAGCTCTGGGCTCATGTCAGGCTTAGAAACAAGGGCTGGAGCCTTGAGGCACTCCTCTTGCAGCAGGCTGTTCTCTTTCTTTCTGGCTGTGAGGACTTTGTAGCCCCTCCAGGGCTAACCCAGGCCCAACTCACCTGCCGGAGGATCTGCTGGGCTTGCAGAGGCAGTCGGGCTTCCACTGAGGCCGTGGTGGTCAGCGTTGTCTTCACCAGCTCCTGGGGAAGCACAGGGAGGGCAGAGCATCCTTAGAGCACTGAGCAGCAGGATGGGTGCCCCAGGGGTGGCAGGAGCAGGGCATGTGCCAAGCTTCAAATTGAGTCTGACTGAGGGAAAGCAGGGAGAGAGGGGCCTGCCCCAGTCAGAGAAACTCCCTCACAGGGAGGGGGTGAGATGAGACACTGAGGGACATGCTACCACTATAGGGTAAGGGGCAATGGCTTTGAGCTGCAAGAGGGGAGATTGAGACTGGAGATGAGGAAGAAATTCTTCACAGTGAGGGTGGTGAGACAGTGGAACAGGTTGCCCAGAGAAGCTGTGGATATCCCCTCCCTGGAGGTGTTCAAGCCCAGTCTGGATGACACTTGGGCAACCTGGAGGTGTCCCTGCCCATAGAAGGGGTTGGAACTGGATGATCTTTAAGGTCCCTTCCAACCCAAACCGTTCCATGACTCTGTGACAGCTCTGCCAGGGATGCTGAAATACACCCAGTGCTGCAGGAGGGTCTCTGATCTGCAGCAGCAAATCTCCTTGCTAAAGAAGACTGATCCTCCCTGGGTGACATTTGTCCTGGCTCTGCCATCACCGTGGAACTGGCTTTTTGGGGCCCTGGCAGACAAGTCCCTGCTTATTTTTGAGAACTGGAAGAAACCATGCAAGTACCTGGAGGTGCGGTGCCAAGCGGGAGAGGAACTGGACGCTTTCCCCCAGCTTTGCCTGTGGGACAGGGAGGTGAGAAGGCTGCAAAATCCCTGTCCCCCCTTTCATGGGGACACCACCAGGCAAAGGCCAGCAGCACCACCAGCCCAGCATGGACTCACCACCAAAGCCTCCTGTGACTGCACTGTGGAGTTCTGCATCTGCCAGAGGGCCCTGGCCTCGGCGGCCAGCCGCCCTGCCACGGTGCTGTTCCTCTAGGGGGGGGGACACAGAAGGGTTATGGTGTCCCCGGGGGCACACAGGCAGCCCCCACTGCCCACCCCACTGCTCACCTGCATTTTCTGCAGCCCCTCAAGGTTCCTTGCCAGGCCAGGGAGACTGGTCTGCACCACAGGGATTTTCATCTGGGGGAAAATGGAAATTGGTGGCTGGCTAAAATCTCCCCCCTGGAAGCCAGCCTCAGGTGTGGCTGGGTGCTATAGTTTAAAGCTAAGTGCCTTAGCTTAGTGTCCTACCCAGAAACAAGAACAGGAACTTTCTGGCCATCTTCAAGTTAAAAAAAAGTAAATAAAATTGGCCATTGGCCACACAAAAGAAAACTACTGATATTTTGTACACATCATTCCATTGGTTTGCTAATGAGGATAAAAGTTAAGCTGCATAAATATTTCTGTCCTCTTTTTGTTCCTTCTCTCTGTGGATCTCTGCTTTTGCATTGCTCCCTTAGCTCCTTCCTGACCTTCTGCTGGTGTAGATGTTGTGTGAGTGTGGGGGCTTGAAAATCTACACCCCACCCCCACAGCTATTTTGGAGAAAACTACCTCCAAAAATAAAAATTGCCAGACCAGCTCAGTTTGGGATGGAAGCAAATGAAGCTCTGTTTACAGCAAACTACAATCTAGGAATATGAAATGCAGTGAAGATGTACCAAATATACAACAGATGCACCAAATATACAACAGATGCACCAAATATACAACAGATGTACCAAATACACAATAGATGCACCAAATATACAACAGATGCATCGAATATACAATAGATGTACAATGTCTATATATTTGCAATTTATAAACAACACAGAAACGCCTCAGACCCCCCTGGATGGATCCAGGGGACCTGTCACCTCCTCCCACATTCCCTCCCTCCTTCCCCTTACCTCACACAGTAGTCAAAGCAGAGCTACCCTGGCAAGGCCATGGATGAGAGAGAGGAAAGTTGGAAGCAGAAGCAACAAGAGAAGAAAAGAGAAAGAACTGGGGGTGCATTCAGAGGAGTGTGTCCAGCAGAGCCAAAGGTTCTCTTCCCCCTCTATTCTGCCCTGCTGAGGCCACAGCTGGAATATTGCATCCAGCTCTGGGCTCCCCAGGTCAGGAGGGACAGGGATCTGCTGGAGAGAGTCCAAGAGAGGGCTCCAAGGATGCTGAAGGGCCTGGAGCAGTGCCTGGGGAGGAGAGGCTGAGAGCCCTGGGGGTGCTGAGTGTGGAGAGGAGAAGGCTGAGAGGGATCTGCTCAATGTCTCTCAAGAGCTGAGGGCTGGGGGGCAGGAGGCAGGGGCCAGGCTCTGCTCACTTGCACCCTGGGCTAGGCCAAGGGGCACTGGATGGAAACTGCAGCACAGGAGGTTGCAGCTCAGCAGGAGGAGGAACTTCTGCACTGGGAGGCTCCCAGAGGCCTGGAGCAGGCTGCCCAGAGAGGTTGTGGAGTCTCCTTGCCTGGAGCCTTTGCAGCCCTGTCTGGATGTGTTCCTGTGTGCCCTGTGCTGGATTCTCTGCTCCTGCTCTGGCAGGGGGCTTGGACTCAATGATCTTTGGAGGTCCCTTCCGACCCCTGACATCCTCTGAGCTGTGATCCTGTGTGAGACTCTGAGACTTTCTAATGCTGGGGATTCTACAACACAGTAATAAAGAACTACTGAGAGGACTTCTGAGATTCTCTGCCCTCTGCATCTCTGGAATCTCATGATTCAGCAGCAGGGCTCATGCCTCATTCATCACCCATGGCACCTCCTTACCAGGGCTTACTACAACATCCTGTGAGCCTGTGTGAACTGTTTGTGCCTCTGCTCTATATTCCCATTAGCAATCCAATGAATTCTATAGACCTTACCATGAATTTCGTTTTGCTTCCAATGGTAATTCATTTTACTTTCAGTCTTTGCAGTCAGGATTGAAAGTTCCCCCTTCAAACTGTAAAGGTGAGGTACTGGGAAAGGGAGGAGAGGGGGAGGAGAGGTTGCAAGCAGCTCCTCTTGCTTGTCCAGAGGGGTCTGGCAACAATTCCAGGGGGTCTTTGTGTTGTTTCTAAATTGTAAATACAGGTCTGTATATATTTTGTACACATCCACTGCATTTTATAGTTCTAGATTTTAGCTTGCTTTGTGTGGCAGTTTGAGGCTGATACCTAGGAAATTTTCCACAGATTGAGTGATAGAATGTAAATAAATTACCACTGGATGTAGAAAGGGAAAATAATGATAGGGTCTAAATAACCCCATTGCTAACTAATATTAAGTTATTTTGTATAAATTAATTTCCTCTCTTTTTCAGCTCTTTGCTGCTTGCATCTGCTTGGCTCTTGCTGACCTTGGCTGTGTTTCTTTGTTGTGGCTAAATGCTAAGAAACTACTCTCTGCTTATCTCTTGTTTCTCTTTTCCCTTGTCTGGGGGGGGGGTGGGGTAGAGGGAGAAGCTATTGGTAGCCCCCTGCTTTTGTCCAGAGGGGTTCTTGTGTTGTCTATCAATTGTAAATCCATGTAAATATTGCATATTTTGTACATATTCATTGCATTTTGTATTTCTAGATTGTAGTTTTGCTTGGACACAGAACTTCATTTGCTTCCATCTGAGCTGGTCTGGCAATTTTTATTTTGGGGGTGATTTCAACCCACCACACTTTGTAAATATAACTTTGTTCTACTTCTAAACCTCCTGAGCTAGCCTGGTGATTTCTTTTTGGGGATAAATTTGTTGGGAGGATTAATTTCAACTCACCACACTTTGTAAATATAACTTCATTCCACTTCCAAACCTTCTGAGCTAGCCTGGTGATTTATTTTTGGGGGGAAATATCCAATTTGTTGGGGAGTAAATCTCCAATTTGTTGAGGGGATTGATTTCAACCCACCACACTTTGTAAATGTAGCTTCATTCTTCTTCCAAACCTCCTGAGCTAGCCTGGTGATTTGTTTTGGAGGCAAATATCCAATTTGTTAGGGAGTAAATCTCCAGTTTGTTGGGGGGGTTGATTTCAACTCATCACATTTTATAAATAGAAATTCATTCTTCTTCTAAACCTTCTGAGCTAGCCTGGTGATTTTATTTGAGGGTCAATATCAAATTTGTTGAGGAGAAAACCTCCAATTTGTTGGGGGGGGTTTGATTTCAACCCACCACACTTTGTTAATAGAGCTTCATTCTACCTCCAAACCTTCTGAGCAGGCCTGGTGATTTATTTTTGGGGGAAAATCTCCTATTTGTTTGGGGGAGGGCAATTTCAACCCACCACACTTTGTAAATATAAATTAATTCCAATTCCAAACCTTCTGAGCTAGCCTGGTGATCTCTTTTTGAGGGTAAATGTCAAATTTTTTGGGGGGTAAATCTCCGATTTTTAGGGGGGAGGCAATTTCAAGCCACCACACTTTGTAAATAGAGCTTCATTCTACCTCCAAACCTTCTGAACTAGCCTGGTGATATATTTTGGGTGGAAAATATCACATTTATTGAGAGGTAAATCTCCAATTTGTTGGGGGGATTGATTTCAACTCATCACACTTTGTAAATAGAGATTCATTCATTCTTCTAAACCTCCTGAGCTAGCCTGGTGATTTATTTTGGAGGTAAATCCCCACTGGGCCAGATGCTGCCTGCTGCAGGCAGGACCATGAGCAGCCATCCCCTCACCTCCTCCTGGAAGCGTCCATAGTCCACCTCATCCACTCCACTGCGGGCGAAGGTCTCCAGGTCCTGCCTGCCCTCGCTGCGGAGCAGCCTCACGTCCCCCAGGCGTGCAGAGAAGTCCCCCAGGTGCTTCTGGAATCCTGCTGTGTACTGTGAGGGGGAGAGATGAGGGAGGATGAATCCTTGATACCAGTCCAGGCTGGGGGGTGATGAGACTGAGAGCAGCCCTGCAGAAAAGGACTTGAGGGTGCTGGTGGGTGAGAAGCTGGAGAGGAGCCAGCAATGGGCACTGGCAGCACAGAAGGGCAGTGGCAGCCTGGGCTGCATCCAAGGCAGTGTGGCCAGAGATGGAGGGAAAGGATCCTGCCCCTCTGCTCTGCTCTGGGGAGACCTCACCTGCAGGGCTGGGGCCAGCTGTGGGACCCCCAGCACAAGAGAGATACGGACCTAATGGAGAAGGTCCAGAGGAAGCCACAAAGATGATCAGAGGGCTGGAGAACATTCCCCATGGGAACAGGCTGAGAGAGTTGGGGCTGTTTAGGCTGGAGAAGGCTCCAGGGAGACCTTAGAGCTGCACTTCTGCAGGGGACCTATAGGAAGCTGGGGAGAGACTGTTCAGAAGGTGCTGTGGGGATAGGCCAAGGGGCAATGGTTTGAAACTGGAGCAGGGCAGGTGTAGGTTGGACATCAGGAGGAAGTTGTGCACAGGGAGGGTGGTGAGACACTGGGACAGGCTGCCCAGGGCTGTGTTTGGGGCCTTGTCCCTGGAGACATTCAAGATCAGACTGGATGTGTCCCTAGGCAGCCTGATCCAGTTGGAGATGTCCCTGCTGAGTGCAGGGGGGTTGGACAAGATGCCCTTGAAGGGTCCCTTCCAAACCAATGCACTCTGTGACTGAATCCCAGTAACTCCAGTAAAAGTCAGGCACCCTCACACCAATACCAAAAGCTGTGGCTGCAGCCAGCCCTTACCTTGGGGGTTTTCAGATGCTCATCCAGGTCATAGGACCTGTCAAGCTGCAGCACCTCCCACAGCCCTGCACCATTCTTGCACTCTCTGGAAAGGAAAGAGGGGTTGGCAGTGTGACCCCAAATTCATCCCCCAGTCTAGGGGCAGAGGTGGGCTCCTGCAGCACCCACCGGTACATGGCACTGAGGTTGGAGTCCCTCCTGAGGTTGAGCTGCCGACTGAGGTTCATAGATGGAGGCAGGTTCCCAGGGGTGTCAATGAACTGGGCCAAATGGGGGAGAAAAAGAGGGTCAGGATCAGGCACAGGCGTTCCTAGCACTGATTTTGAGGGTGCTCTGCCCTCACAGGTGCAGCCAGAGCTAATCTTGCCTTGATTTGTCTGATCCCACGGCAGAGCCAAGGCTCTTTCAGCTGGAAAGCAGCAGACAGCCCTGTGCACAGTCATGGAACAAGCCCTGATCCCATTCCCAACCCTGCTCTTGAGCCCATCACAGCATGTGGCCCACCCCAAGCACCCCAGGGACCCCCAAGGACCAGAGGACAGGGGTCCTGCAAGTAGGAGCTTCACCTTGAATGAATCAATAGCATGAGGACAGCTCCCCACTGCTGATGCAAATCCAAGGATCTAATCCTAAACTTAACCTTCTGGTCTAGGATGGAGCCTTTCCAGATGGGTTTAGGGGGAGGTCACAGAGTGTTTGGAGGTATTTTGGTGCACACAAGCAGAGATTTATGGGCTGATGGGTGGGTGTGTGGCCACCCACCTTATAAATCTCCTGGTTGACCCAGTTCCTGCAAACCAGTGTCTGGATGTTGCCCCCAACCAGGAAGGTGGCAAAAACCAGGAGGATGAGGAGCCAGGAGAACAGGAAAGCCAGGCCCACACCGCTGAAAGAAAGAGAGAAGGGAGGTGTCAGCAGTGGCTTTGCAGTGGGCAGAGAGGCTTGTGGGGACCTGCCTGGCCAGCTGCAGCCCCGCGGCTCCCTCCTGCGCCCGGGCACGCCTGGGAAGGGCCCGCGGGAGAGAGGTGTGCCAGGCAGCGGGGCCAGGGTGTGGGAGCTGCCAGCTGCCAGGGAGGAGCAGCTTCTCCCAAACCCGCCGGCGCAGGCGGCGGCTTCAAAAGCCTTTCCACTCGCCCAGTTTGGCTGCGCCCCTCTGGTCTTGGGGGATGCGCGATGACAACAGCCCCCCCGCGGCCCCCACAGGGCTGCTTACCCCAGGAGGAGCTTGGCACCGGCTTCTCCTCGGCACTCGTAGTCGCTGGGGTCCTCCCGCTTGGAGAGCCCATATGCCCCCAGGGCCATCCCTGACACGTTGCAGGCGAGGATGAGGAGGATGATGGAGCAAAGCACCGTGCCCGCAATCCACCTGGGGGAAAGAGCAGCAGAGCACAGCCTCGAGATACGGAGCTGGTGCATCAGCCTGGGGCTCGCAGTGGGGCCCAGCGCCCATCTCTGCTGCATCCCCCGCACCACGGCGTGCCTCCCGGTGTCACCTGTACTGCTCGAAGCGCTCCACCTCCCGCAGGTAGGGCTGGCTCCTGTCCTCTGCCTTCAGCAGGGCTTCGCTGACGGGCAAGGTGTAGTCGGGAAGAGGGAAGCTGTTGGCGATGGACTGCACCTTCTCTGTCACGCTGGCCATCTCGTCCCGCAGATCTGTGGGGCCGAGGCCATGCTGAAGGATCCCCGTGGCCCACTCTGTGTCCCCCAAACTGGGATTTGCCCCATGGAGGGTGTCCCCACTCGTTGCAGCTCGATCCCACTCACCCTGAATGACCTGTGCCATCCTCTCCACAGCCAGCTCCGGGATGGAGTTGAAGGTGCCGTTGCCCTGCGAGGAAGGAGGGGGTGCTGAGCAGCTTGTCTGGGGCTGCCCATGGACAGCGACCCCCATCACTGCACCCTGACACCCCCCCCCCCAACCTGACGAATCATCTCTGCAAAGTCACTTCGGGGCAGCCCAGCCAGCGCCTTCAAAACCTTCTCCACCGACGGCACCTTGGGGTGGAAGAAGCAACCCATGAGCGTTGGGGCTACCCGAGTTGGGGGGTTGGGGGGTGATGACGGCGGGGGACAGGCAGCCCATCCCACCTTGCCGTAGTCAGCGCCCAGCGCCAGGCTCTGTGCCCTGCCCAGGATGCTGGCGCAGGAGGTGCAGCGTGGATCATCCAACAGCTCAACCACGCTCCGACGGCGTTCCCGCAGCGCCGGCTCCAGCTCGGCCCGGGCCGAGGCCAGCGCCCGTGCGGTCCGCTCGAGAATCTGTAAATGGTGCAGCGAGGTCTGTAGGTCTTAAAGAGAAAGCCCAGGGCTAGTTCACGCTGCTCTGCCCAGCCCCCCCGGCTCTCCGGCGAGGCGTCGGCACCGGCACCGCACCGGGGAGAGCCGCGCTCGGCCGTACCTCCAGCCCTGTCCTGCAGATCCGCCAGCGCCGCGTAGGTCATAGCCTTGAGCTGCGTGTGGATGGACAGCCCCACGCTCCGGCTGAGCCCTGCAAGCCACCGAGTGCCCCATCAGCATCTCAGCCCGCTGGGAAGCTCGGGATGGTGCCTGCGAGTGCCCGGCACGGTGCTTACCTCCCAGGTCAGAGATTATCCGCTGTCGGGGCACCTCGAACTGGTCCACCACCATCTGCACCCCCTGCCAGGAGAGAGGAGCCGGTCAGGCAGGGGCAGCAGGTGTCGGGAGGGGAGGAAGACACACATTGCCTTTTCAAATACATTTTTAATACGGCTGTTCCACCTCCTCTCACCTCCCAAACTACTCCACGAGGGAAGCGCAGCCAGGGTTTGGGCTGCACCCCATGCCAGGGACGGGGAAGCCACTCGGGGACCCACCTGGGGGACGTTGTTGATGTGCTGCCGCAGCGTGCGCAGCGTGGTGGGCACAGCCCCCAGCCCCGGCTCCATCTGCCCCTTCACCCGCTGGCTGCTGACCAAGGCGCAGGTCACGCTGATCCTGCCAGGGGCAAGCAGGCGGTGATGGAGCTGCCCGGCAGAGCCTCCCAGCCCCGTAGGGCAGGGCTCCCCTCACCCAGGGTGGTTCATGGGGTGCTCTGGGTGGACTCACAGGATGATGAGGGAGGTGAGGGACAGACAGGCCAGCAGGCAGTGCCGGCGGCAGCCCAGCGAGCGAGGGTGGGCACGTAGGCGGCCCCCGCACCGCCGGCGGCTCCGGCAGTAGCAGAAGCACATCCCGGCCACCGGCATGGCCACGGTGAAGAGCAGAGCCACCACGGCACAGACAACGTAGCCCAGCTCATACTGCACCACCTACGTGATGGAAGAGCCTGATGGGCACCGATGCGCCCGACTTGGGGAGCTCCATGTGCCCAGGTTGCCCTAGGTGCCATCCCCATGGGATCCCCCACCTCACTCCCCTGCTCACCTGTGATGTCCGTACCGAGCCAGGGTCGTTCAGGGCTGCTCTGAGCAGCTCTGCAAAAGAAACCACAGCACCAGTACAAGGGGTCCCAGAGGTCCCCAACGCTATGGACCCCCCCCAGCCCTCCCCGGGCAGTGGGGCTGGCACGGAGGCAACATCCTGCTCCGTGAGGAGGTTCAGACTCCCCGGGGCAGCTCTGGACACAGAGATTGCAGAGAGCAAAGCTCTGTAGGTCCTCACAGCTGTGGCAGTGGGGTCCCAGCTCGGGACTCACCTGTGGGCAGGGGGTTCTGCTGGATGAGGTCCAGGCAACGCCGGACGAGGCTGTAGAGGGGATCGAGCGAGCTGGGGACTCGGTGCAACGCCGGCACCCGGATCTCGGTGTGCGTGTCGGTGAAGCGCAGGACACTGGCGGGGCCGGCAGGGTGGCATTGCTGGGTGCCAGCGGTACCCAGCAGTGCCCAAGCCAGCAGCAGCAACCCGACTGCCTGCATGGCTTTGGCAGCGAAAGAGAGAGCCGGCAGGGCTCTGTCAGCCTGCGAGCGGGCAGAGGGACATGCCCGGCCCCGGGTGGCTCTCCCCGGCTCTGCTCCGGGAAACCTGCCTGACGGGTCGGCCGCCGCGCAAAGCCCAGACGCTGCCGTGGCTTGTTCCCGCGATGGGCTCCCTGGGGCGGCTGGGCTTGGCGGGGCTGTGTGGAGGCGTCTCCCAAACCGTCCCAGGCCTGTTTCACAAGCCCCAACATCCCTGAGTCACCACCATGGGATCCCCACGGTCAAGGCCGTTCCCAAAACGGATGGCAAAACCCCTCGGGGATTGTGGAGAGAGGGTCAGGTGGCAGTGAACCCTCTGCCTTCGGACTGGGGAGTGCTTATCTTCACCACGGCCACCTCAAGGAGAGATCCGGGATTTGAGCATCACTTGGCAGGTGGAAAAGCCCTTGGGGGTGTATCTGTGCCTACAGATGGGGTCCCAAAGGGGCAGGAGCACCCTGTGCAAGAGCATCCCGAGATCTAGAGCAGCAAAGGGCTGTGCAGGAGAAGGGAAAGCAGGGAGAACCCGGGGAGAGGGATGCTGAGTTCTGGCTAGTGATGCCTGCATGGTGTCCGGGTGTGAGATGAATTTTCCAGGCTCAGCTGGTCCCTGCCTCACGCCCTGAGGCTGCTGCGGCTCCTTCCCAGGGCCGGATCCTGCTCTCCAGCATGGGCTGAGCACTAATTACAGGGTTGGCTGGAAATGAAGGAGGTTCAACCTGATTTACCCAGCACGGGGTGGGGGCAGCCCCCTTGTGCCCAGACGGCCTCAGGGCACCCCGAGAGCTCAGCCCCCCACTCGGCCGGGCGAGTCGAGCCGGCCCTGGTGCTGACACCTCCACCTTCCCAGCATTTTCCTGACTATGGAAAAGAGGCTTTCCTCCCAGCTGGAGATGCCAGCAGCATCTTTCCAGGCCGGGCACACAGGGTGCTGTTCCCCACCACCCTCTCGAGATGCCACCAACTGGAAAATCCTGACCTGGTTTGGCTGAATCTTTGTCCCAAGACAAAAATCCCAGGGCCAGGGAAGTGTGGAGGCTGGAAAGGGAGGATGTGAGGGTACAGGAACATACCTGTGTCTGTCTGTGGGAAAGGAGCCTCAGCCACTTCCACTGCCACTGGGGTGGTGACAGTGATGCTGGTGATGATTTCTCATCCCCATGATGGTTTCGCCATCCCAACAATTACCCATCCCAGTGGTGGGGGTTTTATGGAGGTGATTTTCAACAAGGCTGAGGGTTGGGTCCTGCACTGACATCACAACAACCCCAGAAGGCTCCAGGCTGAGGCAGAGTGGCTGGAAACTGCCCAGTTGAAAAGGACCTCAGGATGTTGGTCAACTGTGGTCAAATATGATCCAGTGTGTGCCCAGGTGACCAAGAAGGGCAGCAGCAGCCTGGCCTGGAGCAGCAATGGTGTGGGCAGCAGGAGCAGGGAAAGGATTGTGTGCCCATACTGGGCACTGCTGAGGCTACACCTTGAGTGCTGGGGTCAGTTTCGGGCTCCTCACTCCAAGAAGTACATTGAGGGCTGGAGCAGGGCCAGAGAAGGGCAACAAAGATGGGGAAGGATCTGGAGAAGAGGGTTGGGGACGAGCAGCTGAGGGAGCTGGGGGTGTTGAGCCTGGAGAAAAAGAGGCTGAGAGGAGACCTTCTGGGTCTCTCCAGCTCCCTGAGAGGAGGCTGGAGCCAGCTGGGGGTTGGGCTCTTCTCCTAAGGAACAAGTCACAGGACAAGAGGAAATGGCGTCAAGTTGCCGTGGGGGAGGTTCAGGTTGGACATGAGGGACAATTTCTTCCCCCAAAGGGTTGTCCAGGCATGGCCCAGGTTGCTCAGGGCAATGGTGGAGTCCCTGATCCTGGAGGGGTTTTGAAGCCATGGAGATGTGGTCCTGAGAGACAGAGATGTTGGTACTGGCACAGTGACACTGGTACCGGCACAGTGATACTGGTACTGGCACAGTGACTCTGGTACTGGCACAGTGATACTGGTACTGGAACAGTGACACTGGTACTGGCACAGTGACACTGGTACTGGCACAGTGACTCTGGTACTGGCACAGTGATACTGGTACTGGCACAGTGATACTGGTACTGGCACAGTTACACTGGTACTGGCACAGTGACTCTGGTACTGGCACAGTAACACTGGTACTCAAATAGAGAAGGGCTGGTGGGAGATGTGATGGTTGGAGGCTGTCTAGGGTGCAGTGACCATGAGATAGTGGAGTTTTCAATATGCAGGGAAATAGGGAGGAGCAGTAACAGAACCCTCACTTTGGACTTTCGGAGGGCAAACTTCAGGTTGTTCAGGCAACTTATTCAGAAAGTTCCCTGGGTAAAAGCCCTTAAGAACAAAGGGGTCCAGGATGGTTGGACCTACTTCAAACAGGAGCTCTTAAAGGCACAGGAACTGGCAGTTCCCACATGCCGTAAGACGAGCCAGCGGGGAAGACGACCGGCCTGGATGAGCAAGCAGCTCCTGAAGGATTTAAGGGAAAAAAGGAGGGTTTATCGCCTTTGGAAAGGGGGGGAGGCAACTAGTGATATGTTTAAGGATGTTGCTAGATCATGTAGAAGAAAAGTTAGAGAGGCAAAAGCACAGTTAGAAATTAAACTGGCCGCTTCCGTGAAGGACAACAAAAAGCATTTTTATAAATATATTAATGCTAAGAAGAGAGGCAAGAGGAGCCTCCACTCTTTACTGGACGTGGAGGGTAACATTGTGACTAAGGGTGAGGAGAAGGCTGAGATTCTAAATACCTTCTTTGCCTCCATTTTCAACAGTAAGGCAGGAGGACTTCAGGATAACTGGCCTCCTGAGCTGGTTGATGGGGTCAAGGAGCACTGTTGTACTCCTGAAATCCATGTGGAATTAGTTCGAGACTTGTTGAGTCACTTGGATATTCACAAGTCCATGGGACCTGATGGGATTCATCCTAGGGTGCTGAAAGAGCTGGCAGATGAGCTGGCCAAGCCTCTCTCCATCATTTTCCACCAGTCCTGGCTCACTGGAGAGGTCCCAGAAGACTGGAAACTGGCCAATGTGACACCCATCCACAAGAAGGGACGCACAGAAGAACCTGGGAACTACAGGCCTGTCAGCCTGACCTCAGTGCCAGGGAAAATCATGGAGCAGATTGTCTTGGGGGCAATCACTGCATACCTGAAGGATAGCCAAGGAATCAGGTCCAGCCAACATGGATTTAGGAAGGGCAGGTCCTGCCTCACCAACCTGATCTCCTTCTATGATCAGGTGACAGCCTGGTGGACGTGGGAAAGGCTGTGGATGTAGTCTACCTGGACTTCAGCAAGGCCTTTGACACTGTCCCCCACAGCAAACTCCTGGCCAAGCTGTCAGCCTGTGGCTTGGACAGCAGCACTGTGCTGGGTTAGGAACTGGCTGGAGGGCCGAGCCCAGAGAGTGGTGGTGAATGGTGCCACTGCCAGCTGGCAGCCTGTCACTAGTGGTGTCCCCCAGGGATCAGTGCTGGGCCCCATCCTGTTCAATATCTTTATTGATGATCTGGATGAGGGGATTGAGTCCATCATCAGTAAATTTGCAGATGACACCAAGCTGGGAGCAGGTGTTGATCTGTTAGAAGGTAGAAGGGCTCTGCAGAGGGACCTTGACAGGCTGGACAGATGGGCAGAGTCCAACAGGATGGCATTCAACGAATCCAAGTGCCGGGTGCTGCACTTTGGCCACAACAACCCCATGCAGAGCTACAGGCTGGGGTCAGAGTGGCTGGAGAGCAGCCAGGCAGAAAGGGACCTGGGGGTACTGGTTGACAGCAGCTGAAGATGAGCCAGCAGTGTGCCCAGGTGGCCAAGAGAGCCAATGGCATCCTGGCCTGCATCAGGCATAGTGTGGCCAGCAGGAGCAGGGAGGTCATTGTACCCCTGTACACAGCACTGGTTAGGCCACACCTTGAGTCCTGTGTCCAGTTCTGGGCCCCTCAGTTTAGGAAAGATGTTGAATTGCTGGAGCATGTCCAGAGAAGGGCAACGAGGCTGGTGAGAGGCCTCGAGCACAAGCCCTATGAGGAGAGGCTGAGGGAGCTGGGACTGTTTAGCCTGGAGAAGAGAAGGCTCAGGGGAGACCTCATTGCTGTCTACAACTACCTGAAGGGAGGTTGTAGCCAGGAGGGGTTTGGTCTCTTCTCCCAGGCAACCAGCACCAGAACAAGAGGACACAATCTCAAGCTGCGCCAGGAGAGGTTTAGGCTGGAGGTGAGGAGAAAGTTCTTCACAGAGAGAGTGGTTGGCCATTGGAATGTGCTGCCCAGGGAGGTGGTGGAGTCACCATCCCTGGAGGTGTTCAAGAGGGGATTGGACGTGGCACTTGGTACCATGGTTTAGATAGGCATGAGGCGTAGGGTGACAGGTTGGACTCGATGATCCTTGAGGTCTCTTCCAACCTTCTTGATTCTTGATTCTACTGGCATGGCTATGCTGGTGCCAATACTAGGGCAGTGATGCTGGTGCTGGTACTGGGAAGGTGATGCTGGTACCAGTACTGGCACAGTGATACTGGTACTGGCACAGTGACTCTGGTACTGGCACAGTGACACTGGTACTGGCACAGTGATACTGGTACTGGTACAGTGACTCTGGTACTGGCACAGTGATACTGGAACTGGCACAGTGACACTGGTACTGGCACAGTAACACTGGTACTGGCATGGCTATGCTGGTGCCAATACTAGGGCAGTGATGCTGGTGCTGGTACTGGGAAGGTGATGCTGGTACCGGTACTGGGAAGGTGATGCTGGTATTGGGGCAGTGACTTTAGTACTGGGACAGGGATACTGGTACTGGGACAGTGATGCAGCACTCATACTGGGATGGTTGGGGATTGTCCTGGGGTACTAGCACAGCGACACTGGTATTGGGGTGATAATGCTGTTGCTGGTGGTACTGGGACAGTGATGCCATACTGGGCTGATGATGGCCGTACTGGGGTGGCGCTGGCGGTACTGGTGTGGTGATGACAGTACCGGGTCGGTGATGCCGGTACTGGGCTGGCGGTGCCTGTTCCGGGGCTGTTGTACCCATTTCGAACCACGAGGCAGCGCCACCGCCTCAGGCGAGGAGCGGAGCGTGGCCTCCCGAAGGGCGTGGCCTCCTGGGGGCGTGGCTTCCAATGGGGCGTGGCCTCTTGAGGGGCGTGGTCTCGCCGGGTGCCCCTCTCAGGACGGCGGCCGCGCGGGGTCATAGCCAGGGAAGGCGGAAGTGACGTCATGGCGCCGGGTGTCGCCGCTGTCGCCATCATGGTGGGCAAGTCCCGCGTACCGGAGCGGTGAGTGTGTGTCTGCCGTCTTCTCCGCATGTAGATCCGCGGCTTCCTCCCGTCCGCCGCTCTCCCAGGGCTTATCCCGCGGCGGCCTGCGGCCAGCTGATGCCGAGAGCCGTGGGGCCCGGGCGGGCCCTGTCAGCAGCCGCGCTCTGTGCTCCGTTACATTGAACGTGGCACAGCCCCCGGCAAGCCAGCAGCCGCGGCTCGAAGTGCAGGGGGAGTCACGGGATGGGGAGATGAGAGTCCCTGACCTGGGAGGGGGTTGAGGATCTCAGGGCTGGGGGCGAGCTCGGGGCCAGATCCCTGTGGTAGCGGTTTGACGTCTCTGTGCTGCGGGCTTTAGGTGGACCAACTACCTCCCGCTGGGCAGGAGGATGCCGGGCACCCGCTTCATCGCCTTCAAGGTCCCCCTGAAGAAGGTAAAACACCACTGGACGCGGTGAGCCTGTGCGGGTGGAAAGTGGCTGCGGGCAGGGGTCGTTTTGTGGAAAATCGGCGAGCGAATTGCTTCCGAAGAGAGCGTCACTGGGTGGTTTCGTTGTTTGGTTTTGGCGAGCGCTTTACGACGCGTGGGAGGGAGGAGCACAGCAGCTGTCTGAGCACTCGGAGTGTGTGACAGCATCGCGGTGGTGTCAGCACTGTGTAGGGAACCAGGAACGACTTCTGGGTGTCGTTGGCAGCTTTCTGGGTGCTGGCAGCACTGTCTGGGCACTCGAGTAGGGGAGGGTTGGCTCTGTCAGGGCAGGAAGGGTGCTGTGGGCAGCCCCTGCCAGTGCTGCCAGGTGCCTGGAGGCCATGGCAGTGTGGTGAATGTTGTGCTGGGGCCAAGTTTTATGAGCAGAAGCTGTCAGAAGTTGGTGTGGCAACAGCACTGCCCACTTGGCTGAACCTGGAGGTCACTGCCCCTGTGTGCTGTGGGGAGCTCTGCTCCAGAGTGATTTGAACACAGCATTTGTGCCTAAAACATCACATCTGTGGGAGTTACAGAGCTCATGATGGGGAGCAGTGCTGTTTGCTCATCTCCATTTCAGCTGCAAAGCGTTTTTGATAGCTTCCACCCAATAAAAACTTCATTTCTGAATGTGTTTGTCATGCTGTGATGTTTTGCCACACTGTAAAGTCTTCAGTCAGTCCTGGAAACCCTCACCTGAAGAGTGCTAAAGCACTGAGGGCCTAAGCATGTTGTGGTTTGGTTCAGTGTAACTCGTGTCAGCCTGCATCTGCCTTTCCTCCTTGCCTGCACCTTTGTGTTTTAAGGGGTGACTTTTGGAAGGTTCTGAAAGAGAATCCCCAGGGAGGTGGTTGAATCCCCATCCCTGGAGGAGTTTAAAAACCTCAGAGATGTGGTGCTGAGCAACCTGGTTTAGATCCAGACTTCTGAGAGTTAGGGAATGGTTGGACTTGGTGACCATGAAGCTCCTTCCCAACCAAAATGGTCCAGGGAACCTCTTCCCACTGATGACAGTGCACCTGAGTTTTGTGTCTGCTCTTAAACATTCTTTCCCCTCAGAGCTTTGATCAGAAGCTTCCTCCAGAGGACAGGTTTTCACCTTGTGACCTCCTTAAGAAAATCAAAGAGCAGAAGGAGGAGCTGGGGCTGATCATTGACCTAACCTACACAACTCGCTACTACAGGCCAGAGGTCAGTCTTGGTCTTGCTGCTGGGGCAGGGAAGCTCAGAGCAAGTCCTGATGCTGCTGATCAAGTGCACAAAGTCTCTCAAGAGGAACTAAATGTAAAGAGAGTGTGAGGCACTGGAATCCTTTGCAGGGGGCTGAGGTGAGGCCCATTGGGATGGGGTCTTCATCCTTGATCGAGCACAAACCTGATGTCTTCAACCCCCGTGGTGCAGATCCTCTTTGTACCAACCTGCACAGGTTTTGGGACACCCTGAAGCTGCTCTTTGCAGGTTCAGCTGATTACAGCCAGCTCTGGCTTGTGTGAGTAATTGCTTGGAAAGGTTTTCCAGCCCTCTGCATGGGCTTTGTCCTCCCCAGGGAAGAAAAAGCAAAGGCATGAGAAGCAAAAATGCAGAGAGGCTGCTCAGGAGTGCAAGGCAGTGCAGCAGAGGTTTTCTTACCTAAATCTGTGTTGTTAATCTCTTAGACACAGTGACAGGCTTGAGCACCTCCCCTGTGGGGACAGGCTGGGAGAGTTGGGGCTGTTCAGCCTGGAGAAGAGAAGGCTCAGGGGGACCTCAGAGCAGCCTTCCAGGACCTGAAAGGAGAGCTGGGGAGGGACTTTTGACAAGGGCTGGAAGTGCCAGGATGAGGGACAATGGCTTTGAGCTGGCAGAGGGGAGACTGAGAGTGGGGATGAGGAAGAAATTCTTTGCAGTGAGGGTGGGGAGAGACTGGCACAGGCTGCCCAGGGAGGCTGTAGCTGCCTCCTGCCTGGAGGTGTTCAGGGCCAGGTTGGATGAGGCCTTGAGCAGCCTGGGCTGGTGGGAGCTGTCCCTGCCCATGGCAGGGGGTTGGAACTGGATGAGCTTTAAGGTTTCTTCCAGCCTAAAACATTCTCTGACTCAATGACTTCTGGCTTCTGAGCTGTGGTTGTCAAATCCATAAGAATCCTCAGGCTTTTCCTGGGCTTTATTGATGTCCTTCCTTGTAGGAGCTCCCAGCCACACTCTGCTACTCCAAGATCTTGACAATGGGCCATGAAATCCCAAACAAACAAACCATTTACCAGTTCAAATATGTGGTAAAGAAGTTTCTGGAAGACAACAAAGACAATGGTAAGTGTGGCTTTCCCTGCTCCTGGGAAGGGCACTGTGGACTTGGGAGGCCAGAGAGGTTTTAGTGAACAGCAGAAATTTATTGACCATCTCTTGGTGTGTGAATGTCAAGATAATTAGGTTGGTTTGTTGAGGAGAAGGAATTCAGCAGTGCAGGATCTAGTTAGAGGCCTGTAGGCTTGTGGTGCTCTCCAGGGGTCAGGGCTGGGTCCAGCTTTGGTCATCATCTTCATCAATGACCTGGATGAGGGGCAGAGAGGACCCTCAGGCAGTTTGCTGATGGTGCCAAACTGGGAGGAGTGGCTGACACCCCCCAGGCTGTGTTGGCATCCAGGGAGCCCTGGGCAGGCTGAGAGCTGGGGGAGAGGAAACTCGTGGAGAGCAACCAGGGCAAGGGCAGGGTCCTGCCCTTGGGGAGCAACAACCTCCTGCAGCAGGACAGGGGAGGGAGGACCTGCTGGGGAGCAGCTCCAGGGAGAAGGAGCTGAGAGTGCTGGGGGACAAGAAGGTGCCCAGGAGCCAGCAATGTGCCCTGGGGGCCAAGAAGGCCTCAAGGGTGTCCTGAGGGGCATGGAGAAGAGTGTGGGCAGCAGGGAAAGTTCTCCTCCTCCTCTACTCTGCCCTGGTGAGGCCACATCTGGAGTCCTTCATCACAGACACAAATGGGATTCTGCTGGGGGCATTGTGGAGATAGAGCACTGGAATCTAACCTGCTTGTTGTGTTACAGACAAACTGATAGGAGTTCACTGCACCCATGGCTTGAACAGAACTGGCTACCTGGTCTGTAGGTGAGTTGGCTTTAGTCAGGTTTTGGCATCCCCAGCTTTGTCTTGCTCCAGGGGGAAATAGGTTGGCAGCAGGAAAACAAGAATGAAACAATCTGCATAAGCTCAGATGTAGTGAAGACAAGGATCTAGAGCTTTTCAGCTTTGAGAAGGTTGGTGTTAAGGGACACTTTTTAGCCCTTATTCCACAAGTCCCAGCATGGAGAGGGTTGGAAACAACCTCTGGAGCTCAGCCAGCCCAACCCCCCTGCTCTAGCAGGGCACCCACAGCAGCTTGCCCAGCAGCACAATGCCCAGGGGGGGTTGGAAGCTCTCCACACAAGGACACTCCACAACCTCTCTGGGCAGCCTGCTCCAGCCCTCCAGCACCCTCACAACAAACAACTTTCTCCTCCTCTTCACATGGAACCTCCTGGGTGCCAGTCTGTGCCCCTTGCCCCTTGTGCTATCCCTGGGCACCAGTGAGCAGAGTCTGGCCCCAGCCTCTTGCCCCCCACAGCTCCTTTAGCTCTTGCTGAGCATTGCTCAGCTCCCCTCTGGGGCTGCTCTTCTGCAGGCTCTCAGCCCCAGGGCTCTCAGCCTTTGCTCCTCCCAGAGCTGCTCCAGGCCCCTCAGCAGCTTCCCAGCCTGCCCTGGACTCTCTCCAGCATTTCCCTGTCCCTCTGCAACTGGGGAGCCCAGACCTGGACCCAGGACTCCAGATGAGGCCTCACCAGGGCAGGGTAGAGTGGGAGAAGAACTTTCCTTGCTCTGCTGGCCACACTCTTCTTCATGCCCCCCCAGGACACCATTGAGCCCTTTTTGTCTCTGAGGGCACATTGCTGGCTCCTGGGCACCTTGTCCTTCAACACTCCCAGGTCCTTCTCCTTGGAGCTGCTTCCCAGCAGGTCCTCCCTCCCCTGTCCTGCTGCAGGAGGTTGTTGCTGCCCAGGGGCAGGACCCTGCCCTTGCCCTGGTTGCACTTCCTGAGGTTCCTCTCCCCCAGCTGCAGCCTGCCCAGGTTGTTTCATCACTCAACGCCAATGCTCCGTTCTGGCTGTAAAGATTTGACTCCCAGTTCTTCTTCCTTTTTTGTGTATCAGCACTGAGCTGGCAGTGTTTGCAGAGTCCATTGCTTAACTGGAGCTTTCTTTGCTGCTCTCTTCAGGTACCTGATTGATGTGGAAGGCATGGAGCCCAACGCGGCCATCGAACGTACGTCTGTCCGTCTGTCCTCTCCTTCACATGTGGGAGCTTTGGCCTGGGCTTGTGGTTTTAGGTGGTCAAAAGCTTTGGGCTGGCTCCAGAGAGCTAATTTTGGTTTAGCTCTTTGGCATGTGGAATGGGAGCTGGAGCTGTTGGGGTTTCTTTGAGGTACTTGGAAAGGATTGTTCAGGGAGGTCATGGCTGTCCCCTCCCTGGAGGTGCTCAAGGCAAGGCTGGATGAGGCCTTCAGCAACCTGGGCTGTTGGGAGGGAGCTGTCCCTGCCCATGGCAGGGAGGTTGGAACTGGATGGTCTTTGAGGTCCCTTCCAACCCAACCCTTTCCATGATTCTTTATTTCAGTTTCTGGCCTGACTGTGGAGCTAGGGAGGGCTGAGTGGACATGGGGGGCACAGAGGGAAGGTTGGGTAGAGCCACACTGCAGCTGTGCCTTGTCACAGGCTGTGGTATGAAGGGCTGAGTGGAGTCATCCTGGGTGAGCTGAGTGTGGAAGTGGTGACTGAAGGGGTTCAAGTCCTTCTGAAAGGGTTTCAGGGCTCTGCAGCCTCAAAGAGGACTCAGAGCCTTCTTGTAACTCAGCTCTGTCTCTCTCTCCAGTGTTCAACAGGTCCCGAGGGCATCCCATAGAGAGAACCAACTATATCCAGGACCTTAGGAAGAGAGCTGTACAGAAGTAACGGTTTGCTTTTTGTGTACCTGTGTCCAGGCAGAGCTGCTGTCCAGCTGCAGCTCCAAGGAGGGGAGGGAGAACAGTGGGGAAGGAACAAGGTGGGCATTTGGGAGACCTGGGCTTGGAGATCTCCACAAGCCTCCTGCCTGTCTTTTTTTGGGGGAGCAGTGAATGGGGGTTGTGTGCCAAATAGCTGTGATCACCTGTGAATGGCTTCTGGACACAGTCAAGTCATGCAGAATTCTTTTGAAGGAACTGTGGAGTGAAGAGTTTCAGCTCAGGCTCCTTCAAAGACAAATCCAGTGCTGCAGCAAACACTAAAAAGCAGATCACCAAGCACCATCCACATCACTCCAACCAGCACCCCTTGGCAGTGCCCAGGTAGGTTTTTGCTTCTCCCCTCCCTGCAGACGGAACAGAACAAGCTGCTTCTCAGCTGGGAGACACTTCAGCTTGGCTTTGGAACAGCTACAACTCCCTCACTGCTTGCCAGCTCTGTGGTGGGGGGGAAAAAACCCTCCCTCAAACTTGTCTACAGCTTCTAGGCCTTGGGGGTGCTGGGGGAGGAGAAGCTCAACAGCAGTGAGCACTTGCAGCCCAGAGAGCCAAGCAGAGCCTGGGCTGCAGCAGGAGAAGTGTGGCCAGCAGGGCCAGGGAGGGGATTCTCCCCCTCTGCTCCACTCTGCTGAGACCACACCTGGAGCTCTGTGTCCAGTTCTGGAGCCTCTGTTCCAGGAAGGATCTGGAGGGGCTGGAAGGTGTCCAAAGAAGGGCCACAAGGATGAGCAGAGGGCTGGAGCTGCTCTGCTCTGGAGACAGCCTGAGAGAGTTGGGGTTGTGCAGGCTGGAGAGGAGAAGGCTCCCAGGAGAGCTTCTGGTGGCCTTCCAGGATCTGAAGGGGGCTACAGGAAAGCTGGGGAGGGACTTTTTAGGTTTTCAGGGAATGATAGGACTGGGGGGAATGGAGCAAAACTAGAAATGGGGAGATTCGGATTGGATGTCAGGAAAAAATTATTCTTCCCCATGAGGGTGGTAAGAGCCTGGCAGAGGTTGCCCAGGGAGGTGGTGGAAGCCTCATCCCTGGAGGTTTTTGCAGCCAGGCTGGATGTGGCTGTGAGCAACCTGCTGTGGTGTGAGGTGTCCCTGCCCATGGCAGGGGGGTTGGGGCTGGCTGAGCCTTGAGCTCCCTTCCAGTCCTGACCATTCTGTGATTCTAAATCAACATTGAATCGTTGCTTGTGTCTACAGCAGCCAAGCTCTTTGCCTCTGAAGGATGTTCTTGTGCCTGTAGATATGGAGTAACAGGGCTGACAGTGCTGCTGCTGCTTGTTCCCAGGGGGGTAAATGTTCCCAGGCTTTCTTGAGAGGTTTCAGAGAGTGCAGGAGGGTTTTGGATCAGGTGCCAAGTCAGGTTGCTTTGCTTTGAGAGTGAAGCAATAACTTCCTTTCTGTTCTAGGCTGTTCCCAGCTCAGGAAGAATGGCAGAGGAAGAGTGAATGCAGGTAAAGAGCTTCCTCTGGTGCTCAGGGACATGGCTTGATGGTGACCTGGCAGTGTTGGGTTAACAGTTGGACTTGATCTTAAAGGTCTAATCCAACCAAAACAATTCTGTGGTTCTCTAAATCTCTTGACCTGGGATGCACTTCCTAGGCAGGAGATGACCTCTGAAACCATTCCAGGAGCAGACTCATGTTGGCCAGTGCCTGCTTCTGGCAGAGCAAGGACTCCTTCAGCCCTGCTCTCCAGGGGCAGATGAAATGTTTCCTGCTGAAAATGTTTTCCTATTGCTCTGCACTGGCAAGGCCACACCTTGAGTACTTGGGTTCAGTTTTGGGCCATTGAGGGCTGGAGCAGGGCCAGAGAAGGGCAACAAAGCTGGGGAAGGGTCTGGAGAGCAGGGCTGGGGAGCAGAAGCTGAGGGACCTGGGGGTGTTGTGCCTGGAGAAAAGGAGGCTGAAGGTTGGAGCAAAATGATCCAATTGAACTGCTGGAGGAGGTCCAGAGGAGACCACAAAGATGAGCACAGGGCTGGAGCACCTCCCCTATGGGAACAGACTGGGGAGAGTTGGGGCTGTTCAGCATGAAGGGTCTAGGGAGACCTTAGAGCAGCCCTCCAGTACCTGAAGGGCTCCAGGAGAGCTGGGGAGGGACTTTGGACAAGGGCTGGGAGTGCCAGGATGAGCAACAATGCCTTTGAGCTGGGAGAGGGGAGATGGAGACTGGAGAGGAGGAAGAAACTCTTGAATGGGGGTGGGGAGAGACTGGCACAGGCTGCCCAGGGAAGCTGTGGCTGCCTCCTTCCTGGAGGTGTTCAAGGCCAGGCTGGATGAGGCCTTGAGCAGCCTGGGCTGGTGGGAGGTGTCCCTGCCCATGGCAGGGGAGTTGGAACTGGATGAGCTTTGAGGTCCCTTCCAACCCAACCCATTCTGTGAATCTATGAATCTGGAGGGGCTGAGGGGATTCACAACCATCCCTTTGGTGCTCTGCATCCAGAGACACAGAACTGCCTGGACTTCTCGTGGCACTGACTTCTACGTTTCCTTGCAGGAGCTCCAGCAGCGCCAGGAAGAGCCGGCGGCGAGGCCCCAAGGTGCAGGCACAGCCCCAGGAGCTGGCAGCCGGCTCAGCTGCGCAGAGGCAGCCCTGCGCTCTGGCAGCCAGGAACTCGCAGCTCACCTTGCCTGGCGAGGAGCTGCGCAAGGGACTTTGCTTCTCCACCCAGACCCCCCAGTTCTACCCACCACAGAAATCTCCTGCAGCCAGGAAACGCAAGCGCCGGCGGAAGAAGCCTGCAGAGACAGCCTAGGGACTGCGGGACCTTACCGAAGCGCGGCCGAGGGCTGCGGCAGCGCCCCGGGGGCGGCTCCGGGATCTCCAGCTTGAACGAGCATCGTCTCTGTAACCTCCCACCAGCAAGAGTCAGGAACTGCAAACGTAGAGCTCTTAATCCTAACAACACAGCTCTTGGGGCTGACGTTTTTTCCCCCCCCCCTTCTTTCCTCCCTTCCATTTGATACTTTCACAAATCCGAGAGGAATTTTGTAATCCTCTGTCGTACCAGAGACTCCCTGAGGGATGTGGAGAGTAAGCATGGACAGAGTTGAAATGAAACATCCCTTTACCCTTCAACAAGAAAGGGCATTTCCTTCGTTTTCTCAGCACAAGAAATGGGATTCGGCCTGGAAGGAGATTTATTTTTGTTCTTTTCCCCCACTTTTGCTAAAGTAAAGCTCCACCGTGTGTAAAGCTCACTTCCTGCGCCTGTTCTTTCTACCCCGAACGGGCCTGACGCGGCCTGCGGGAGCCACCCGAACACACACCCACGCGGGCTGTGGGGCGGTGGACTCTGGCCTCGCCGTCTGAAGGTTTTGGGGTGAGAAGAGCGATTTCGGGGTGTTCCGGAGCGGGGCGGCTGGAGGGCGCTGCGCCTTTAAGGGCTGAGGGCAGGCGTCTGACGTCATGACGTCTCAGGGACAGGAAGCGGCGGGGTGGGCGTGGGGGCGGAGCAACGTGCCCGGATGATACGTCGGCTTCTGATTGGCTGTTGAAAGAGAGGCGGGGCGGGAACGCCGGCGTTTCGGCAGCAACCCGGAAGCGCTGAGAGGTAGGCGGCGGCTGGCGGCGCCAGGTCAGAGCCGGGCCCCAGGCTGCGGGACAGGCCGGGCGGGGAGGATCCCTTCCTCTCGTGGGGGGCTGAGCCAGGTGGGCTGCGCTGCAGGAGGGGTGGGTGTGTCGTCTCGGCCTTCCCCTCATGGGGCTCCGGTCGTGAAGGGCTCTAGCTGTGGATGCCTTTCCCTCAGCAAAGGGGATCCGGTTTGGGGCTTCCCTTGCTGTGTTGAAAGTGGCTGGGAGCTCGTAGGGCCCTTATTTAGAGGGGAAGGGCAGGGGGAGGCTCTTCTGGGAGGGACAAGCAGTCCTGGGGGCTTCTCTGCTCTGCCTTGCACGGCAAGGGCTGTGGGAGTTCTGGATGGCTCTAATTCGGGGGGGGGGAGGAGAAATCTTTCATGGCATGCAGTGGCTGGAAGGCACCTGTGTCTTAGGCGTTGCCTTAATCTCGAGGGGTGCTGCAGGAATTAGAGGGAGAGCTCTGGGTTGGGGCTGTCAGGAGTTGTGCTGCGTGTATGGTGTCTGTTTTTTTTTGGAGGAGGTAGAACTGTGGAACTTGGCAGGTGAGCTTTGGATTGTGATGACTGAGAGCTCTGGCTTAGGGGAGCAACCAAATCCACCCCCCTGCTCCACATGTACAAGCTCCTCCTCCAGTGAGGAGGAGAGGCTGAAGCCCACTCTGAGCTGTGACTCTGTCACACCCCGTAAGTGAGCACTTTGGCTCAGCAACCTCTAGCAGGACTCAATCCCACAGCCCTTATTTGGGGCAAGAGGGCTGTGGAGGCCACCCCAGGATGTGGGCTGGGAGACATGCCTACCTTAACACAGGGCTTCTACTCTGAGGTAACCCCAGAAAGACAACTCCTCCACTGCTCAGGATCTTCTAGTGGATGCTTAGCTCAGCTCAGGACCTTTCCCCATTTTGGGAAGGCACCGGAGTAAATCATAACCTTGTGTGTGTGGCACTTGGGTTGCAGGAAGGCTTTCAAGGTGCTCTGGATTAATCTCTGTGATGTCCTAGAGTTTAACAGCAGGGTGGCTTTTCCAAGGGAAAACTGCATTTGCTGGAGGAAGAAACAGTATTGAAGGGAGCCTACAAGAAAGCTGGGAAGGGCTTGTAGTGGTAGGATGAGGGGCAGTGGCTTTGAGCTGGAAGAGAGGAGATTGAGACTGGAGATGAGGAATAAATTCTTCAGGGTGAGGGTGGGGAGAGACTGGCACAGGTTGCCCAGGGAGGCTGTGGCTGCCTCCTCCCTGGGGGTGTTCAAGGCCAGGCTGGATGAGGTCTTGAGCAACCTGGGCTGGTGGGAGGTGTCCCTGCCCATGGCAGGGGGTTGGAGCTGGATGAGCTTTAAGGTCCCTTCCAACCCACACCATTCAATGATTCTGGCCCTTCCTCCACTTTGAATTTATAGTCTTGTGCCAAAAGGGCTGTGGGTTGTTGGAGGCAGACATGGGGATCAGGTCGAGGTGCATTCCTGGGGTGCTGGGTGTGCCTCCCACAGCACAGGGCAGAGAGGCTGTGCCCAGGCAGGGAGCAGTTTGGGATGGCACTGGTTGGGTGAGGACAGCTCTGCTGAGCAGCACTGGCTGGGAGGGTGACCTTTAGCTCCATCCTCTTCTCACTGCTGTGAGAATGGTGAATGCTGAGGTGTTGGAAGTCCCTTGTGAAGCTGCTTCTGTTCAAGTCTGAGGGAAACACTTTGGCCAACTCGCCGCAAGCTAGAGACCAGCACTGGTTGGGTTGTGTGGAGAGACACCTGGGCAGCCTGTTCCAGGCTTTGAGAACCCTTCCAGTGAAGAATTTTCTTCTGATGTCCAACCTAAACCTCCCCTGATGCAACTTGAGGACATTTCCTCTTGTCCTGTGCTTTGTTACTAAGGGGAGAGACCAACCCTTCCCCACCTTTCTTGCCCTTCTCTGCCCCTGCTCCAGCCCTCAAGGTCCTTCTGGCAGTGAGAGGCCCAACCCTGCCCCCAGCACTCAAGCTGTGGCCTCCCCAGTGCGCAGCCCAGGAGCACAATCCCTGCCCTGCTGCTGCTGCCCACAGCATTGCTGCTCCAGGCCAGGCTGCTGCTGTCCTTCTTGCCAACCTGGGCACCTCCTGGCACATCTCCAGCTGCTGGCACCCAGCACCCCCAGGGCCTTCCCCACCAGGCAGTTTCCAGGAGCCTTCCTGGGGTTGTTGTGCCCCAAGGGCAGGACTCAGCTCTTAGCCTTGTTGAACCTCATCCCATTGGCCTCAGCACATCCACCCAGCCTGGCCAGATTCTTCTGAACGGGTCTGACTCCTCTGGATGGACCAGACCGTAGCTTGAAATCAGTTACCAAGGACTGAACTTGAATCTCTGGTCAGCTTCCAGGTCGTAAAGGTAAAATCCAAACTGTGCGCCCAAAAAGAGCTGAGCTTCTCCCAACTTCTTCCCTCAGGACCTAGCTTGGCCTCTGTATTAAACAGTTCTCTGCTGAGGGGGGATGATTTCTATCAAGGAGGGACATTTCTGAGGAGGCTGCACAAGTTCCCTGGTTTGTGCTGGAAAGAGTGGTCAGGGATTGGCACAGGCTGCCCAGGGAGGTGGTGGAGTCCCCATGCCTGGAGGTGTTCAAGAATCTTGGGTTCAGTTTTGAGCCCCTCCAAGAGGGCAGTAAAGCTGGGGAAGGGTCTGGAGAAGAGGGCTGGGGAGGGGCAGCTGAGAGAGCTGGATGGGGTTGAGCCTGGCAAAAAGGAGGCTCAGGGCAGACCTCACTGCTCTCTACAACTCCCTGAAAGGAGGTTGCAGTGAGGTGGGGGTTGGGCTCTGCTCCCTAGTCTCAGGTGATCGGTGGAGAGGAAGTGGCCTCAGGTTGCACCAGGGCAGGGTTAGGTTGGCAATGAGGAAGAATTTCTTTGCTGCCAGAGTGGTCAGGGACTGGAACAGACTGCCCAGGGAGGTGGTGGAGTCACTGTACCTGAGGGTGTTCAAGAAATGTGTGTCCATGGCAGCTGGGACCGTGGTATGGTGGCCATGGTGGTGCTGGGCTGATGTCGGTCTGGGTGATCCCAGAGGCCTTTTCCAACCCGAACAGCTCCATGACTCTCTGCCTTCCCTTCCCCCACACACAGCGTTCCCCAGCCTGCAGGGCAGCTTTGATGTGCGTCGCCATGCCTGACCATGCCGACGTCAGCCTCCCTCCGGAGGAGCGAGTCCGGAGGCTGATCCAGGCGGGAAGCGCCGTGGAGGTGAATGAGGACATCCCCCCCCGGCGCTACTTCCGCTCCGGTGTGGAGATGCTGCGCATGGCGACCGTCTACACCGAGGAGGGCAACCCCGAGCACGCCTTCATCCTCTACAACAAATACATCACGTAAGGAAGGCCTGGGGCCTTGCCCCGCCCTGCCCTGCCTTCCCCTGCCCCGCCCCACCCGGCCTCTGTTGAGCTCCAAGAGCTGGGTCCTGCCTGCTGTCAGCTCTGCTCCTCCAGGACTGGGTTGGATGCATCTGGCCGGCTGGTGATGAGCCCAGTGGGCAAGAAGGGCAGCAGCAGCCTGGCCTGGGGCAGCAATGCTGTGGGCAGCAGGAGCAGGGCAGGGATTGTGCCCCTGGGCTGGGCACTGAGGAGGCCACAGCTTGAGTGCTAGGTTTGGTTTTGAGCTCTTCACTCCAAGGAGGACACTGAGGGCTGGAGCAGGGCCAGAGAAAGGCAACAAAGCTGGTGAGGGGTCTGGAGAGGAGTGCTGGGGAGGAGCAGCTGAGGGAGCTGGGGGTGTTCAGCCTGGAGAAGAGGAGGCTGAGGGGAGAGCTTCTGGCTCTCTACAGCTCCTTGAAAGGCTGGAGCCAGGTGGGGGTTGGGCTCTTCTCCTAAGGAACAGACAACAGGACAAGAGGAAGTAGCTTCCAATTGCCCCAGGAGAAGTTGGGCATGAGGAAAAATTCCTTCCCAGCAAGGGTTGTCAGGCACTGTCCCAGGCTGCCCAGGGCAGTCACCAGCCCAGGAGGTATTTAAAGGATACCTGGACGTGGTGCTGAGGGACGTGGTGCTGAGGGAAGTGGTGCAGTGGTGGATTGTGAGCTCTGGATGAGCAGCTGGACTTGATGATCTCCGAGGCCTCTTCCAACATCCACAGCTCTGTGGATCTGTGAGTCCAGCTCCTGCAGGGGTGAGGATGCAGCAGGTTAGACTGACCATGAAATGCCATAAAGGTGCAAGTCACAACCCCACAGGTGCTGCTCACCTCTCTGCAGGGGGTTGGGAGGTTCCCTTTGAAGCCAGGTTGATCTTCTGTCCCTCTGCTGGTGGAGCCTTCTGTCAGCAGCAGGGAGGTTTTGGCTCCCTGTGTGTCAGAGCTTCCTGCTGTTGGTCACTGCAGGGTGGTTGGAGTGGCCTCAGCTGTTGCTAGGTTGGTGGTGACCTCATTATGGGATTGCCAGGGGTCTGTGGGCAAGCACCTCAGTGTCAGGTGGCTGCCAGGAAGGGTTGGAGGCTGGTTGGTGGCTTCTGTAATGAACCACCTGTGGAGGAGCAGCTGTTTCACACTGAGGTTACTGCAGCACTGAGTTCCTCCCTCAGGTGCAGGCAGCAGCTGCAGGTTTGGTTCATAGAATCATGGAATCCCAGGGTGCTGTGGGTTGGAAGGAACCTTTCAAGGTCATCCAGTCAGCAACCAGAGCTCACAGCCCCAAACAACCTGATCTGGGGTGGTGCCAGGGATGGGGCAGCTCTCACCTCTCTGGGCAACCAGGGCCAGGCTCTCCCCACCCTCAGCGTCAAACATTTCTCCCTTCTCTCCACTCCTGAGTCTGCCTCTTTTAGTTCCAAACCATCCCCCCTTGGCTTGGCCCAGCAGGCCCTGCTCAAAACTCTTTCCCCAGCTTTCTGATCAGCCTCTTTATGTCCTGCAAGGCCACCAGAAGGTCTCCCTGGAGCCTTCTCCAGGCCAAACAACCCCAACTCTCTCAGCCTGGCCTCACAGCAGAGCCCTTCCAGCCCTCCCAGCATTGCTGTGGCCTCCTCTGGCCTTGTTCCAACAGGTCCCTGTCTGTGCTGAGGGTTCCAGAGCTGGCCCCAGTTGTTTTACATCGCAGACTAGAGTCCCTCCCTACCCCAAACCTTTCCAGGAAGGACTGAGGGAAGAGTTCTGGGTCCAAAGAACCCAATTGATGAGTTCCTTGGGTACTGAGCAGCCTTCTAGAAAGCCCCAGATCACCTCTAAACCCAGCCAGGACCCTGTGTGGTGTTTCAGCTGTGGACTCCCCAGCTGAGGGTCTACACAGAATCACAGAATGTTAGAAGGGACCTCCAGAGATCATCCAGTCCAACCCCCTGCCAAAGGCAGCAGACTCAGGGAAGTCTGCAGAGGAATGCATCCAGGTGGGTTTGGAAAGTCTCCAGGGAAGGAGACTCCACAACCCCCCTGGGCAGCCTGCTCCAGGCCTCCAGCACCCTCTGTGTAGACAAGTGCAGAGCCTCGTACAGCCAGGAAGGATCCATCCTGGGGCTGAATCCCTGCTGCTGAGCTGGAGCACACCCTGGTGAGGTGGTATCAGGTCTGGATGGTGTCTGAGCACCCAGAGCAGCTCCAGCAGCTCTGCCTGTGGGTGCTGAGAGCCTCAGCAGTGGCACAGAGCATCCCTGTCCTGTAGCTTCCTTACCCAAAGGCCTCTCCCAGTTTCCCCCAGTGCCCCTCTGCTGTGCCCATGCTGCCTGCTTACCCAGAGCCCGGTGGCATCTCAGTGGGCATCTCCCTGCCCCCATGTGCAGGATTCCTGCCCCTGAAGCCCAGGACATTTTTCTGGGATTAGCTTTGCTTCCTGCCTTGCACTTGCTGAGCTTTTATGGGCATCACAGCGAGTGCCCAGGCCTGGAAGTGTGAAACCCTTGGGAAGGTTTCCAGGCTGCTACGTAGCTGGAGGAGAAACTCTTTAAACAAAGGAGCTGAAGGCACCTTGGCTCTCCTGCTGTGGCACAGATGGGTGCTGGCCTGGCTTCTCTCCAGCAGCTTTCAAATGCTCCTGGCATCTGTGCTGAGCTGGCTGCTGGGCTGCCAGGAAGGGGCAAAACCCCTTCCCTCAGTGGTGTGAATTCTCCTGTGCTGAGGAATGTCAGCTTCTGCCCTGGATTGTCAGAGAAGCACAGGATGGTATGGGTTGGAGAAGCTCTCTGAGCTCATCCAGCCCAGCATCAACTCAACACCACCACAGCCACTAAACCCCAAGTGCCATGGCCACAGGTTTCTGGAACAGCTCCAGGGATGGGGACTCCACCATCTCCCTGGGCAGCTTGTTCCAGTCCCTGACCACTCTGGCAGCAAAGAAATTTTTCCTCATCTCCAACCTAAACTTCTGGCACAATTCCCTCTTGTTCTGTCACTTGATACTAGGGAGAAGAAGCCAACCCCCACCTCCCTGCAGCCTCCTCTCAGTGAGCTGTAGAGAGCAATGAGGTCTCCCTTCAGCCTCTTCTTCTCCAGGCTCAACCCCCCCAGTTCCCTCAGCTGCTCCTCCCCAGCCCTCTTCTCCAGACCCTTCCCCAGCTTCACTGTTCTTCCTTGTTTGAAGGTCTGAGCTTATTGTCACCATCTCAGTTCTCTAGCTGCAGCTGTAGGCTTCAGGAGGTTCTTTTCTAGATGTCCTTCCCCAAGGCTGTGACCCAGAAGGTGATTGGTATCTGGAGCCTCTCCCATGACTTGATCTGCTCTACCCTTTCTAGAAATGGGACCAGAATTCTCCCTCCTCATCTGCAGTCGGTGCTGTGGTTGTCTTTGAGTCATTGAAATGGTTTGGGTTGGAAGGGACCTCCAAGATCATCCAGTTCCAACCCCCTGCTGTGTGCAGGGACACCTCCCACCAGCCCAGCTTGCTCAAGGCCTCATCCAACCTGGCTTTCAACACTTCCAGGCTTGGAGCCTCCACAGTTTCTCTGGTCAACCTCTTCCAGAGCCTCCTCCTAATGACCAGTCTCAATCCAGCTTCTTCCAGTCTGAAGCCACCACCCCTGGTCCTGTCACTCCAGGTCATTATACAAAGTCCCTCCCCAGCTCTCCTGGAGCTCCTTCAGACACTGGAAGGCTGCTCTGAGGTCTCCCTGGAGCCTTCTCTTCTCCAGGCTGACCAAGCCCAACTCTCCCAGCCTGCCCCCACAGCAGAGGGTCTCCAGCCCTGCCAGCGTTGCTGTGGCCTCCTCTGGCCCCTCTCCAGCAGCTCCATATCTCTCTTGTGCAATGGCACAGCTTGCTGCCCAGCCCTCACTGGGGGCAGGAGGCTGGCAGGGCTGTCTCTGAGAAGAACCAGGCTGGACTTTCAACACAAGTTTCTTATCACTCTGTAGGACATCTGCTCCCTTGTCTTCCTCAACAGGTGCTTCTGCTTTGATCTGGGTGCCTCTTCTCCTTGTGCCACCCCCAGGTGCACTACCTTTGGTCTTGGTAGGGCCAAATGAGAAGGAAAAAGAGTAAAACCTGTGGCTCTCTTTGGTGGTGTTTGGGCTCCTGGTTTGCCCCCCATGGCTGTGGGCTGCAGGCTGTGAGGGGATGGCTCCAGAGGTTTGTGTGTGGTGTTGGAAGGGGCTCTGGAGGCTCTGCCTTGGCCTGCGTGCCGCAGCGGTGCTGAAAATCTCTGCTGGGGCTGCTCGGTGCCAAACAGCTGCTGCTCCAGAGGGCTGGGGAGCAGGGGGAGCTTTGAACAAGCCCCAAACTCCTGGGCTTGCAGCCTTGCCAAGCCTCAGCTGGGCTGTGGGAAAGAAACATGAACAGGCCCTGCCCTACCCCAGCCTCTCGCTCTTGCCCCAGAGTCTTCCTCTGCCTGCTCAAGTCCTCCTCTTCCTCCTTTCATCCTGCTGCCCACTTTTTTACTTCCCCCTTTCCTGACTTGTGGAACCCCAGCTGTCTCTGCTAGTTTTTCCATCTTCTCCAGGCCAGCATCTGCTCTTAATCCTTCTTAATTAATCCCTTCCATTTTAATCTGCTAGCTGCTGGCACTGCTCACAGCCTTGTTTTGTCTCCTCAGCACAGTGACCTACTTCCCAGCCACCAGCCAGGAGCAGGACCTGGCTGGGTGTTGAGGGTGGAGTGGCAGCTTCCCCATGGCTCCAGGCTGTGACAGGTTCACAGAGTCACAGCTCACAGGATGTAAGGGGTTGGAAAGGACCTCCAAAGATCACCCTGTCAGAGCAGGAGCAGAGAATCCAGCACAGGGCACACAGGAACACATCCAGACAGGGCTGCAAAGGCTCCAGACAAGGAGACTCCACAACCTCTCTGGGCAGCCTGCTCCAGGCCTCTGGGAGCCTCCCAGTGCAGAAGTTCCTCCTCCTGCTGAGCTGCAACCTCCTGTGCTGCAGTTTCCATCCAGTGCCCCTTGGCCTAGCCCAGGGTGCAAGTGAGCAGAGCCTGGCCCCTGCCTCCTGCCCCCCAGCCCTCAGCTCTTGAGAGACATTGAGCAGATCCCTCTCAGCCTTCTCCTCTCCACACTCACCACCCCAGGGCTCTCAGCCTCTCCTCCCCAGGCACTGCTCCAGGCCCTTCAGCATCCTTGGAGCCCTCCCTTGGACTCTCTCCAGCAGATCCCTGTCCCTCCTGAACTGGGGAGCCCAGAGCTGGATGCAATATTCCAGGGCAGAACAGAGGAGGGGGAGAACCTCCCTGGCTCTGCTGGCCACACTCTGAATGCCCCCCAGGACTCCCTTGGCCTTCCTGGTCCCCAGGGCTCATTGCTGTGCCATGCAGAACTTGCTGCCCACCAGCGCTGCCAGCTCCTTCTCCTTGGGGCTGCTCTCCAGCAGATCCCCTCCCAAGCTGTCCTGCTGCAGTTGATTCTTCCTGCCCACCTGCAGGACTCTGCACTCCTTGTTGAACCTCATTAGGTTCCTCTCTGCCCTGCTTTCAGTCTATCCAGGTCTCACTGGGGTCTCAGCAGGGTTCTGCTGAGCTTGTGGTCCCTGCTCAGACCATCCTCACCATCTCTCTGGCAGCCAGGAGCATTCAGGGTTGCCAAAAGTCTTTCCTTTTCCCAGAGGATTGAGCCAAGAGGCTGCTTGTGGATGTTGTGAGTTTGCTTTTAGCTTTCTTGCAAGTCTTCTCTTTTCATGGGCTGGGCTGAGCTGATTTCTCCATCTCTTGCCCAAAGTGTTTGTTCCTCCATGCAGAAGGTCAGAGTGAGCAGTGAGTCCTGGAGCTTGGGTGCAATGCCCTGGGCTGCTCTCAGAGGTGTAGGCAGGTGCCCAAGGACCTTCCTGCATTGCTGACATCATCCTTGGTGTTTCAGAGCAGCTATTAATGTTTATCCCTGAGGATCATCTCCAAAGTCCAGGTGGAAGAAAAAAATCTCCTGTGTGATGTGCTCCCATGGAACTAACCTGGTCCAGCTGGAGGTGTCCCTGCTCATTGCAGCGGGAGTGGACAAGATGACCTTTGAGGGTCCCTTCCAAACTGCTGTGTTCTGTGATTCTATGGTCAAATGAGATCTCCTATGTGCCATGAACCAGAGGGACAGGAGGTGATGGCTTTGAGCTGGAAGAGAGGAGATTGAGACTGGAGATGAGGAAGATCTTGAGAGTGAGGGTAGGGAGAGACTGGAACAGGCTGCCCAGGGAGGCTGTGGCTGCCTCCTCCCTGGAGGTGTTCAAGGCCAGGCTGGATGAGGTCTTGAGCAGCCTGGGCTGGTGGGAGGTGCCCATGGCTGGGGGTTGGAACAGGATGCTCTTGAAGGTTCCTTCCAACCCAACCCATTCCATGAAGATCTCAGGAGGCCATTGCATAATGCAGAAAGGCAGAGAATGTCCTGCCGGTGAGGAGCACAAGGCCCAGGGAGATGGCAGAGCAAGGGGACAGCACTGGAGTGATCCAGACTCCCAGAAATCCTGGGATCTCTGGGCTGTATCAAGAGAACCATAGCCAGCAGGGCCAGGGAGATGATTCTCCCTTTCTAGTCTGCTCTGGTGAGACCCCATCTGGAGCTCTGTGTCCAGTTCTGGAGCCTCTGTTCCAGGAAGGATCTGGAGGGGCTGGAAGGTGTCCAGAGAAGGGCCACAAGGATGAGCAGAGGGCTGGAGCTGCTCTGCTCTGGAGACAGCCTGAGAGAGTTGGGGTTGTGCAGTCTGGAGAGGAGAAGGCTCCCAGGAGAGCTTCTGGTGGCCTTCCAGGATCTGAAAGGGGCTACAGGAAAGCTGGGGAGGGACTTTTGAGGGTGTCAGGGAGTGATAGGACTGGGGGGGGATGGAGAAAAACTAGAAGTGGGGAGATTGAGATTGGATGTTAGGAAGAAGTTGTTCCCCATGAGGGTGGTGAGAGACTGGCACAGGTTGCCCAGGGAGGTGGTGGAAGCCTCATCCCTGGAGGTTTTTGCAGCCAGGCTGGAGGTGGCTGTGAGCAACCTGCTGTGGTGTGAGGTGTCCCTGCCCGTGGCAGGGGGGCTGGGGCTGGATGAGCCTTGAGGTCCCTTCCAGCCCTGACAATTCTATGATTCTAAATGCCTCTAAGAGTGTGGTGTTTGTCCCTCCCTGCTGGGCTCAGCAGTCAGTTTCTCTCTGCTTTTCAGGCTCTTCATAGAGAAGCTGCCCCAGCACCGTGACTACAAAGCTGCTGTCATTCCTGAGAAGAGAGAGACAGTCAAAGTGAGTGGCAACCTTGCCAGGTCCTCAGCAGCTGCTGCTGGACATGTTTGGAGGTCATCAGCCTTGGGTTTTCTTGGCTCTGTATAAACCTTAAGAATCCTTGGCCCCAGCCAGGCAGTCCTAACCCCTTGGGAGTTCTGGTTTGGGTTCTTGTCCCTGCACTGGGCTGCCTGGGGCTGTCCAGTCTGCTGTCTGCTGAGCACTGGGATGTCCTGCCCTCAGCTTGCCAGGGTGCTGCCCCCCCTCATTTCAACTCCACTGTCACCTAGCAAGGTTGGATCAGGTGATGCTTGGGGTCCCTTCCAGCCTGGCATCCTGGGAGTCTGTCTGTCTGTGATTCTCTTGGTGTGAGCTTTTCCATGGGTGGGGGCTGGATGCTGTGTGGTGGGTCTCAAGGGCTTTGCCAGGAGATCCTTGGAGACAGCTCACAGCCTCAAGAAGCTACCACTCCTCTGCTCAACCTTGACCAGAAGAGCTCTTGCTGAGTGGTGGTGAAGTTTTTGGGGTGGGTTGGTTGGGTTTGGGTTGTTTGTTTGTTCGAGATTTTTTTCTTTTTTTGTAAGATTTCTGCAAATTTTATCAAAGTTATAATATTCTGTGAGAGAAACCTTTATTTGGGAAACTGCTGGTGATTCTTTGGACACTGGTTCCTTAGACTTGCATATGAACAGCATGTAAACACTTTGTGTAACTTATCTTTCCAAGACAGTTCATGATTAAGCCTGCTAAAATACAGACTTTGTGTCGTGCTATTAGTTTTACCTTTGTATCATGCAAGAATCTAGACAAAACAATAAAATTTTTAATTTTAGTTAGTTTGTAGGGATTTGTGTGAATCCTTTCAAGGAGGCTGTACTTGTTTCTCCTTCCCTATCTCCTGTCAGTGCCCACCTGGTCACAGCATGCAGCCTGTCCTCAGGCAGTGGTGGAGCTGCTTGGCCCTTCCTGCCCTGTGAACAAGCAGCTGCTGTATGATCTCTGGGTGCTGCATTGGTTCTTGCATTGGTCTGGGGTTTGTTTGTCTTGCCTTGGGGCTGTCACACTCATGCCTCTGCTTCCTCCCTTCAGAAGCTGAAGGAAGTAGCTTTCCCCAGAGCTGAAGAGCTCAAGGAGGAGCTGTTAAAGAGGTACGCCAAGGACTATGCTAAGTACAAGGAGCAGAAGGTGAGTGAGAGGAGACTGGAGGCCTGTGCTCCCCAGAAGGCCCTCAGCCACAAAAGGTTTGGAAGAGGGAAGGTCTCCAGGGCTCCCTGAGTGCTCTGAAATAGGAAACTTGGGTAGCCACAGCTTGCAGGGTCCAGCCTCACCACAGGGCTGCCCTGGTTGTGTCTCTGCTGCCACTGTGCAGGAGAATTTGTCACAGGTGTCCCTCTGCCTCTTTTCGTTCTGCATAGCTGGGACAGTTGTTGGGTTGTTTGTATTTTTTTTTTCTCTTTGTCCCAACATGAAGTCTGAATCTTGTGACCCAGAAACTCAGCAAGGGCAAGGGTCTGAGGTTCTGTGTGAGCAAAGCAAAACACTGCAGAAGGTGATTTTAGAGACATGATGGAGGGAAAGATAGGCTGAAAGAATTGGGACTGTTCAGGCTGGAGAAGAGAGGGATCCAGGGAGACCTTGGAGCTGCGTTTCAATATCTGAAGGGGACCTACAGGAAGGATGGGGAGGGACTGTTCAGAAGGGGCTGTGGGGATAGGCTGAGGAGCAGTGGTTTGAAACTGCAGCAGGGCAGAGTTAGGTTGGACATCAGGAGGGAGTTGTGCACAGTGAGGGTGGGGAGACACTGGGACAGGTTAAGGCCACATCCCTGGAGACATTCAAGATCAGGCTGGATGTGTCCCTGGGCAGCCTGATCCAGTTGGAGATGTCCCTGCTGAGTGCAGGGGGCTTGGACAAGATGCCCTTGGAGGGTCCCTTCCTGATGTAATCTGTGAAATTGACCTGGAGAAGTGATTTTAGAGAGAGGACAGAAGGAAATGGACCTGGAATTGTGTTCCTATGGAGGAGGGGAGGGTAAGGCAGCAGAGTTCCACTGCCCTGCTCTGGCTGGGGCTGCTGATGGGAGTGGGCATCTCTGTTTTGCAAGCTGAACCTTCCTTGCAGGGTTATGTTCTGCAGAGCTTTTAGGAGTAGCCTGGGGCAGGGTCTGCAGTGCACAGACTTCATACCCTGCTGGTGCTCCCCTGCCTGCTGATGTCCCTTGGCCTGTTTCTCCCTGCAGAAGGAGAAGGAGCTGGAGTTTGCACGCAGCTTGGCTTTGCAGCAGCAGCTGGAGGAGGAGAGGAGCCGAGTGGCCCTGATGAAGCAGCAGCAGGCAGAGCAAGAGCAGTTTCAGGCCTTTGAGGAGATGATTCGACGCCAGGAGCTGGAGAAGGAACGTCTGAGGATAGTGCAGGAGTTTGGAAAGCCAGAGCCAAGGCCTGAGACTCTGGATGGACCTCTCATCCCGGGCGTGGAGAGGCCTCCCACTGATCTAATCCCAATGGTTCCTGCCTCTCCAGTTTCCCCTGCCAGTCCCTCAGCAGGAACTGTCTCCTGCAGGCGTCCTGTTGTGGACAGATCTTTGAAACCGAGCACCCTGGGGAGCACAGACAACAGTCAGTACCTCCCACTGCACCCTCCTCCCTTCCTGGGGCTGAGCCAGACAAGCCTGGGAGGCTCTGGGGAGTGTCTCACCGTGGCTCCATCCCCTCTGGGTGGTCTCCTCATTGGTCAGGGAAGGTTTGCAGAGCTGGGAAGAACTCTTGGGAGTCACTCCACACACACTTCTCCAGCCCAGCCTCTCTGCTGCTCTGGAGTCTACAACTCTTTGGCTTTCCTAGCTCCAAATACTGATTGGAGAATGGATTGAGTCCCTGACTGGGCTGGGAAAATTCCACTCTTCTGCCAGCTGTGGCTCCAAAACACTGATTTAGACCCTTCCAAGTGGGTGGTTCTTGACCACTGACTCCTCTTGCTTTCAGTGAGATGTTTTGATTTCAGTGGTATTTTTGATACCATTTCAGTGATACTTTTTGATACCATTTCAGTGATACTTTTTGATACCATTTCAGTGATACTTTTTGATACCATTTCAGTGATACTTTTTGATACCATTTCAGTGATACTTTTTGATACCATTTCAGTGATACTTTTTGATACCATTTCAGTGATACTTTTTGATACCATTTCAGTGATACTTTTTGATACCATTTCAGTGATACTTTTTGATACCATTTCAGTGATACTATTTGATACCACTGAAAGAAAGAGGAGTCTGTGGTGCAGAACCACCCACTTGGGAGGGTCTAAATCAATGCTTTGGGGCTTTTAAGTGCTGAAGTGTCATTTTCTTTACCAAAACACTTGGGTTTTAGCATGCTGCTGAAGGTCTCTCTTTGGAAAGAAGTAGTGAGAGTCCCTCAGGGGTGTCCCAGTGCCACCATTTCTCTCTCACTGCTCTTGTAAGGGTGGCCAATAGAGCACTTCATGCTTCCAGGCTGAATTTTCTCAGTCTAGCCCCTTCAGGACAATTCCTGCCCCCCTGTCACTGCTCATGGTGCTCCTCTCCTCCCCACAGATGCAAGCTTGGATGTCCTTCGCCAGGTCATCGTGCCCAGGGAGCTGTGCCAGAAGTTCCTGCAGCTGGCTGATGCCAACACCATCAGGGGTGTGGAGACCTGTGGGATCCTCTGCGGTAAGCTGGTAAGGTGGGGACCCTACTGGTGACCCTGGGGGACTCTGAACTCCTGCAGGGGGGCTGCTGACAAGGTGGGCAATAGCTTTGGAAAGGGGTAAAGGTCCCGTGATGTCTGCCCTGGGAGGCTGTGGTGCAGCTTCACCAATGACCAAGGCTTCCATACCTGAAGGGACCTACAGGAAAGCTGGGAAGGGACTTTTTAACAAGGGCTTGTAGTGATGGGATGAGAGGGAATGGATTGAAGCTTGAGGAGGGCAGATTTAGACTGGAGATGAGGAAGAAATTCTTGACAATGAGGGTGGAGAACAGGTTGTGGATGCCCTCTCCTTGGAGGTGCTCAAGGCCAGGCTGGATCAGGCCTTGAGCAACCTGAACTGGTGGGAGGTGTCCCTGCCCAGGGCAGGGGGTTGGAACTGGGTGAGCTTTAAGTCTCTTCCAGTCTAAACCATTCTGTGATTCTGTGACTCTGCTTCTCCTTTCCCTCCCTTCTATGTTGAGTTCCTCACACTGAGTTGCTCACTACTGAGCCCCAGGAGGTGTTCAGCTTCCTCTCCCCTGCTGCTGACTCTGCTGGATACCTGCCTCAGGTGCTTCTGTATTGCTGGTGACAGGCAGCTGGTGACTTGCTTTAGAGTCAGATCATGGAGTGCTTTGGGCTAAAGGAACCTTTAAAAGCCATAGAATCACAGAGTTCTTTCAGCTGGAAAAGATCTCCAAGATCACCCAGTCCAACCACAACCCAACCCCACCATGGCCACTGAACCGTGGCCCCAAGTGCCACAGGTTTCTTGAACACCTCCAGGGATGGGGACTCCACCACCTCCCTGGGAAGCCTGTGCCAATCCCTGACCACTCTTGCAGCAAGGAAATTTTTCCTCATCTCCAACCTAACCCTCCCCTGGCACAATTTCATGTTGCTCATCCAGTCCAACCCCCTGTTCACAGTCCCAAACCACCTGAGCTGGGGTGGTGCCAGGGATGGGGCAGCTCTCACCTCTCTGGGCAGCCAGGGCCAGGCTCTCCCCACCCTCAGTGTCAAACAAACATTTCTCCCTTCTCTCCAGTCTGAATCTCCCACTTTGAGTTCAAACCATCACCCCTTGTCCTGTCCCCACAGGCCCTACTCCACAAACTCTGTCCTCAGCTTTCTTTAGGCCTCCTTTAACTCCTGAAAGGCAGCAATGAGATATCCTTGGTAGCTGCAGGACTGAGGTGTCCCAGCTGTGAAGGAGGAGGACCCTCACCCAGACAAGTCTGTGCAAACACCAACTGGAGCCAGTTGCTTCTCCTCCAGTTGGTTTGCACAGGTTTCAGCTGGCAGCTCCAGCTTCCTTCCCCCACAGTCCCTTGGGGCTGCTTTGCTTGCAGAAGTTTGCTTTGAAATTCAGTTCTTTGATGTAGCAACTCTCTGCAACCCAGCTGCTTGCAGACACTTGGTGGTTGTGTCATTAGGAAGCAGTGGAGAGAGTCACTTCTGAGGGTGTCCAGGATCATTCTGAGCTCCTGTGGTTGCTCTGCATGGCAGGGAAAGGAATTAGAAAGTCCTGGGTTAGAACAGAATCATAGAATCAGTCAGCGTTGGAAGGGACCACAAGGCTCAGCCAGTTCCAACCCCCCTGCCATGCCCAGGGACACCTCACACCAGATCAGGCTGGCCAGAGCCTCATCCAGCCTGGCTGCAAACACCTCCAGGGATGGAGCCTCAACCACCTCCCTGGGCAACCCATTCCAGGCTCTCACCACTCTCATGGGAAACAACTTTTTCCTTATCTTCAGGCTGAATCTCCCCACTTCCAGCTTTGTTCCATTCCCCCCAGTCCTGTCACTTCCTGATAGCCTAAAAAGTCCCTCCCCAGCTTTCTTGGAGCCCCCTTCAGATCCTGGAATGCCACAAGAAGGTCTCCTGGGAGCCTTCTCCTCTCCAGACTGAACAGCCCCAACTCTCTCAGGCTGTCCTCATAGCAGAGCAGCTCCAGCCCTCTGCTCATCCTTCTGGCCCTTCTCTGGACACCTTCCAGCCCCTCCAGATCCCTCTTGTAACAGAGGCTCCAGAACTGTTCACAGAGCTCCAGGAGTGGTCTCAGCAGAGTGGAGCAGAGGGACAGAATCCCCTCCCTGGCCCTGCTGGCCACACTTCTCCTGCTGCAGCCCAGGCTCTGCTTGGCTCTCTGGGCTGCAAGTGCTCACTGCTGGCTCCTGTTGAGCTTCTCCTCCCCCAGCACCCCCAAGTCCCTCTCCTCAGGCCTGCTCTCCAGCCAGTCCCTGCCCAGCCTGGATCTGTGCTTGGGATTGCCTCCACCCAGCTGCAGGACCTTGCACTTGGCCTTGTTGAACCTCCTGAGGTTGTCATGGGCCCAGCTCTGCAGCCTGTGCAGGTCCCTCTGGATGGATCCCTTCCCTCCAGCCTGCCCAGGTCCTTCTGGATGGATCCCTTCCCTCCAGCCTGTCCAGGTCCCTCTGGATGGATCCCTTCCCTCCAGCCTGTCCAGGTCCCTCTGGATGGATCCCTTCCCTCCAGCCTGTCCAGGTCCCTCTGGATGGATCCCTTCCCTCCAGCCTGTCCAGGTCCCTCTGGATGGATCCCTTCCCTCCAGCCTGCCCAGGTCCCTCTGGATGGATCCCTTCCCTCCAGCCTGCCCAGGTCCCTCTGGATGGATCCCTTCCCTCCAGCCTGCCCAGGTCCCTCTGGATGGATCCCTTCCCTCCAGCCTGCCCAGGTCCCTCTGGATGGATCCCTTCCCTCCAGCCTGCCCAGGTCCCTCTGGATGGATCCCTTCCCTCCAGCTCTCTGCTGCACCACACAGCTTGGTGCCATCACCAAACCTGCTGAGGGTGCACTCAGTGCCTCTGTCCATGGCACCAACAAAGATGTTGAACAAGCCTGGTCCCAGGACTGATCCCTGAGGGACTCCACTTGTCCCTGGCCTCCACTGGGACATGGAGCCATTGACAGCCACTCTTTGGGTGCAGCCTCAAGCCAGTTCTGTATCCATCTTGTGGTCCACCCATCAAACCCATGTGTCACCAGCTTGGAGCCCAGGCTGTGGTGTGGGACAGTGTGGAAGGCTTTGCTCAGGTCCAGGTCAATGCCATCAGTTGCTCTCCCCTCAGCTATTAATGTTGTGACCTTGTCATAGAAGGCCACCAGGTTTGTCAGGCAGGATTTGTCCTTGGTTGTAGAATCACAGAATGGTTTTGGTTGGAAAAGTCCTTTCAGGCCATCCAGCCCAAGCATTCTCTGACTCTGCCAAGGCTGGGGCTGAACCATGGCCCTCAGCACCACACTGAGCCCCTGGACTGGGCACAGCTGAGGCCACACCCTGAGTGCTGGGTTCAGTTCCTCCAAGGAGGACATTGAGAGGCTGGAGCAGGTCCAGAGAAGGGCAGCAGTACAGAGCTGGAGAGGAGCAGCTGAGGGACTTGGGATTGTTCAGCCTGGAGGAGGCTGAGGGGAGACCTTCTGGCTCTCTACAGCTCCCTGAAAGGAGGTTGGAGCCAGCTGGGGCTTGGTTTCTTCTCCCTAGTCTCAGATGACAGAAGGAGAAGAAATGGCCTGAAATTGTTCCAGGGCAGGTTTAGTCTGAAACCCCTCCAGGGATGGGGATTCAACCACCTCCCTGGGCAGCCTGGGCCAGGCTTTGAGAACCTTTTCAGTGGAGAAGTTTCTTCTAATCATAGAATCATAGAATCAGTCAGGGTTGGGAGGGACCACAAGGATCATCCAGTTCCAACCCCCCTGCCATGGGCAGGGACACCTCACACCACAGCAGGCTGGCCAGAGCCTCATCCAGCCTGGCTGCAAACACCTCCAGGGATGGAGCCTCAACCACCTCCCTGGACAACCCATTCCAGGCTCTCACCACTCTCATGGGGAACAACTTTTTCCTTATCTTCAGTCTGAATCTCCCCACTTCCAGCTTTGTTCCATTCCCCCCAGTCCTATCACTACCTGATAGCCTAAAAAGTCCCTCCCCAGCTTTCTTGCAGGCCCCCTTCAGATAGTGGAATGTCCAACCTAAACCTCCCCTGGGCCAACTGGAAGCCATTTCCTCTTGTCCTGTCCCAAGACAGGGAGAAGGGCCCAACCCCCCACCTGACTCCAACCCTCCTTTCAGGAAGCTGTAGAGAATGTGGAATCATCCTGAGGATAGTACAGCAGTGAGTTTGCTGCCTGGGATGGGGGCTTGGGGGAGGGGGGGGTGGGTGAGAGCCTCCCTGTGCTGCCTTGCAGATGAGGAATGAGTTCACCATCACCCACGTCATCGTCCCCAAGCAGCACGCGGGCCCTGACTACTGCGACACCGAGAACGAGGAGGAGCTCTTCCTCATCCAGGACCAGCACAGCCTCGTGACACTGGGCTGGATCCATGTGAGTCCCCTGCCTGCTTCACTTCCCCGCTGCCATGCAGCTGCAAAGGGATGCACACAGCAGGGCTGGTGGCAGAGAACTTGCCAGAGGAGACAGCACCGAGCAGGCAGTGTCCTCCGGGTGGGTTTCTGCCTCTGGTCACAGAGTCACAGAAGGGGTTGGGTGGGAAGGGACCTCAAAGCTCATCCAGTTCTAATCCCCTTTGTATGTGCAGGGACACCTCCCACCAGCCCAGGTTGCTCAAGGCCTCATCCAGCCTGGCCTTCAACACTTCCAGGCTTAGAGCTTCTTTGGGCAACCTGTTCCAGAGCCTCACCACCCTCCTGGAGAAGAATTTCCTCCTAATGTCCAACCTCAGTCCAGCTTCTTCCAGTTTGAAGCCATCCCCCCTTGTCCTTGGCCTCCAGGCCATTGCACAAAGTCCCTCCCCAGCTCTCCTGTAGCCCCCTTCAGATACTGGAAGGCTGCTCTAAGGTCTCCCTGGAGCCTTCTCTTCTCCAGGCTGACCAACCCCAACTCTCAGCCTGGCCTCACAGCAGAGCCCTTCCAGCCCTGCCAGCATTGCTGTGGCTTCCTCTGGTCCCTCTCCAGCAGGTCCCTGTCTGTGCTGAGGACTCCAGAGCTGCCCCAGCACTGCAGGGAGGTCTCAGCAGAGCACAGCAGAGGGGCAGAATCCCCTCCCTGCCCCTGCTGCCCACACTGCTGGGGATCAGCCCAGGCCAGGCTGGGGCTGTGCTGGCAGTGCTCAGTGCCAGCTCCTGTCCAGCTCTGCACCTCCAGCACCCCCAAGTCCTTCTCCTCAGGGCTGCCCTGCAGCCATTCCCCACCCAGCCTGGATCTGTGCCTGGCAGTGCCCTGAGCCAGCTGCAGGACCTTGCTCTTGGCTTTGTGAGATTTGTTTGACCTTTGTTGAACAAACCCAGATCTGGTTTAAATTTAGGTCCCTTCCTAAATCATCAGACCCTTGGATGCTGGGTGTGAAGCTCAACTTCCATCCAGCTGACTCCAGAGGCAGTGTTGGGGCATCCCAGGCTCTCCCATGTGCTGTGTCCCCCCCACAGCAGGGCTGCTCCATGCAGCCAGCTCACTGCTGCTCTGGCCTGGGCCCGAGGTGGATTCCTGGGCTGGCTGCAGCACTGCCCTCTGCCTGTCCCCACGGAGCCCTTGGCAGTGGGATGGGTGCCAAGGAAAATGTTTGGTGCTGCTGAGGAATCTCTGGAAAGCAGCAGCTGCCTCTCAGGGTTTCACAACCAGCTGCCTGCTGCGTGTGCCTGGCACATGGAGGGTGTCAGCTTTGGGTGATAGCTCTTCAGTGATAGCCTTGAGGTGTTCAGGGACCTTCAGGAATCCTTTTGGCTTTTCTGCTGGGCTTGGCAACAACAACAACAACAACAAAAATAACAAGCAGGAGGAGGGGGAAAAACAAAAACCCTTCCAGCAGGAGTTAGGCTGTGAAATGCAGCTGCCAGCCAGAGAGGGGGGAGGTGCTGGTTGGCTCTGGTTATGGAGTTACAGAATGGTTTGGGTTGGAAAGGTCCTTGAAGATCATTTAGGTCCAACATGCCTGCAGTCAGCAGGGACACTTTGTACTAGAGCAAGTTGCTCAGAGTCCCAAACAACCTGACCTGGAAAGGTTCCAGACCTGGGGCATCTATCACCTCTCAGGGCGACCTGGGCCAGGGTCTCATCACCCTCACAGTGAAGAATTTCTTACTACTGCCTGGCCTGAATCTCTGTTCTTCACTTCCAGACCATCACCCTCTGTCCTGTCACAGCACTCCCTGATCAAGATTCCTTCCTGTGGCCCTCTTTAAGCCCTGCAGGGCCAACAGAAGTTCTCCCTGGAGCCCTCTCCAGGCTGGCCTCACAGCAGAGCCCTTCCAGCCCTGCCAGCATTCCTGTGGCCTCCTCTGGCCCCTCTCCACCAGGTCCCTGTCTGTGCTGAGGACTCCAGAGCTGCCCCAGCACTGCAGGGAGGTCTCAGCAGAGCACAGCAGAGGGGCAGAATCCCCTCCCTGCCCCTGCTGCCCACACTGCTGGGGATCAGCCCAGGCCAGGCTGGGGCTGTGCTGGCAGTGCTCAGTGCCAGCTCCTGTCCACTCTGCACCCCCAGCACCCCCAAGTCCTTCTCCTCAGGGCTGCTCCCCAGCCCTTCAGCCCCACTTGGATTTGTGGGATTGCCCTGAGCACAATTCATGGTACAAGAGTCAGAGCCTTGGCTCTCCTGGTGGAGTCTGGGATCTCAGCAGTGCCTTGGCAGGATGTTCTGTGCCCAGTGGTGCTGTGAGGTGATCAGTGCCCTGTGGGGACAGGAGTGAAAGCAAGGGCCTGGCAGTGTGGCTGTGGGGGATATGGCCAGGCAAGGAGAACTCCTGCTGCAGTGATTCCAGATGGAAAAGAGGAGCAGAACATCAACATTGTGTGTGCAAGCATGTGCTGTGTGCCATCCAGGCAGCTCTGGCCTTGCTCTGTCACAACCTTCTCTAGCCAGGCTTGGTCCTTTTGGACTCATTCACAGCCTGGGCTGCATCCAAAGCAGTGCAGGCAGCAGGTCGAGAGGGGATTCTGCTCCTCTGCACTCCTGAGGCCTCACCTGCAGTGCTGTGTCCAGCTCTGGGGCCTCCAACAGAGACATGGACCTGCTGGAGAGGGTCCAGAGGAGGCCACAAGGATGATCAGAGGGCTGGAGAACCTCTGCTGAGGGGACAGACTGAGAGAGTTGGGACTGCTCAGCCTGGAGGAGAGAAGGCTCCAGGCAGACCTCAGAGCTGCATTTCAGTATCTGCAGAGGAGCTCCAGGCAGGCTGGGGAGGGACTGCTCAGAAGGGGCTGTGGGGATAGGCTGAGGGGGAAGGGTTTGAAACTGGAGCAGGGCAGAGTTAGGTTGGACATCAGGAGGGAGTTGTGCACAGTGAGGGTGGTGAGACACTGGGACAGGCTGCCCAGGGCTGGGGTTGAGGCTCCATCCCTGGAGACATTCAGGATCAGATTTGCTGTGTCCCTTGGCAGCCTGATCCAGCTGGAGGTGTCCCTGCTGAGTGCAGGGGGTTGGACAAGATGCCCTTGGAGGGTGAATTCTCTAACCCTGCTGTGAGCTGCTCTCTGTTCTGTGTCCCTGTTGCAGACCCACCCCACACAGACAGCTTTCCTCTCCAGCGTGGACCTGCACACACACTGCTCCTACCAGATGATGTTGCCTGAGTCCATTGCTATTGTGTGCTCTCCCAAGTACCAGGAGTAAGTATGGGGTGGGGAAGACCTTTTCCTCTGCCTGTGGGGCACAGTCAAAAGGTTGGGCAGGAGGTTGTGCCCAGGGAAGGGACAAGCTGGAGTCCAAGAGGGACAGGGAAGTGCTGGAGAGAGTCCAGGGCAGGCTGGGAAGCTGCTGAGGGGCCTGGAGCAGCTCTGGGAGGAGCAAAGGCTGAGAGCCCTGGGGCTGAGAGCCTGCAGAAGAGCAGCCCCAGAGGGGAGCTGAGCAATGCTCAGCAAGAGCTAAAGGAGCTGTGGGGGGCAAGAGGCTGGGGCCAGACTCTGCTCACTGGTGCCCAGGGACAGCACAAGAGGCAAGGGGCACAAAGTGGCACCCAAGAGGTTCCATGTGAAGAGGAGGAGAAAGTTGTTTGTTGTGAGGGTGCTGGAGGGCTGGAGCAGGCTGCCCAGAGAGGTTGTGGAGTGTCCTTGTGTGGAGAGCTTCCAACCCCCCTGGGCATTGTGGTGCTGGGCAAGCTGCTGTGGGTGCCCTGCTGGAGCAGGGGACTTGGACTGGCTGAGCTCCAGAGGTTGTTTCCAGCCCCCGGCAGGCTGTGAGGCCTAATCTCTTCAGAAGGTATCCAAGGGCTGTTTACCACAACCCTTCCTCTCTCAGTCTCCTGTTGGGAGTAAGCAGCCAAGTCCCACAAGCAAGGTGTTACCAGGGCAGCACTGTGGCTTGGCAGCTCCTCTGAGCTGAGGAGGGAGGAGGTCCTGCCTGGACTGTGGTTGCCCACCTGTGGTAGGAGACCTCTCTGCAGCCACAGGGCTGTGGAGAGCAGTGTCCCAGGCAGGCAATCCTCTGCTCTTGCTGGAGATGAGCAGCCTCAGGCTGCACAGAGCCTCTCTTCTTTGCTCTAGGACAGGGTTCTTCAGGCTGACGGAGCATGGCCTGCAGGAGATCTCCTCCTGTCGGCAGAAAGGATTCCACCCCCACCCCAAAGACCCTCCTCTCTTCACAGTGAGTCACCCCACAGGCCACTGGGGGGGCTGGAGGGCTGCCTTGGACACTTCACTTGAGTTTATCTCTGTGGGGAGGTGGCAGGCTGTGGGCTGGGACAGCCTGGCAGTGGTTTGGCTCTCTCCAGAGCTGGGGTGCCAAAGGTTTCTGAGCAGTTAGCACAGGTGGCACCAAGAAGAGGGCTACAGGAGAGCTGAGAGGGACTTGATAAGGGCCTGTGGAGGTAGGACAAGGGGCAATGGTCTGAAACTGGAGCAGGGCAGGTTTAGATAGGACAGTGGGAATAAGTTCTTTACAGGGAGGGTGGTGAGACACTGGAGTGGGTTGCCCAGGGAAGTTGTGGACATCTCTTGCCTGGAAATGTTTGAGGCCAAGGTTGGATGAGGCCTTGAACAACCTGGGCTGGTGAGGAGGTGTCCCTGCCCGTGGCAGAGGGCTGGAAGTAGATGATCTTTAAGGTGTCTTCCAACCCAGGCCATTCTGTGGTGGAGGGGTGGGAGCAGGGCAGTGCTCTGCAGAAACAGGTCCAGGTTTGTGTTGGAGAGAAGGCAGAGAGCTGGGTTTGTGTCCTGCCATGGTCACTGTGTGGCACCAGGCAGGACATGCTCCAGGTCTAGGAGGGCTGCTCTGAGAAGGATGCTGGCTGCAGGTTGTGTCAGGGTGCAGAGGAGACTCACCTGAGCTGGGGGAACATCTCAGTAACCTCTTCTCTTTCTCTTCCCCTCTCTTCCAGACCTGCAACCATGTATCAGTGGTCGAGAGAGATGTGGTCCTGATGGATCTCCGATAGGTCTCTTGCCTTAAGCACTGACAGAGGACCCCTCCCCCCCTTCCTTCTAGGCCTAGGGAATTTGGGGTTTGCCCTCCTGTAGCAGGTGATTTCTGCTCTGTAGTGCCCCTGCCCCTTCCCCCCCAGGAGCCATGGGGAGATCACTTCCCTGACCTCACTGGGAGCACCTGGAAACCTCAGTGCCTGGCATGGGGCTGGCAAAGTGGGGCTGAGGTTCAGGGTGTGGGGAAAAGCTGACTGGAAATCCAGAGGCAGAAGCTAACACTGGAGCAGTTGTTTGATACTCTAAGCTATGGCTTGAGCAGCTTCTTGGCAGGAGGTGGGGGAGGGCTTCCCTGTGGTTTGCTGCAAACTTGAGGTGTGGAAACCTCTCCAAATGCTTTCCAAAGTGGGACTTGCCCAGACTGAGTTGTGCTCTGTTTTGCTCCTCTCTCTGGGTTGCTGTGGGCTCAGTGCAGCTGAGAAGTCTTTGCTGTAGTGTAAGGTGGAACCTTCCTAACCCCTCTCACCCCATCCAAGAGCTTCTCTCTGCTGAGCCAGAGGGATTCCTGCTGGCTGGTTCTCAGGTCTTTGTCTGGTGAGGTCAGGAAGGTCCCAGGCTCCTTTGGGAAGCCCTATTTCAGCATTTCAGAAGAGAAGGTGAGTGGATGTGGCACTGCTCCTCAGAAGCTGCTTCATTCCAGCAGTGGGGAGGGTGTCTGGACACTTGATTCCACCTCCTGGGTGAGAGCCCTTGGGCTGCCCAGCGGGGGCTGGGGGGCAACTTGCTGCTGGTGGTGCCGTGGAGGAGCTTCTGCCTGCAGCGTGTTGTGTGAAGGCTCTGCAAGGCCACCACCCCTCTGAGACAGGACTCCAGCAGCTTTTGCCACTCCAGTCCTCAAAGCTCACCACACCCATTGCCTCCACACCTCTCAGAGCAGTCTGAAGTCCTTGCCAAAGCCGAGGGCCCCATGACGTCGCCGTTACGCAGTACCCAGCCGGGGACCTCCCCCGAGTGACTTTGGAACATCATCCAGCAGCCAATTCCCTTCCCTGTGCTGCCCATCTGGAGCCTCTGCCCCTGCTGCTGCTGCTGCTGGGGGAGAAGCTGTGCTGCAAGGTGGAAAGCATCTGGCTGGCAAAGGGCTGAGCGTGACCCATGGCATCTCCACATCCTCCGGCAGGATGCTGTGAGGAGCAGAGCGTGGGGAGGGGAGGAAGGCTGGAGGAGCTGCCAGCCACCTGCTGTGCATCCGTGTGTGTGCTCCATGGCATGGCCTCGGCCTTCCACATCCAGCAGCCTTTGGTCTTCACTTAACACAGATGGATTGGATCAGCTTGGCCTGGTTTCAGCTGCCACTTGTTTTCCTTTGAGCTGACTCCGTGGGGTGGAGGGGATCTGGTGTGCCTGAGAGCAGGGAGGGAGTGGAGGGAAGGGTCTGGAGAACAGGGCTGGGGAGGAGCGGCTGAGGGGAGACCTTCTGGCTCTTTACAACTCCCTGGAGGGCTGGAGCCAGGTGGCGGTTGGGCTCTTCTGCCAAGAAACAAGGGACAGGACAAAAGGAAATGGCCTCAGGTTGCCCCAGGGCAGGTTTAGGTTGGACATGAGGAAAAATTTCTTCTCCTTGAGGGCTGTCAAGGCCTGGCCCAGGCTGCCCAGGGCAGTGGTGGAGTCTCTGTCCCTGGAGGGGTTTTGAAGCTGTGGGGATGTGGTGCTGAGGGCCAGGGGTTGGTGGTGCCCTGTGGCAGTGCTGGGTTCAGGCTTGAACTCCATGATCCAACCAAACCCACTCTGACCCCAGGATTTTTAGGGCTTGTGTCTCTCCAGCCACCTCCTTGGCCTCCTGTGTGACAAACTGCTGCTGCCATTAGTTTTGGAAACAGCCTGCCCCTGGCAGAGGGAGGGAAGTGAGGGGACTTGAGGACAGCTGTGGGACCTCATTTATTTCCAGCATGCTGGGGGTGGGTTTGCAGCTGTGGTGTGGGTGTCCATCCCACAGCTCTGTGCAGAAGGGAGCAATCTGCTCTTCACCCTGCTGGCTCCCACAGGGCATGGTGGCCACAGGAGGTGTGAAAGGCCATCATGCATAGAGAGTAGAGCAGAAGCTGCTTGGGAAAGACCTGGAGATCAAGTCCAACCATAATGTAACAATAGAGGAAGGACATGGAACAGGTCCAGAGGGCCAGGAAAACGCTCAGGGGGGTCGAGCAGCTCTGCTACAAGACAGGCTGAGGGAGCTGGGGGTGTTCAGCCTGGAGAAGAGAAGGCTCCAGGGAGACATAACACCCCCTGAAGGGGGTAGAGGAAGGCTGCAGAGAGACTGTTTGCGAAGGCCTGCAGGGACAGGACCAGGACAATGGCTTCAGACTAGAGCAGAGCAGATTGAGATTGGATATCAGGAAGGAGTTCTTCACTACGAGGGTGGTGGAACACTGGAACAGGTTGCCCAGGGAGGTGGTTGAGGCTCCATCCCTGGAGACATTCAAGGTGAGGCTCAGTGAGGCCCTGGGCAACCTGATGTAGTTGGGGATGTCCCTGCAGGGGAGTCAGACTGGATGAGCTTTTGGAGGTCCCTTCCGGCCTGGACCATTCTATGGTTCTGTCTCCCTGTACACAACTCTTAGGCCACGTCCCTGAGCTCCTCATCCAAATGGCTTTTAAACATCTCCAGGGATGGTGACTCACCACATCCCTGGGCAGCCTGGGCCAGTGCCTGATGACCTTTTCAGTGCAGAAATTGTTCCTCGTGTCTAGCCTGAACTTCCCTCGGTGCAACTTGAGGCCATTTCCTCTTGGCCTATCACTTGTGCCCTGGGAGCAGAGCCCAACCCCCACCTGGCTCCAGCCTCCTTTCAGGGAGTTGCAGAGAGCCAGAAGGTCTCCCCTCAGCCTCCTCTTCTCCAGGCTGAACAACCTCAACTCTTTCAGCCACTCCCCATAGACCTTGTGTTCAAGACCTGTCAGCATCCTCACTGCCCTCTTCTGGACCTGCTCCAGCCCCTTCATGTCCTTGAAGTGAGAGGCCCAAAACTGAACCCAGCACTCAAGGTGTGACCTCCCCAGTGCTTAGTACAAGGCTGAATGCAAGGTTGGAAGAGGCCTGAAGGATCAGCTGCTGCAACCTGAAGATCATTTCCCAGCTCCTGCTGGCCACAGTTTGTGATCCAAGCCAGGGAGCAGCAATTCCTTCCAGCCTGTCATGAACATCACAACTTGACCTCAGCTCCCCATCACCGAAGGTCTCAGTTCTGAGCTGTCTCAGGTCTGAGCTGACCTCAGCAGAAAGCTCCAGGTAGGGAGAGGAGCTGGAGGCAGATCCCTGCCCCAGTCCTCAGTCGTCCCAGTGACCGACAAACGCCGGCAGGGAATTTCTGCAGCCGCGGGAGCTGCCCTGCTCCCATCAGCGGCCAGCTGCTGCCTGCCGCCCAGCCCTGCCCACGGCGCCGGCGCCTTTTTCATCGCAGCTCCTTCTTCATCACTTTTTTTTTTTTTTTTTTTGCACTTAAAAGTCGCTGAGTCAGCATTTTGTGCCGCAGGGTGGACGCTGGCCCCGCTCCCTCTGTCCCACTAAGCCACCCCCTCTGGCCAGCTGGGACTCATAGCCCTCAAAAAACCACTCAGGTCCCGCTGGGGGGAGGGGAGGGAGGGTCGCGGAGTTGGTTGGAGCTAAACACAAACCCAAACTGCTTCGCAGGAAGGGTTCATCCCCTGCAGCGACACGGGCGGCGTGCGTGGGGGGTTCCTGCGGGCAGGGTGAGATGCTTCTGTCTGCCTGGGGGATGGGAATGGACCCAACGCCCTGCCCCAGCTGTTTTCTCTGCCCCAGCTTTGCTCGCCCTGCTCCGGCTCTGTTTGCCCTGCCCCAGCTCCCCTCGCCCTTCCCCAGCTCCCCTCGCCCTTCCCCAGCTCCCCTCGCCCTTCCCCAGCTCCCCTCGCCCTTCCCCAGCTCCCCTCGCCTTCCCTGCTCCCTCGTCCCCCAGCTCCCCTCGTCCTTCCCCAGCTCCCCTCGTCCTTCCCCAGCTCCCCTCGTCCTTCCCCAGCTCCCCTCGCCCTTCCCCAGCTCCCCTCGCCCTTCCCCAGCTCCCCTCGCCCTTCCCCAGCTCCCCTCGCCCTTCCCCAGCTCCCCTCGCCCTTCCCCAGCTCCCCTCGCCCTTCCCCAGCTCCTCTCGCCCTTCTCCAGCTGTTTGTCCTGCCCCAGCTCCTCTCCCCGTGCCCCAGCTCTGTTCTCCACTTCGTCCCTCAGTGGTGGCCGGAGCGCTTTGAACCGTGACTGCTACCCTTGCGGGGAGGTGCTGAGGGTCGTCAGTGTGCCAGGAGTTCTGAAACCCCACGGCAAGGCAGGGATTATCCCCCTCCTCGTCCTGCCATCACCCCAGCCGGGGCCGGCCTGGCCTGGGCCGCGGGATGCTTCGCGTTCCTGCCAGCATCCCAGAGCCGCCGGCTGGATGCGCTGCGCCGGCCAAACCTTTCCTTTTTAGGCTGCGTTCCCGCTCGGGGCTTTGCCGCCACCATCCCACCCCAGTTTCAAACTGGCCAGGCCGAGGTGTCCCATCCTAGCTGGCTGGGTTGGAGTGGTTTGGGGGTCCTGCAGAAACCCAGAAGGAGCTTGGAGCTGCCCCACGAACACCCGGGATGGAAAAGTGATGTCACTTGGTGCTGCAACGCAGGGTCTGGGCTTGACACCCTCTGCTTTGTGGTTCAGGGGTGTCCCCGCAGCTTTGGGCGTTGTGGCCCCCACCCTGGGGTGGGGCAGGGTCCTGCCACTGCCTCCAAGCAGCCCCCCAGCATGGCTGTGCTCCCTTCCATACAGGGCTCTCCCAGCACAAGCTGCTGCCTCCATCGAACCCCTTCTCTTTTTTACCCCATTTTCTGCTTTGGCAAAGGCTGCCCAGGGAGGTGGAGGAGTCCCCATCCCTGGAGGGGTTCCAGAAACCTGTGGCCATGGCACCTGGGGCCATGGTTTGGTGGCCATGGTGGTGTTGGGTTGCTGGTTGGACTGGATGATCTCAGAGGCCTTTTCCAACCAGACCAATTCTCTGGATCTGCTCTCTGCTGAGTTTGGGGTTAATTTTTTTTATTCCTTGGTTGGGATTTTTTTTTTTTTTCAGCATGTCATATATGGCAACCTTTTGCCTTGGTGACCTCATGTTTGGCCATGGACCAAGGGAACTGGGCTGGGATGCAAGGCAGCAGCAGGTCCCTGGGGCTGGGGGCGTGTGGTGGAGACACTGAGTGATGCACGTCCAGGGGACCCAGGGGAAAAACGCAGCCCCTGTGTGCTGAGGGATCCCTGCAGGAAGGGAGAGAACTGGGGCAGAGCCTCCCACTGAGGATGCTGTGGAGGTGTGAGTGGGCTGGTGGTGCCCAGGAGGCTCCACGTCCCTGTCCTGGTGGGTGACAGCTCAAGAATCTGCTCCCTCCCTCCAGGACTCAGGGACACACCAGGCCTCTTGGGTCCCTTCTGGTGGTGGGATCCTAGAGCTCTTGGTCCTTATTGCAGCAGCAGTGCCCTCATGTCCTTGCCCTGAGCACAGCCTGGGACCACACAAAGCAAAGCAGGAAGCAGCCTGGGCACCCCATGCCTCAGTTTCCCCATCTGCAGCCCACGCCCCCATAGCTTTGGGTGGTGGCTCTGAGGCACCTCTCCTGCCACTTCCTGCCCCATGTGCTCGGGGAAGGTGCCCAGTGTGGGGCTGTTGCCCTTAAAAAGACACCAGGAGGTTGGCAGCCTCTGGTTGGCTTCTGCCAGGGCCGCAGGCTGCTGGGCTCTGCTCACCCCTTGCCAGTGGGGTGGGGGGGGGGGGGGGGTTTTGTTTATATATAAATATATAATTTTTTAATTTTTTTTGGTTTTTGGGGTGTTTTGGTAGGGGATTAGGATGGGGAGGGGGTTGAGCTGAAAAGGAAAGAGGAGGGGGGGATGGGTGGATGGGGTATGTTAAATATTATAAAATGGGGGGAATGGATATGGAGGAGCATTTTGAAGGATGGATGTGGGTGTAAGAGATGTGTAGGGGAAAGAAAGAAAGGAAAATGGGGAATCAAATGGAGGGGGGGATGAAATGTAGATGGAGGGGAGTGGGGGTGAAAGATGTAAATGAAATGGGTTAATGAGGTGGGGGGGGGGTGGTATTGTAAGATGAAATTAAGAAAATTTTGGTGGGAGTGTGTGTTTTAAAATATGGGTCTGTGAAATTTGTTAAAGTTGAATGGGTGGAAATGAATAACAATGGAAAGATGGAATGGTTGATAATTAAATGTGATAGTGAGGATGGGAGAGAATTAGAAAATAAAGGAAGAGGTTGTAAAAATGGGGGATGTAGAAAAAATAAGAATAATAATGAAGGTGGGGGGGGGTGGTAGAATGGATATCAAAAAGTAAAGCGTTGAGGAAAGATAAAGGGTGAAGAGATGGGAGATGTATGTTGGGAATGGTATGTACTATATTGTTGGGTATGAGATGAAGATGATTGATAGGAAGGGAGACAGGATAGAAAGATGAATAACATGAGGAAAAGAAACGATTTGTGATTTGGATATGTATGAAGGAGGGGTAAAAACTCAGAAAAGGGTAAATTTATTGATAGATTTACAACTGGTTATTGAATTATGGGCAAACTAACAATGAAAAAGAAGTTTTAGGGGCATTTGGTTGTTGAGAGGTGACAGCCTCATGAGGTTGATGGTGGATCATGGGAGTGAGATACAAAGCTCCTCGGGACTGGGTCCCAGAGGAAAGGAGCCCTCGCCCGCCGCGGTGAGTACTGCCCAGCCCCGCTGCCCCCGCCCCGGCAGGGAAAACTCCCCAGGGGGTGCTGAGGGAGTGCTGAGGGGGTGTGGGGATGCCCAAAGTGCCTACGGGGTGGCTCCAGATTGGTTTGCGTGGCAAGTGAGAGGGGGTTCATAGAATCGTGGAATGGGTTGGGTAGGATGGGACCTTAAAGATCATCCAGTTCCAACCCCCCCTGGCATGGGCAGGGACACCTCCCACCAGCCCAGGTTGCTCCAGGCCTTATCCCTTGAGCACCTCCAGGGAGGGGACATCCACAGCCTCCCTGGACAACCTGTTCCAGTGTGACCCCGCAGCTGGGGACTTCTGTTGAGGTGACAGGAATTGGGCTGTGGCCAAGGTAGGTTGTGCTCTTCCAGGTCCCTGTGACTGGGGTTTTCTGGGGGCTTTGCAAGGTTTTTGCCTGTGTTCCTCTGGATTTGGGAGTGCATCCCCCGGCAGAGGGGGGCACCGGCTGGGAAGGACTATTTTATTCCCATTTTTGGGAAAGGATGTGCAGGCAGAATGGCACAGGGCTGCCAAGGCAGGACTGGATGAGTGGGCATCGCCTGCCTGTTTGGGGGACACCAGCTGGCGACAGTGATGCCACAGCTCCCTGGGGAGCACCTCTGTGGGGCCAGCATGGGCAGGAGGCTTTGGCACCCATTTGGGGCACCAGCTGGTGAAGGATGGAGAAGCAGCACTGGCACGGAGCAGCACCCATGGGGGATGAGCATCATCCTGCTCCCAGCATCGCCACACCTGGCGGCCACCCCCTGGCACGGCTCACGGAGGATTTTGTGGGACCGAGGACTCCGACCCTTCACCACCCACAGCCGGAGGCGGCGACGCGGCGCAAGCCCTGCCCCAGCCTTTAACTCTGCTCCCTGCCGGCTCCAGCTTGTCCCCCAGGTCCCCCCGAACACCAACCGCTCCCGGCCCCACCATGTGCGAGGAGGAAACCACCGCCCTGGTCTGTGACAACGGCTCCGGGCTGTGCAAAGCTGGCTTCGCCGGCGACGATGCCCCCCGCGCCGTCTTCCCCTCCATCGTGGGGCGGCCCCGCCACCAGGTGGGTACCCAGGGGCAGCCCCCACCCGCCCCCACCCCCACTTTAATCACCCAGAAAGAGCCTAACGAGGCGGTCTCTGCCCCGGCACTAGGGTGTCATGGTAGGCATGGGGCAGAAGGACAGCTACGTGGGCGACGAGGCACAGAGCAAGAGGGGCATCCTCACCCTCAAGTACCCCATCGAGCATGGCATCATCACCAACTGGGACGACATGGAGAAGGTGAGGCCACCTCCCCGGCATGGAGAGAGGGCGCTGGCCCCGGCTGTGGTGTGGGGGTGAGAGCTCAACGCTCTTTTGCCTGCCCTAGATCTGGCACCACTCCTTCTACAACGAGCTGCGTGTGGCCCCTGAGGAGCACCCGACCCTGCTCACCGAGGCACCCCTCAACCCCAAGGCCAACCGGGAGAAGATGACCCAGGTGGGGTGCTGCAGGACCCATGGGTGTGGGAATGGGCATGGGGATGGGCATGGGGATGGATACATATGTAGGAATGGGGATGGGGATGGAGACAGAGATGGACATGGGGATGGACATGGAGATGGACACGGACATAGACGTGGAGATGGGGATGGGGATGGGGATGGACATAGACATGGAGATGGACATGGAGATGGAATAGGACTGGAGATAGAGATGGGAATGGGGCTGTGGATGGATCCTCCAAAAGCACAGGAAGGCCTGGAGGATTTGGGGGTTTAGCAAGCCAGAAGGAGCTGGCACAGGGTGAAGGAGCAGGTGGTGAGGTGCAGCTTGGTGCTTGAGCCAGGGCAGAGCTCTGTAGTGTGCTCAGGGACCAGGGGGTTTCTCCACAGCACATGGGCCCATGGTGCCCACCACACAACAGACTGCCCTACAGTTTTTTTATGCCATGCACAAGCCCATGTGGTCTCTGTGCCCTGTGGTGACTCCTGTTTCCAGGCAGTGCACTGCCCACATGCCATGCACTGCCCACATGCCATGCACTGCCCTGCACACCATGCACTACCCACATGCCATGCACTGCCCACATGCCATGCACTGCCCATGTGCCATGCACTGCCCCACCTGCCATGCACTGCCCCATGTGCCATCCACCACCCCACACACCATGCATTGCCCCATATGCCATGCACTGCTGCACACGCCATGCACTGCCTCACATGCCATGCACCACCCCACATGCCATGCACTGCCCACCTGCCATGCACTGCCCATGTGGCTTCCCATGCACCACAGCCATCCCTGTGCTGTGCCCTGCAGCTCACTGACCCAAGTATCCATGCAGCACTCACCTATTTTTCCATGAGTCTGAACTCTCCACCTGTTGGTCTGTGCAATCCCCAGACCCCAGCTCTCCAGGAAGGCCTCCATGGGTGAGGCTGAGATGCCACTGCAGACCCCCATGGTGCCCCCTGACCCACTCTTATCCCTCTCATCCTGCCCTCAGATCATGTTTGAAACCTTCAACGTCCCTGCCATGTACGTCGCCATCCAAGCTGTCCTCTCCCTCTATGCCTCTGGCCGCACAACCGGTGAGTAGGAGCCACAGCATCTCCCCCCTGGGCACCACAGAACAATAGAATCAGAGAACTGTCAGGGTTGGAAGGGACCTCAAGGCTCAGCCAGTCCCAACCCCCCTGCCATGGGCAGGGACACCTCACACCACAGCAGCTTGCTCACAGCCACCTCCAGCCTGGCTGCAAAAACCTCCAGGGATGAGGCTTCCACCACCTCCCTGGGCAACCTCTGCCAGTCTCTCACCACCCTCATGGGGAAGAACTTCTTCCTCACATCCAATCTGAATCTCCCCACTTCTATTTTTTTTTTCCATCCCCCCCAGTCCTATCACTCCCTGACACCCTCAAAAGCCCCTCCCCAGCTTTCTTGGAGCCCCCTTCAGATTCTGGAAGGCCACCAGAAGGTCTCCTGGGAGCCTTCTCCTCTCCAGACTGCACTACCCCCATCCACGGTGGGGAAGGGACCAAGCCAGCTTGGAGCCCATCCCTCACCCTTGAACCTCTTTGCAGGTATCGTCCTCGACTCCGGGGATGGTGTCACCCACAATGTGCCCATCTACGAGGGCTATGCCTTGCCCCACGCCATCATGCGCCTGGACTTGGCCGGCCGTGACCTCACCGACTACCTCATGAAGATCCTCACCGAGAGAGGCTACTCCTTCGTCACCACCGGTACGGGACTGGGGGTGGGCTGGGGGGTGATGTGGGGTGGGCTGTGGGGTGCTGTGGGGTGGGCTGTGGGGTGCTGTGGGGGTGGGATGTGGGCTGATGTGGGGTGGAATGTGGGTTGCTGTGGGGTGGGCTGTGGGGTAGGCTGTGGGGTGATGTGGGATGGGCTGTGGGGTGCTGTGGGGGTGCTGTGGGGTGGGCTGTGGGGTGCTGTGGGATGGGCTGTGGGGTGCTGTGGGGGTGCTGTGGGATGGGCTGTGGGGTGCTGTGGGGTGGGCTGTGGGGTGCTGTGGGGGTGCTGTGGGGTGATGTGGGATGGGCTGTGGGGTGCTGTGGGGTGGGCTGTGGGGTAGGTTGCGGGGGGATGTGGGATGGGCTGTGGGGTGGGCTGTGGGGTGATGTGGGATGGGCTGTGGGGTGCTGTGGGGGTGCTGTGGGGTGATGTGGGCTGTAGGGTAGGCTGTGGGGGGTGCTGTGGGACCCCAGGGTGCTGCCCAGGGCGCCAGACTGAGGCTGTTCTCCGTCTCCTCCTGCAGCCGAGCGGGAAATCGTGCGAGACATCAAGGAGAAGCTCTGCTACGTGGCCCTCGACTTCGAGAACGAGATGGCCACAGCTGCCTCCTCCTCTTCGCTGGAGAAGAGCTACGAGCTCCCCGACGGGCAGGTCATCACCATCGGCAACGAGCGCTTCCGCTGCCCCGAGACCCTCTTCCAACCCTCCTTCATCGGTGAGCCCACCCCTGACTTGCCCCAGCCCTGCCCTATGTGGTCTCCCCCCGTCCCTACCACCCCAGCTGGGAGCAAGCAGCTTCCGTGGGTGCCCTGCAGCGGTGCTTTGAGCCTCTCCCAAGTGCTCTGAACCCCAAAGGGAGGGACGAGCCCACGGGGGACCGTGTGGCTCTTTTGGGGAGCCCTGAGGAGGGGCTCAGGGTGCTGAGAGCCCCCTGCCACCCCCAGGCATGGAGTCAGCTGGCATCCATGAGACGACCTACAACTCCATCATGAAGTGTGACATCGACATCCGCAAGGACCTCTATGCCAACAACGTCCTGTCTGGTGGCACCACCATGTACCCTGGCATCGCCGACCGCATGCAGAAGGAGATCACAGCGCTGGCTCCCAGCACCATGAAGATCAAAGTGAGCTGGTGGTGTCGGTGGTGGTGCTGGTGGTGGTGGTGGGTGGGTGGGGGGCAAACAAAGTGTGGCCTCCCCCTCCCAACTCGGTGCCCTTCTGGCACGGGTTTGGGGGTGGCAGCACCCTAAGGGCTGTGTCTCCGCAGATCATCGCCCCCCCGGAGCGGAAGTACTCAGTGTGGATCGGAGGCTCCATCCTGGCCTCCCTCTCCACCTTCCAGCAGATGTGGATCAGCAAGCCTGAGTATGACGAGGCTGGACCCTCCATCGTCCACCGGAAGTGCTTCTAAATCCCCTTCCTCGCCCCGCGGCGGTGCCCCCGGCTCGGCCTGGCCTGGGGGTGCTCCTCCTCCTCCTCCTCCTCCTCCTCCTCCTCCTCCTCCTCCTCCTCCTCGGTCCCTGCTGCTCCCCCCCTGCCACCTACTGCTCATTAAAGCCTTTTCTCCAGACCCCTTCTCTGTGAGCCTTGGAGGTTGGGAGGGCCTGGGGGGCTGAGGGTAATGTGAGGAGAGGGGTGGGGGAGTCCCCACCTCCTGTTGGTGCCCATGAGCCTGTGCTGGTGCCCCTGGCACCAGGCTGATGTTCTTGACTCCGCCATGATGCCTCCAGCCCTGTGTTGATGTCATTGACCCCAGCTTGCTGCTCCCAACCCCATGCTGATGCCTCCAACCCTGTGTTGATGTCTTTGACCCCATGTTGGTGCCCCCAGTGTTTTCTTGGTGCCCCTGACCCCCTGTTGGTGCCTCTGATGCCACACTGCTGCCCTCCACCCCATGTTGATGCCCCCAACTCCATGTCTATGCAGCTGACCCCAGGATGCTGGTCCCAGCCCCATGTTGATGCCTCCAACCCTGTGTCGATGTCTTTGACCTCATGCTGGTGCTCCCAGCCCTCTGTTGGTGCCTCCAACCCCATGCCAATGCCCTCGACCCTATTTGGTGCCCATAATATCTTGTTGGTGGTCCCAACCCCATGCTGATGTCCTCAACTGCACGCTGGTGCCTCCATGCTGGTGCCCCCATGCTGGTACTTACCTCCAACACTGTGTTGATGCCTTAGACCTCATTCTGGTGCCCCCAACCCCATGCTGATGTCCTTGACCATAATGGTGCCCCCAACCCCACACTTGTGCCCTTAACCCATGTTGATGCCCTTAGACCCATACTGGTGCCCTCAATCCCATACTGGTGCCCACAACCCCATGTTGATGCCCTTAACCCACACTGGTGTCCCCAGCGCCATACTGGTGTCCCCAATCCCATCCTGGTACCCTCAACCCTTATTGATGCCCTTTACCCATACTGCTGCCCCTAACCCCATACTGGTGCCACTAACCCTGTATTGATGCCTTTGGACCCATACTGGTGGCCCCCAACCCCATACTGGTGCCCCTAACCCCATACTGGTGCCACTAACCCTGTGCTGATTCCCTTAGACCCATACTGGTGCCCCCAGCCCCAAACTGGTGCCCCCAACCCCGTGTTGATGCCTTTGGACCCATACTGGTGCCCCCAACCCCATATTGGTGCCCCTAACCCCAAGATGGTGCCACTAACCCTATGCTGATTCCCTTAGACCCATACTGGTGCCCCCAGCCCCATAATGGTGCCCCAACCCCATGTAGATGCCTTTGGACCCACACTGGTACCCCCAATCCCATACTGGTGCCCCTAATCCCATGTTGATGCCTTTGGACCCATACTGGTGCCCCCAATCCCATACTGGTGCCCCTAACCCTAAACGGATGCTCTTGGACCCATACTGGTGCCCCCAATCCCATATTGGCGCCCCTAACCCCATACTAGTGCCCCCAACCCCATGTTGATGCCTTTAGACCTATACTGGTGGCCCCGCCCCCTCCCTGAGTCCCCGCCTCCTCATTTGCATACGGTTCCATTCCCCACTTCCGTCACTTCCGCGACTCTTTCCCCTCCCCTCCGCTTCCCGTGTAGTGACGTCACGGGGCGGGGGCAGCGCGCGGCACTTGTTAGTCACAGGGCGGGGGCAGCGCGCGGCACTCATTAGCATATGACGCGAGAAGGCGGAAGCGACGGCATGGGGCGGGGAGGCAGCGCGCTGCGCCTGGCGCTGGAAGGGAACATCGGTACCGGCGGGGGGACATCATCGGTCCCCCGGCAATGGGGGAGCCGGGCAACAAGGAGGGGGCCGTGGATTTGGGGTGAAATGAGGGGGTTTAGGCTGCGATATAGGGTGAAAGGTTTGGGAGAGGGTACACAAGGGGCACTGGGGGGTCGGTGGCTTTTGGGGTGCAGAGGCAATTTGGGAAGGGGGGGCTCCCGAGGGATGCAGGGTTGGGGGATGGAGGATTTGGGGTGCGATGGAAGGGGAGGGATTTGGGGTGGATACAGCAGGGGTCTCCGGGGTGACTAGGGGAGGTTTGGTGAACTGGGAGTGCAGGGAAAGTTTGGGGGCGCGGGGGTGCCTGGAGAGGGTGGGGGGAATGTTTGGGATGCAATGGAGGTGGGGGATTTGGGATGGGGGTGAGTACAGCAGGGGTCCCGGGGTGACAAGGGGGTGAACTTTGGAGTGCAGGGACAACGTGCGGGGGGTGGGGCAGGCATGCCTGGGGAGGGTAGAAGGAGCGTTAGCGGTGCGATGGAAGTGGGGGGATTTGGAATGGAGTGAGTACAGTGGGGGTCCCGGGGTGACAAGGGGGGATCAGTGGATTTTGAGGTTCAGGAACAACTTGAGAAAGGGGGGAGTGCGATAAAGGATTTGGGGTGAGATGGAGTCGAGGGGATTTATGGGGGCAGGGGGGAACTGCCATGACCCCAATGTCTGTAATTAATTATTGGGGTTTTGGGGAGGGGAGGCACAGCCTGAGCCCCCTAAGGGTCCGGTTTAATGTCTGTAATTAATTGCTGGGGCACGAGGGGTGTACCCCAAAACCCTTCCTTAACCCACAGGCAGCAGCTGGGGGGGAGGTCACAGAGGGTAACCCTGACCTCTCCTTACAGCTGTGGGGAAATCAACCTTCCTGAGGCTGCTGGGTGCCACCTTCCCCCAGTGGCACTTGGTGACTGAGCCTGTGGCCCAATGGCGCAAGGTGCCAGGCAGCAGCACAGCCAAGGTAACCCCAGCGGGCACCCAGGGCATGGCAGCGCCCTGCGGCTCCTTGGCGCAGGGCGGGGACAGCCTCACCCCACAGCTCTTCCTCTGTAGGCCTCTGTGGGCTCCGGCAACCTTCTCCAGATGATGTACCAGGAGCCAGCACGATGGTCCTACACCTTCCAGACCTTCTCCTGCATCAGCAGGATGAAGATGATGCTGGAGCCACCTCCTGAGCAGCTCCCTGGCACCCTCCACCCCGTGAGGGTCTTTGAGCGCTCAGTCTACAGCGATAGGTACCAGATCCCTTCCCCTGCCAAGAATCACAGGAGTGTGGAAAAGACAGGAGTGGGAAAAGACCCTCAAGATCATCCAGTCCAACCATCAACCCAACACCACCATAGCCACCGAACCATGGCCCCAAGCGCCATGGCCACAGGTTTCTGGAACCCCTCCGGGGATGGGGACTCGACCACCTCCCTGGGCAGCCTGGGCCTGGCTTTGAGAATCCTTTCAGTAAAGAAGCTTCTTCTAAACCTCCCACAGTGCAGCTTAAGGCCATTCCCTCTTGTCCTGTCCCTTGTTTCTTGGTAGAAGTGCCCAACCCCCACCTGGCTCCAGCCTCCTCTCAGGAGCTGGAGAGAGCAATGAGGTCTCCCTCAGCCTCCTTTTCTCCAGGCTGAACACCCCCAGCTCCCTCAGCTCCTCCTCCCGAGCACTCTTCTCCAAACCCTTCCCCAGCTTTGTTGCCTTTCTCTGGCCCTGCTCCAGCCCTCAATATCCTTCTGGGAGTGAGGAGCCCAAAACTGAGCCCAGCACTCAAGCTGTGGCCCCCCCACTGCCCAGCATATCCAGAGGGGGAAAGTGAAGGCATCAAACAGGACAGTAAGCACCTGCAGCACCCTGGTTGTGTCTCCTGGGAACCTCAGGCTGAGCAGAGTCACCAGCCCTGGTGGAGCCCTTGATGGGTAATTTGGGGCTTTGTTACCCCCCAACTAATTACAGCTGGTGGCTGCCCCATCCTCACTGGCATCAGGTTCTGGCTGGAAACCCCTTGGGCAGTGGGTGGGCTTGGGCATGGAGCTGCACTGGGTGACTGGGGGCCCCCTAACACTGCGCATCCTCAAATTAGGAATTTTAACCTTAATTAAACACCCACAGTCCTAATTGGTACAAAACCAGTGACAAAGGGGGCCCGGAAGGGTCTGGAGAACAGGTTTGGTGAGGAGAAGCTGAGGGAACTGGGGGTGTTCAGTCTGGAGAAGAGGAGGCTGAGGGGAGACCTTCTGGCTCTCTGCTCAAAGGAGGTTGGTGCCTTCTCCCTAGGAACAAGGAATTGGTCTCAAGTTGGAGCAAGGGAGGTTCAGGTTGGACATGAGGAGCAATTTCTTCACTGGAAGGGTTGTCAAGGCCTGGCCCAGGCAGCCCAGGAGGTGGTGAATCCCTATCCCTGGAGGTGTTCAAAAGACACAGGGATGTGGTGCTTGGGGGTTTGGCTTATCTGTGGCCATGGCAGAATCACAGAAACATTCAGGTTGGACAAGACCCTCAGGATCACCAAGTCCAACCCAGAACCATACTCTACAAGGGTCACCCTTAAACCACATCCCCAAGCACCACATCCAAACCACCTTGAAACACCTCCAGGGTTGGTGACTCCACCACCTCCCTGGGCAGCTCATTCCAATCCCTGACCACTCTTGCTGGGAAAAATTTTTCCCTACTGTCCAGTCTAAAGCTACCCAGTCACAGCTTGAGGCAGTTCCCTCTTGTTCTGTCACTAATTACCTGTGAGTAGAGACCAGCACCAACCTCTCCACAACCTCCTTTCAGGTAGTTGTGGAGAGCAATGAGCTCTCCCCTCTGCCTCTTCTTTTCCAACCTAACCATCCCCAGCCCCTTCAGCTGTTCTTCATCAGATTTATTCTCCAGGCCCTTCACAGCTTCCTTGCCCTCCTCTGCCCTGGCTCCAGCACCTTCACATCTCTCTGGTATTGAGGTGCCCAAAACTGGACACAACACTCCAGGTGTGGCCTCCCCAGAGCTGAGTCCCAGGGGACAATCCCCTCCCTGCTCCTGCTGGACACAGCATTGCTGATCCCAGCCAGGATGCCTTTGGCTCCCTTGGCCACCTGGGCACTGCTGGCTCCTCTTCAGCTGCTTGTCCATCAACACCCCCAGGTCCCTTTCTGCCAGAAAGCTTTCCAACCACACTGCCCCAAGCCTGCAGCACTGCTTAGGATTGTTGTGCCCCAAATGCATGCCCTGGCCCTTGGCCTTGTTGAAGCTCATCCCACTAACACTGGCCATGGATCCAACCTATGCAAGTCCTCCCTACCCTGGTGCAGATCCACACTGCACCTAACTTGGTGTCAGAGTAGGGTTGATGGTTGGACTCAGCCACCTTGTGAATGTCTTCCCAACCTAAATGATTCCGTGAAGCCCCCTGGGCATGGGGGGGGGGGATGGGTTGGAGCCCCCATGGCCTTGGTGCCAGCTCTCTCCACCCCTCCCCAGGTACATCTTTGCCAAGAACCTCTCTGAGGCTGGGCACCTGCAGCCTCTGGAGTGGGCCATTTACCAGGACTGGCACGAGTTCCTGGTGCGCCAGCTGGGCACCCACCTTGCTCTCCATGGCTTCCTCTACCTTCGGGCCACACCTCAGGTGGGTGCTGTGAGACCCCCGGTGCCAGCAGGGACAGGGATGTGGCCAGCCCCACCTTCTCCAGTTGGGAAGGGGATGTGGCAGCTGGTGGACTCTGCACGGTGCCCAGCGAGCCCTGGGAGCTGTCAGAACGTTGGGGCTTTGGCATCACTTCTAGCCTGGAGGGGTGGGACCTGTCCCCATTCCCATGGGATACTCAGTGGGAGATTGGCTGTGGATCCTAGGGCAGACTGTGGGGAGGGAGAGGTGGATCCTAGAGTGGAATTTGGAGGATGGATCCTAGAGGGGACTTTGGAGAGGGAATGCTGGATCCTAGAGTGGAGTTTGGGAAGGGAGGGCTGGATCTTAGAGGGAATTTTGGAGAGGGAGTGCTGGATCCTAGAGCAGAGTTTGGAGAGGGAGGGAAGGCTGCAGCATCCTCAGGGCTGCCCAGTGCCCAGCCATGCTGCTTCTGGGGCTGCTCTGCTGGCCACCAGTCCGTAACCTCCCTGCATTCCACTTCCCTCCCACCTCTCCCATTAACATCCTGGCTGTCCCCCATCCCATGAACCTCCCTTTCTCATCTCTCCCCTGAACCTCCCTCTCCCCCCCCTCCCCTGAACCTCCCTCTCCCCCTCCTCCCTGAACCTTCTTCTCTGCCCCCCTCCCCTGAACCTTCTTCTCTGCCCCCCTCCCCTGAACCTCCATCTCCCCCCCTCCCCTGAACCTCCATCTCCCCCCCTCCCCTGAACCTCCATCCCCCCTCCCCGAACCTCCTTCTCCCCCTCTAACCTCCACCTCCATCTTCCCCCTCTCCCCCTTGAACCTCCATCTCCCTCCTCTCCCCCTCGAACCTCCATCTCCCCCTCGAACCTCCATCTCCTCCCCGAACCTTCCCTCTCCTCCCCGAACCTTCCCTCTCCCCCTCGAACCTTCCCTCTCCCCCTCGAACCTTCCCTCTCCCCCTCGAACCTCCCTCTCCCCCTCAAACTTCCCTCTCCCCATCTAACCTCCCCCTCCCCATTGCTCCCGTCTCCCTGCCATGACTCCCCTGGGAGCAGAGGTGCCTGGAGCGGCTGCAGCGGAGGGCGCGGAGCGAGGAGGGTGGCGTCCAGCTGGGATACCTGCAGCAGCTCCATGCCCAGCACGAGCAGTGGCTGGTGGACAGGACCACAGAGTGAGTCCCAGCCTGGTGCTCCCCCCTGGGCACTGCTGTGCCAATCCCCCTGCCCTGGGGGTTGGTCCTAGCCCCTTCTCTCCTTCCTGCCTTCAGGGTCCACTTTGAGGAGGTGAAGCAGGCACCTGTCCTGGTGCTGGAGGTGGAGAAGGACTTTGAGCATGACGTGGCCATGCAGAGGGTCCTCATGGCACAGGTGGGCATGGCTGAGGTGGCACAGCTTGGTGGCATCCTGCTGCCAGGAACACAGCCTCCTGGCCTCCACCTCACCTTCATCTTCCCCTGGGAAAAATAATTCCCACACCCTTGGTCCACGCTGCTTTCAACCAGCCCAGCACAGCCCCAGTGCCCTCCTAGTGCCATGTGAGCATTTTGCTAGCACCATCCCACTGCCAGCCCAGTTCCACCCTGCTGCTATTCCAGCACCATTCCAATGCCTTCCCAACACCATCCCCCTGCCATCCTGGTGCCATCCCAGGACTATCCTGGTGTGATCCCAGTGCCATCCTGCTACCATCCTGGTGCAATTCTGGTGGCATCCAAGCACCATCCTTGTGCCATCCTAATGCAATCCCAGCATTATCCTGGTGCCATACCAGCACTATCCCAGTACCATCCTGGTGCCATCCTTGTACTACTGTGGTGTCATCCTGGTACCATCCCAATATCATCCCAGCACCATCCTGCTGTCATCCAAGTGTGATCCCACTGCAATGCCAGCATTATTCTGGTGCCACCCTGATGCCATCCCAGCACCATTCCAGCAGTGCCATGCCCTCAGTCAACTTCTCCTTGCAGGTGGAGGCTTTTGTGAGGTCGCTGCAAGCCAAAGCTTTGCCATCTGATCCCAGCCCTCGCTGAGCTCTGGCAGCAGCCCCCCAGTGCCCCCCGGGAAGGGGGCATCCCCTCGGTGAGCTCCAGCCCAGGATCCTGACACCAGGAGGACCAATCCTGGACCCCCTTGGCCCCTGTGTTTGGGGCAGGGGCTGGTTTGAAGTGTGGATGAGTTTTGGGGTGCCAATGTGCTCCCTGTGTGTGCTTTGGGGACCACCTCCACCACCCCTTTCCCATCCATAGGGATTCCCAGCTGGGAATGCTAGAGCCACTGGTGAAATTCCAGTGGAAAAGGTTGCACTTCTGTTAATTTATTATTTATTTGATAATTTTCCCCCCACACCTTTAATTAAAAGCAAAGAACCTTTGAGCTCCTGTGTCCTGAACCCCGAGTGGGATTTTGGGGGGATGAGGGAGGGGGGGCCAGTAGGTGCTGCCCCATGGGGACACTTTGTTCTCTGATTTTTGGGGCATTTGTGGCCAGGGGTGACCCCATGGACATGGGAGGGGGGCTGGAGCTGGGCTGGATTTGAGGGAAGACCACAGGGATTTGGCACCTGCTGGGTGGTCTCTGCTGGGGAGGGGAGGTTGGACATTTTGGGGGGGGCACTTTGGTGTTGGGTGAGGGGGAAATCACCCCAGGGTGGAGGTGGGGGGGCGTTGGGGATGACCCCCTTCTGCCTTTAGGGGAGGCTGTGCAGGGTTTGGAGTCTGTGTGACCACAGGGTGGAGGGTGAGCAGCTGCCCCCCCAGAGGTAGTGAGGGAGGGGGGAAATGTGGGGTTGGGTTTGGGGTGGAGAGGGCAGAGTGGGAGATGGGAGGCTTTGGGGCAGGTGTTGGGGGCTGTAGAGGAGGATTTAGGCATTGGGGTGGGGAGGATATAGAGCAGGGGGTGGGAGGGCTGTGGGGTGGGGGCACAGGAGCTGGGGGGCACAGGAGCTGGGCTGCCACTCCTGGGATATTCTCCAGTGACCTCACAAGAATAGATGTGGACCTGCAGCCAATGACCCTGCAACAACGACCCAGTGCCCATCCCACCATGCCAGGACCCTACAATAACAAACCTGGTGCCCCCACCCCTACAACAACAATCCGGTGCTGCCCCCAGCCCCTTGATAATAACCCTGTGCTCCCCTCCCCTATCCAGCGACCCCACAATAACAAACTTGTGTCCCTCCTTCTCCCACAGCCCCACAGTAAAAACCTGGCTCCCCCCACACACACAACCCCCCACACCCCCTCCAACAAGAACGCGGCGCCCAACCCCCCGAAATCCCACAGCCTACAACAACCACCCCCCGCCCTGCTTCTCACTTCCCAACCCCCTCCTTGCTTCCCCCTAAACCCTCCACCACCACCAGCATGCACCCCCCACAAACTCCCCCCATAACCTCAGAAGGTTTGAGTGACCCCCCCCCCGCCGCCCCAAACCTCACTGCAAAGCATTGTGGGGGGTGGCACAGGGCACTGCCCTCTCCCTCCCTCCCCCTCCCCTCCCTGCGAAGCCCCAGAGGGTCCCCCCTGAGCGGGCGCCTGCAGAACAAAGGAAGCAGCAGCAGCAGCAGCAGCATCGTGCAGCTCCACCGCAGCACCCTCCTGGCGGGGGGCAGGGGAGGGAGGGTGATGTTTTGAAGGGGAGGAGGCAGAAATTAGCTGCATTTCAACCCCAATTTAGATCCCCCCTCCCCTCCTTAAATCCCCCCACACCACCCTGCATGCACTTAGCTTCCCCCCCGACTCCAGTCTCCCAGTTTCCAAGAGGGTGCTGTACCCCCTCCACCCCCCCCCCAGCTTTTTTTTTTGTGCCTCCGGTAATGATCTTTATAGCTCAAACTGGGGGCGGTGGGATTAAAAGAGGGGGGGGGGTGTTAGGGGTTTCGTGTGGAAAGTTGTGGCTGGAAGTTGCGCGGCGGCGAAGTTGTGTGGAGGCTGCGTGGGTTGGAGGCATGAAGCGGAATAAAAAAGGCAAAGGGGGTTGGGAAGAAATTGAAGGGGGTGGGATTTGGGGGAGAGGTGGGATTCTGGGGGGGGGTGGGATTTTGGGGAGAGGTGGGATTTTGGCGGAAGATGGGATTTTGGGCGGAGGGTTGGGGAGGATGTGGTAGCCCCCCCCTCAGTTTAGTGGGAGTTTAGGGGAAGGAGGGGTGGGGAGACAGTAGAGCCACCCCACCCCCCCAAACCACCCCCGCCCCAGGGTGGAAATTAAAAATCGGGTCGACTTGGCGTCAGCTGCCTCATCTCTGTCCCCCACAGAAGCCCCCGGTGGGGGGGACATGCAGGACGTGATGTCCCCCTGCCTGGACATCCGCTTTGTCTGTCAGCCCCGGCCAGCCGCCGGCTCCCCCCGCTCCACCGCGGCGGGGGGGAACCCCCAAATCTAACGTTCGCCCCACGATGGAGAGATGTGAGGGGCTTCGCCAGGAGGTGAGTGCTCCCCCATTCCTGTCTTTCACGCCCCCAAACTCATCTGTCCCCCTCCTTCCCGTGACACCATCACCTTTTGGGGTGATTTGTGTTCTCTTTGGGTTGGTTCTGCCCTCACCGTATCTCGCCGGTGGCTCCTTGGGGTGGGCAGGAAAAGCCCTTGCTGGGTTTGTGGTTTTGGGGTTATTTCCATGGGAAACGGCACCTTAAAAGCCACTTTGATACCTTAACGCCCTCCCCCGCCTCCTCCCTCCCCCAAAAGAAGAAAATCTCAGCTCGTCTCTGGGGCATCCCCTGTGGAGTGTGGGTGGCAGCTGGACCAAATCCACCTCCGGCGGCAGCTTCTTTGGGTCATTAAGAGCAAAACGCTGCTTGAAACCCACCCGAGGGACTGAGGAAGGGGACACATGGGGAGGGCAGGACCGTGTCAGGGGTTGGGGAGGGGGGAACATCCCCAAGAAGTCGTGGCAGTTTCACCACCAGAACACCATCGGTGCTTTCTGGTTTGACCGGCCCGGGGTGGTTGTAAGTGGGATTCACATCGTGCCTGTCGTGCCCGAGCAGGAGGAGGGTGGGCGGCACTGCTTCAGTTGGGGGGTGGAGAGAGTGTCCTCTGTGGTGGGGAGAAAGAAACATCTGCTTGGGGTTTATTTTTAAGAGGTTTGCTCCCCTAAATTGATGATGGTTGGTTGGTTGGTTGGTTTGTTTGTTTGGGTTTTTTTTGGGGGGGGAGGTTATGGGGGGGGGGGGTGTGAGCGGTCGCCTCACACTTCTGAGTTGCATCCGGTGGGGTTTTTGCCCTTGGGATGGTTGGTGGGAGGATGGGTCGGGGACGTGGGGACGTAGGGAGGGGCGGTTGGGCTGGCGCTTAGCACATGGCAGGGCAAGGGGAAGGACTTTGCCCTTGGCAAAGCGCCGGTGGAAACGGCTGACGGTGAGGATTCGAGCCCCGGCACCTTCCCGGGGGCAGCGTGCAGAGAACGAGAGGATTTCTGGAGGTGCCGCTGGGGCTGGGGTCGGCAGTGCTGGGATTGCCCCAGGACGGTGCCGGTGGCTCTGTGCCCACCCCGAGCTGGCCTCGTGGTGCCAGCGGCCGAGCGAGGGTTGTGCCTTGTTCCCACGTCCCAGCGCCTCTCCCGGGGTAGTTTGGCAGAGGAAGCGAGCTAGGAGCCAGCCCCGTTCCTCGACACCGGTTCTGCTCGTTCTGCCGGCTCGGCCGGGCCCGGCATAGCCGGAGTCTCCCTCACACCTCCGCCGCGGAGCCTCCCTTGTGCCGTCACGCTTGGGGTCTGATGTCCACGCTGGGTGTCACATCCCCATTCTTAGGGGTTTGGGGAGAGGAGAGGGAGGGAAGACACCGAAGGCTGAGGTTTTGCTCTGTTCACATCGCTCGGTGCTGCCAGACCCTCTCCCACCCTCCATGCCTTTGCCATTTGCATAACTAATTAACACCTTGGGAACCTGCTCGTTACCGGCAAAGCCTCGCTCAGCACCGGGGACCTGCCGGTTTTCCCCCAACCCACCCAGCAAAGCCTGGGGCTGGTAGAGGGGAGGATGCTGCAACTCATCTCCCCCAGCCTGGGGTTTAGTAAACCCTGTGGGAAATTCCATTGCCAGTAGGAATGGTTACACCAGGACCCCAAATCCCAGATTCCATTCCTGCCAGGAATCGTTACACCAGAACCCCAAATCTCAGATTCCATTCCTGCCAGAAATCGTTACACCAAAACCCCAAATCCCAGATTCCATTCCTGGCAGGAATGGTTACACCAGGACCCCAAATCCCATATTCCATTGCTGGCTGGCAGGGACGGTTACACCGGGACCCCAAATCCCAGATCCAATTCCTGGCAGGGATGGTTATGCCAGGACCCCAAATCACAGATCCCATTCCTGGCAGGAATGGTTACACCAGGACCCCAAATCCCGTATTCCATGGCTGGCAGGGACAGTTACACCAGGACCCCAAACCCCTTTGCCAGGTGGAGGGACCTGGCATCTCCAGCATGTCCCCAGTATTTGGATTCAATCTGGGAGTTGTCCTGGTGCCAAGCTCCGGAGCTTTGGGATAATCTCATTTAAAGCCTGACTAATTAAAGGCACTGAACTTGTCCCTCTCGAGGGGTTTCCCTGGTGGGGTTGGGGTGGGGTTTTCATTCTACTGGCATAAATTGTCCCAGAAATGAGTCTGGCACATCCGAAAAAGCAGCAGGGTGATGGATGGAATGAAGGATGGGGTGAAGGATGGGATGAAGGATGGGATGTAGGAAGGGTGGGCTGGGATTTGTGGCATTTTTGGCTACCACATCCTGGCGTCACCCAAAGAACCAGTGTTTGCCTGCCTCTGGTCCAGCCGGAGCGATGCTCTCCGTGTCCCACTGAAAGTATGCCCGATCTCCGGAGCAAATTCCAAGTGGATGCCGACAGATGCGCTGTCCTGTCCGGCAGGAGGAGAAGGAGGAGGAGGATAGGAGGCAGGAGGTGTCTGCCTTAATTAAATCCCTGCCGCGATTTCGGCGGCGAGCTGTTGCGCGGTGGTGCCGAGCTTGGCTGGGCAAAGGGAGCTTGGCCAGGTTGGAAACTGGGGGAAAACCAGCTCCTGGCACCAGTTTATCCTATTTATTCCCTTGGGAGTCGCAGTGCTGGGAGCAAAGGTCAGATCCCGGCTTTGCCATAGGGCTCTTGGCTCGTGCGGGGCCTTTTTGGGAAGAGACAAGCTCCAGCAAATACCCATCTCGGCTCCCTGGGGGCATTCTCCAGCAGGACTTGGCACCTGTGTTATCCATCCCACTGGGCCCGGCATTCCTTGGATCCCCCCTTCTGCTGCAAATCCCTATGGAAAACCATTTTCACCAGGATGCTCCCAAGGAAACCTTTGGGATCTTTGAGTTTGTAGAAGCTTTGCTGGCATTTCGGCCAGGAATGGGCTTTGAAAGCTCCCAACCTGGAGCATCCCAGAAGCATTGCCCCAAAGCCCAGCATGGGGAAGGTTTTTTTGGGAATTTGCTTTCCTGATCCCCTTTTTTCTTCTCCCTTCCCTAAAATTCGTTCTACTGAGACCTGCCAGCTCCAGACTGGGATGGCAAAAGCTGGAGCTGATCCCATCGGGGATGGTTTAGGAACTCCAGCCCTGGCTTAACCCTTTTGCCAGCCCATTCCCATTGCTTTTCCCATGGGAAAATGACTTTCGCACCTTCTTCTCACTGGGGCTTTGATTTTGGAGAGAAGGGGGCAGCTGGGTGACATGAAGGGGTGTTCCTGTGAGGGATTTAAGCCTAGCAAAGCTCAAATGTCCCCAAATTAATGACATCCCAAACTTAAGAAGGGCCCTGAATTAACAACACCCCCAAATTAACGTCCCCAAATTAATGAGGACTCCAAATTAACAATATCCCTAAATTAAGGAGGATGCTGGGGGAAGTTAACAACAGGAAAATATTGGAGAGAGAGGCAAGTGTGGCTTTGTGGGGTCAAGTGTGGTTTTGGGATGGGGCAAAGCCTGGCTTTGGGGGTGGCAAAGTATGGTTTGGGGAGGGCAAAGCCTGGTTTTGAGGAGGACAATGTGGTTATAGGAGGGGCAGACTGTGGTTTAGGGGGGCAAAGTGTGATTGTCTGGGAGGCAGAGCATGGGTGTGGAATGGCACAGAATGGTTTTGAGGGGGCAGAACACAATCTGGGGAGGCAAAGAGTAGTTTGGGGGGAGGCTAAGCATGATTTGGGGGGCAAAGACTAGTTTCGTGGGGGGAGAATATAGCGGGGGGGGAAAGTGTTTTGTGGGGTGGCTTAAGCATAGTTTTGGGGAGAGGCTAAGCATCGTTTGGGGCTGAGCAAAGTGTGAGTTTTGGTGAGGCAGAACATTGTTCGGGGTGGGGGGCAAAGCATGGTTTTGGGGTTCTCCCGGCTGCTACAGTCCAGCCCCACAATGTTGCTGTTCCCCCTCCCCACCGTAGGCTGCTGCCTCAGTTTTACCGGGGAGTCGGGGGGACACGACACAGGACACCCACAGGACCGGTGCTTGGGGGTCCCGTTGCCTATTTTTTTGGGGTGTCTATGCAGGAGCAGCACCGGAGTGTGTGTGTGTGTGGGGGTGCGTGGTGGCAGCGTGGGGGAGGCGACACCTCCCCTGCATGCCCGTGTCCGTGCCCGCGTCCGTGTCCCCTTGTGTGTGTCGGCGTCTCCCCCGTCCCCAGCTCCTGCGCAGCGGCCCCGGCGGGGCGGGGGGCGGGGGGGGAGCGGGCGGGCGGTGTCGCGCTGCGTGGGGTAGTGTGTGTTTGGGGGGAACATATTTGTCGTGGGGAGGGGGGCGAGTTGCGTGGAGGGGGAAGGAGGAGGAGGAGGAGAAGGAGAAGGAGGAGGAGAAGGAGAAGAGAAGGAGAAGGAGGAGGAGGAGAGGAGAAGGGGGGAAGGAGATGCGCCGGTCCGGCCCCCCCCGGGCTGCAGCAGGGCGGCGGTGAGGGAGCGCGGAGGAGGAGGAGGAGAGGGAGACAAGATGGCTTCCTCCTGAGGGCCGGAGCCGCGCCGGGCCCGGCGGGGGCTGCGAGGGGGCAGCGGCGGGGGGAGCGGCGAGGTAAGCAACCTCCCCAAACCCCGAAAAAAAATCCCCCGACACCCTCCCCTTCATCTCCCACTCTGTTCCCCTTGCCCCCCACGCCGCTATCCTGTGTATTCCCCATCCCGTGTAACCCCCCCCCCCCCCACCAGCCACACACCGTGTCCGGGCTGGTGGAGGTTGGGGAGACGGGGGAGGAGATGTCGTGGCCGTGTCTCTGTCCGTGTCCGTGTCTCTGTCCGTGTCCGTGTCTCTGTCCGTGTGTCCCCCTCCCCATCCCTCCCCCCCGCGGTGTTTGTGCGGTCGGTGCCTCCGCGGAGCGTCGGGGCCGGGAGGACAAAGCGGCGAGGCCAGGGCTGGAGTCGTGCGAGGGGGGGGGCGGCACAGACACAGACACACAGCCTCCCCCCCGCCGCTGCCCCGGTTCTGCCCCCTCCCCTTTGGGGTGATTTGGGGTTATTTTGTAATTTTTATCCCTTTTCTTTTTCTCCAGCAGCTTGAAGCTGGGGGGTGGGGGGGGATGGGAATTGGGGGCGGGTGGGGGGGAGCCCTAACCCCCTGCCCCCCCCACCCTTTCCCCGTTTATTCCCTCATTGCTTCTCAGCCTTTTTTCCCTTCAATTCTGATGCTATTTCTTAACAAACCGCCTCGCCCCCTCACCCCCACCCCCGCCAGCCACCCCCTAAATGTGCTGAGCTCAGAGGGTGATGCTGTAACGAGGGCGATGAGGCTCCTCTGGCGTGACGTCACCGTGACGTCACCCAGCCGCTGGCAGCTGTCATCCCTCACCCTAACGAGGACACAGGGTCCGGTGGTGGTGTCACCACTCCCCCCCCCTCCACCTTCCCTCCCCTGGTGTTTCATCAGCTAGGATGGAGGTGGGCAGAAAAGGGCAGAGCTGGTGCTGCCTGGGGTGGGTCGGGGAAGTCTCACTCCACTCCATCCCAGTGCCAGAGCTGCTGTTGGTTTGGTGATGGTGCTGGGGGGAAGGGAGGGATCCGAGGAGCTGCGGATGCTGGTGGCACCCAGGAGGGACATCGCCGGGGTGATGGAGAGCCTGTTGGCGTGAGCGGCCTGCCCGAAGTTTGGTGAGAGGCTCTGGCACCACGTGCGGCCGAGGCATGGGGATGCCGCACGCCGCGAAGGTGCCGGCACGTGTGCCACCAACGCCGGAGCCATCCACGCCTTGCCCGACCCTGTGGCAGGTGCCAGGGTGCTACAGGGTGTCCCTGGGTGCCAACATGTGGAAAAGCACTGGTGCTGGGTTACTGTGGTGTGCCAGGGTGTGGAGAGCGTCGGTGCCAGGGTGCGGTGGGTGCTGGTATTGGGTACTGCAGGGTGCTGCTGAGGTGCAGTGAACACCAGTGCCAGGGTGCTGGGTACTGAGGGGTGCTGGGATGCAGCTGGTGCTGGTGCTGGGTACCACTGGGATCTGGGATGCAGGAAGCACTGGTGCTTGATGGGTATGGTGGGGTGCCAGGATGTGGTGAGCCCCAGTTCTGGGGTTCTGGTACCGTGGGATGCTGAGATGTGGCAAGCACCAGTGCCACCAGATGTGGGGTGCCAGGGTTCAGTGAGCACCAATGCCAGACTGCTGGGATGTGGAGAGGGCCAGTGCTGGGTACCACGAGGTACCAGCATGCAACAAGCTCCAGTGCTGGGGTGCTGGGTACCATGGGGTGCCAGGATGTGACAAGCACCGGTTCTGGGCTGCTGTGTACTGCAGGGTGCCAAGAGGCAGCAAGCACCAGGGTGCTGTGTACCAGCCGGGATATGGTAAGCACCATTGCTGGGATGCTTGGGTACCATGGGGTGTCTGGATGCAAGAAGCACTGGTGCGGGGGTGCTGGGTATTGTGGGGTGCCAGGGTGCAGCAAGCACCAGTTCTAGGGGGCTGGATACCATGGGGTGTCTGGATGCAGTAAGCACTGGTGCTGGGTACTGTGGGGTGCCAGGATGCAGTGAGCACCAGTTCTAGGGGGCTGGGTGCCACGGGGTGCTGGGATGTGGGGTGAGCATCAGCGCTGGGCTGCTGGGTACTGTGGGGTGCTGGGATGCAGCAAGCACCAGTTCTGGGGTTAACTGGGTACCATGGGGTGCTGGGATGCAGTCAGCACCAGTGTGGCCCCGAGGTTGCATCATGCTGGGGAGGGCTGGGCAGCGACAGAGCAGAGTCCTCAGGGGCTGTTCCGGTGGTGGCCCCATAAACGAGCACCGCTGTTGGCCTTTGGCACCTCATTAGCTGCGAGCAGGTTTGCTCTGCCGATTGCCGACCTGGACTCCTTATCGCAGGTAATTAAGGGGAGAGGTGGCTTGGAGGAGCAGCTGGTGGGGCTTTGGGAGAGCAAAATGTGTCCCCCTCCTCCAGCTTTGCCTTTTCTTGGTGGGACTGTGTTGATCCCCTGGGGGATGAGAACAGTGAAGTGGTGGCTTGGTGGTGTGTGGGACGCATGGTTGTGCTGTGAGTTTGTGTGCCAAAAAGCTTTTCCTGGAGTGTCTCCAGTGCTGGCACACTGAGAGTGAGTGTCCGCATGGCACTGGGGTCTGTGGTCCCCTCTCTGCATGTGTTGGTGTCTGTAGTCCTTGTCTTTAGGGCATTGGGGTCCCTATTTCCCTGACTGTGTGTGCTGGGGTCCCTGGTCACTGTCCCCATGATATCAAGGTCCTTAGTCCCCTGCCTGCATGTGTTGGGGTCCCCAGTCCCTGTCCCCAGGCATCAGGATCCCAGGTACATTGCTTGTATGTGTTGAGGTCTTTGATCCCTGTCCCCACGGCATCAAGGTCCTCAGTCCACTGCCTGCATCTTGGTCCTTGTCACTGTAGAATCAGGGTCCCTGCAGCATCAGGGTCCCTGCAGATTTGGGGTCCCCAGTCCCCTGCCTGCATCTTGTGCTGTTCCTAGTGCCTGTCTCCATGGCATCAGTCTCTGCTCACCTCCCCATGTGTGATGGTGTCCCTGCTCTTCATCCCTGTGGCACTGTGCATTTGCTGATGTCCTTGGTCCCCATCCCTATGGCATGGTGCATGTGCTGGTGTCCCTGCTTCCTGTCTCCATGGCACTGGGATGTTTGGATTCCTGCCTGCACGTGCCCAGCTCCCATCCCCACAGCAGGAAGGTCCCTGGTCCCCTGCCTGTGTGTGCTGGGGTCTTTGGTCCCCATCCCTGTGGTGCTGGGGTCCTCTGACCCCTGCCTGTCTGTACCATGGTTCCCTGTCCCTGTGGCATTGTGTGTCCCTGTCCCTGTGGCATTAGGTTCCTTGGTCTCCTGCTAGTGTGAGAAGTGGTGTCCCTTGTCCCATGCCCATGCATGCTGGGGTCCCTGGTCCCTTCCCTATGCCATTTGGGTTCTCAGTCCTCTGCCTGCATGTGCTAGGCTCCCTTGTCTCTGTCCTTGTAACATTTGGGTTCTTCATCCCCTGCCTGCATGTGCTGGGCTCCCAGGTGCCCAGTCTTATGGCAGTGGGGTCCCCATTCCCTGCCCACGCATGCTGGGGTCCCTGTGTCCCTCGCTCCACGTGGGCACAAAGAACCTTTCTGATGGGACACCGAAGCCACCATCCCTTGTCCCCTCACTGTCCCTCTGTGGCTCGGGATGAGAGCAACGCACCCCAGCCCTTCTGGGGACCCATCCCCTCTCTCTCCTCCTCTGCCAACTCTTTAATCTCGCTGCTTTGAGCTCAGTGAGGAGTGTGCCAGACCATTTTTGAGGATGAAAGAGCTTTTTTATTTATCCCCCCACCTCCCCGGGCCGGCATCCAAGGGGAGATGAAATGAAACGGGAAGAGGCTGGAGGTGAAACAGCTGCGATCTGCTCCATCCCTTCTCCACATCTGCCCACCACACCACTGCCAGCCCCTCAAACTCAGCTCAGCCTTGATTTTCTTCTCTTTCCTGGGTCCAAAATGCCCTTTTTTTTGTTGGTTTCCCCCTCCCTGCCAGCAGCCAGGCTGTGTCAGTGGCACAGGGCTGGCAGCGCGCAGGGCAGTCAGGATTTGCGAGGGAGGATTGTGCTGGCTTGGTGGGAGTCGTGTGGCAGGGACAATGCAGTGTGTTTGTTTGCTACAGCTAAAATGGCAGTTCTTAAAGGGGAAAGAAGGGAATTTAAAAAAAAAGGAAGAGAAGTGCTTCTGCACATCCAGTCACTGCATCCTTTGATTGAAGGAAATTTTGCTGTCGAACGGAGGAGCTGGGGACTGCCAGTTCTCCAGCTGGCAATTTCCACCCCAGCCAAATGAGGGAAGGGAAAAAACCAAACCCAAACCAACCCAGAGAACCCCCTCCTGAAGCACCCAGAGCTCTGTCAACAAGAAAAATAATCATGGGTTGGAGCAGGTTGTAATTGTTGCAGTCATCAGTGCAGAGGCTGGGGGATGCTGCAGAACGATTGGAAGGTTCCTTACCTCAGAGCTGGTGGCATGGCTTTGGGCCACTGCAGCTCCTCCACTTTCCAGCTGGGCTGAAATGGGTTCAGGAGCATCCCAGGAGCTGCAGCCTCTTGTAAACATGGTGCTGGAAGGGGATGGGGGTGCAGGAGAGGGGTGAGCAGCAACACTGGGTCAAGGGAAGTTCTCCTCCTCCTCTGCTCTGTCCTGGTGAGACCACATCTGGACTATTCTGTTCAGTTCTGGGCTCCCCAGTTCAAAAGGGACAGAAAACTACTGGAAAGCATCCAATGGAGGCTATGAGGATGATGAAGGAAGGGACTTGGACACCTGTCTGATAATGAGAGCCCTGAGGCTTGGAACAGAGAAGGCTGAATGGGAATCTGATCAATGGTTACAAATATCTGAAGGGTGGGGGGCAAGAAGAAGGGCCCAGGCTCTTTTCAGTGGTGCTCTGGGATAGGACAAGGGAAATGGTCACAATTGGAATCCAGAAGGTTCCACCTCAGTATGAAGAGAAAGTTGTTTGGTGTGAGGGTGCTGGAGGGCTGGAGCGGGGACCCAGAGAGGTTGTGGAGTGTCCTTGTGTGGAGAGCTTCCAACCCCCCCTGGGCATTGTGCTCCTGGGCAAGCTGCTGTGGGTGCCCTGCTGGAGCAGGGGGGGTTGGACTGGATGATGTCTGGAGATCTCATCCAACCCCAACCATTCTATGATTGTAAGGGTCTGTCAAGACCCTGAACCTCTTAGAAACCCCAACTGGTGTCGCAATTAAAGCCACAGCACTTAACACCATTAAACTTGGCAGCATTGCACTTAGAGCTGTGGCATTGAACAGTGTTGCACTTGGAGACCTCTTGTCTGAGGCTGTTGCACTTAGAGCCCTTGCACTTTAGAGCTGTTGCATTTAAAGCCACTGCACTTAACGCTGTCGCATTGAAGCTGTTGCACTTAAGCGTTGCAGGTGACACCACTGCACTTAAAGCTGTGGCATCTAACGCTGCACTGAAGTGTTGCATGTAACACCATTGCATGTAAGCTGTTGCACTTAACACCTTTGCATCTGACACTGTTGCACTTGAAGTCGTTGCATTTAATGGTGTTGCATCAAACACCTTGCATGTAACACTGTCACACTTAATGGTGCTGCATTTAATGTCCTGTGTGCATTCTACTCTTGTGGCCACAATTGTCTTCTGGGGTGCATCAAGAAGAGTGTGGCCAGCAGGGCTAGGGAGGTTCTCTCCCACCTCTACTCTGCCCTGCTGAGACCACAGCTGCAATACTGTGTCCAGTCTGGGGCTCCCCAGTTCAAGAGAGACAGAGAGCTGCTGGAGAGAGTCCAGGGGAGGCTGTGAGGATGATGAAGGGAGTGGAACATCTCTGCTGTGGAGAAAGGCTGAGAGCCCTGGGGCTGTTTGGTCTGGAGAAGAGAAGGCTGAGAGGGGATCTGATCAATGTCTATCAATATCTGAGGGGTGGGTGTCAAGATGAAGGTGCCAGGCTCTTTGTGGTGGTGTCCAGTGATAGAACAAGGAGCAATAGGTACAAGCTGGAACCCAGGAGGTTCCACCTCTACATGAGGAGAAAGTTGTTTGGTGTGAGGCTGCTGGAGGCCTGGAGCAGGCTGCCCAGAGAGGTTGCTGCACTTAGTTGTTGCATTTAACACTGCTGCACTTAGTTGTTGCATCTAACACTGCCGCACTTAGTTGTTGCATCTAATGCTTCTTGTACTTTAGTTGTTGCATCTACCACTGCCGCACTTAGTTGTTGCATCTAACACTGCTGCACTTAAAGTTGTTACATTATATGTCATACTTAACACCATTGCACTTAAAGCCCTCCACTTAAAGCTGCTGCATTTCCATTGTTGCACTTAGTGCCATTGTATCTGATGCTGTTACACTTAAAGCTGTCTGTCTACTGCTGTTACATTTACAGCCCTTGCCCTCAACACTGTTGCATCTAACCCTGCTGCCCTTCCCACTGACGCACTTAAGGCTGTTGTAGATCATGATGCTGCACTTGGTTGTTGCATCTAACTCTGTTGCAGCTAAAACTGTTGTGTTTTGCATCATGCATAACATTGTTGTACTTAAAACCATTGCACTTCACCCTGTTGCACTTAACACTGTTGCACTTAAGGTCAGTGCATGCAACGCTGCTGCACTTAACACTGATGCATTTAATGTCAGTGCAGGTAATGCTGTTGCACTTAACACTGATGCATTTAATGTCAGTGCAGGCAATGCTGTTGCAGTTAAATTGGTTGCACTTAAAGCTGTTGCATTTATGTTGTTGCACTTAAATCTGTTGCATCTGATGCTCTTGCACTTAAAGCTGTTGTATCTAAATGCCCTTGCACTGCAAGCCATTGCACTTAACCCTGTTGCACTACATGCTGTTGCCCTTAACACTATTGCCCTTAAGAGTCCTTGCACTTCATGCTGTTGCATTTAAGACCACTGCATTTAACACCATTGCTCTTAGCACTGTTGCATCTAACACCGCTGCATTTACAGCCAGCACGCTTCACACTGCACCAATGAGACCATGACCATGACCAATGACCATGAGAGTGGTGAGACACTGGCACAGCTTGCCCAGGGAGGTGGTGGAAGCCTCATCCCTGGAGGTTTTTAAGGCCAGGTTGGATGTGGCCCTGAGCAACCTGCTCTAGTGTGAGGTGTCCCTCCCCATGACAGGGAGGTTGGAATTGGATGATCCTTGAGGTCCCTGCCAACCCTGACAGTTCTGTGATTCTAAAGACATCGCCATGAAAGCCCTCACACTTGAGTTGTTGTGATAGGGCAAGAGGGAATGGATTGAAGCTGGAAAAGGGAAGATGTAGACTGGAGATGAGGAAGAAATTCTTGACAGTGAGGGTGGGAAGACACTGGAACAGGTTTCCCAGGGAGGCTGTGGCTGCCTCCTCCGTGGAGGTGTTCAAGGCCAGGCTGAATGAGGCCTTGAGCAGCCTGGGCCGGTGGGAGGTGTCCCTGCCCATGGCAGGGGAGATGGAACTGGATGATCTTGAAGGTCCCTTTCAACCCAAACCATTCTATGAACCTATGACTCCTCACCACCAGAAGCCACCCCAGGCACCCCAGTCCTTGCAGCAGTGTTGGTGTCTCCTCACACAGGAGGAGGCCAGGCTGAGAGAGTTGGAGTTATTCAGCCTGGAGAAGAGAAGGCTCCCAGGAGACCTTAGAGCAGCCTTCCAGTACCTGAAGGAGCTCCAGGAGAACTGGGGAGGGACTTTGGACAAAGGCCTGGAGTGATAGGACCAGGAGTGGTGGCTTCAGACTGGAAGAAGCTGGATTGAGATTGATCATTAGGAGGAAATTCTTCCCCAGGAGGGTGGTGAGGCTCTGGAACAGGTTGGCCAGAGAAGTTGTGGAGGCTTCAAGCCTGGAAGTGTTGAAGGCCAGGCTGGATGAGGCCTTGAGCAACCTGGGCTGGTGGGAGGTATCCCTGCCCATGGCAGGGGAGGTGGAACTGGGTGATCTTGAAGGTCCCTTCCAACCCAAACCATTCTACGAACCGACGACTCCTCACCACCAGAAGCCACCCCAGGCACCCCAGTCCTTGCAGCAGGGCAGAGTCTCCTCGCCCAGCCCTGACGGCTGCAGAGGCAGCAGCTGCCTGACCCTCTCCTGGCCCTCACCCGGCCCTCGCCTGGCTCTGCCTGCGCGGCACGGCCGTGGCGCTGCTGGCCGGAGCACGCTGCCTGCCCGCACATGGCTTATTTTAGGTTTACAAACACTATGCCCCCTCCTCCTTCCCCGTGAGTCATCATCCACCCCGTCACCGGGCCGGGGAAGCCGGAGGCGGTGGCTCATCCCCCTCAGAGCTGATGACATCAGCAAGGGGAAGAAAAGAAAAAAAAAAGGCAGAAATAGGTTTCTTTTTTTCCCTTTTTTCATCGTCCTCATTCTTCTTCTGGCGAGCGAGATGGGGAGGATGGGGACGGTGGCCATGGCTCATGGGTGGTCCATGGTGGGGTGTTTGTGGAGAGGACCGTGGCAGCAGTTGGAGGGTGGGCTGCTGGCTTCCTTGCCCAGTTGGGGGCCAGGTTTTGGTAGCCTTGGATTCAAGGCAATGCTGCTCAGTGTGGTTTTGGGGATGGGGGAGATCTTGGTGGGGGGGAATAACTGGTGAGACCCCAAGCTATAGGCAGAGGGGCTGGCAACAAGCCTGGCCCTGTGGCTTCCCGGGGCCTGGCAGCACTGGTGAGCGTGGAGGTGCCGAAGCCCCCACGGCTGAGCTCATCGCCGGAGCTGGTTGGCGTCAGGGCTGAGGTGGCTGCGGTGACTCAGCAGCGCTGGTGCTGACTCAGCAGCACCAGACCCCAGGGAGGCAGCTGGGATAGAGAGGGAGCTTTGAATCTCGGGGTAGAACAGGGATGGTTTTGGGTACAGCATGTTGCCAAATGGTTTTGCTGGCTCTGAGCCAGCGTCCACACTGCCGGCACACATTCTCCGCCCCGTGCACCTTCCTCTGGCTTTGGCAAAGGGATTTTATCCAGCGGGGTCTCAGCTCCCACCTGCCACGAGATGCTTTTCCCCATGGGGCTTGAAGGCTTGTGGTGGTGAAACCGGCTCCAGGTTTGGCAGGGCCGGCGTCTTCCCTGCTCCCAGACAGGGCAGGGCCTGGCTCCCACTCATCTCCTGGCTCCTGCCCGCGGCCATCGCGCCCTCGACTTGCCCGCGCTTGTCAGGCGGGAGGGTGGTGTCGTGCAGGGTTCTTCTCCTCCTTCTCCTCCTCCTCCTCCTCTTCCTCTGCTGAGAGCTCAGGCTGTGCGGTTCGGTGCCGGTGGTGTGAGGAGCACCCACATCCCGGGGTGGGGGGGACACTGCAGCATCCCCCAGGTATGGCAAGACAGGGATGGGCTGGAGGGAAACCAAGCACCCATGGTTGCTGGTGGCACATCTCTGATTTGCACCCAGAAGCCAGGAGGGTGCAGGGAACTCTCTTCCTGCCCCTGGGAGGGCAAAGCTTTGAAAATGGGGGTGCAGTTTGGTTGGTGCATGGGTGCAGGGCAACTTTCCTCCCTGCCCCCCAAACCCCAGCTTTCCCCCTCTGATCTGCTGTGCAAAGGAATGGACAGGGTGGAAATGTCCCCACTAGGGGTGCTGCAGGGCTGGAGGGGCTGTGAGAGGCCTGAGCCCAATCCCATGGGAGGACAACCAGCAGTGGGGCTACGAAATCAGGCCCAGCCCTGTGGGGGTGGCTGGGGTGGGACAGCAAACACTGCAGGGCTGGGCAAGGCCTCAGGCCTTTCTCCTGCAGCCCACGTGCCTCTGCTTCCTTCTCCCTTCCCACCTGTGTTCTTTTTCCTTCCCCTTCCTTCTCTTCCTTCCCCTTCCTTCCCTTTCCTTCCCCTTTCTTCCCCTTTCCTTCCCCTTCCTTCCCCTTCCTTCCCCTTCCTTCCCCTTCCTTCCCTTTCCTTCCCTTTCCTTCCCCTTCCTTCCCCTTCCTTTCCCTTCCTTTCCCTTCCTTCCCCTTCCTTCCCCTTCCTTACCTTTCCTTCCCCTTCCTTCCCCTTCCTTCCTCTTCCTTCCCCTTCCTTCCCCTTCCTCCCCTTCCTTCTCTTCTTTCTCTTCCTTCTCTTCTTTCTCTTCTTTCTCTTCTTTCTCTTCCTTCTCTTCTTTCTCTTTTCTTTCTCTTCCTGCTCTTCTTTCTCTTATTTCTCTTCTTTCTCTTCCTTCTCTTCTTTCTCTTCTTTTCTTTATCTTCCTTCTCTTCTTTCTCTTCTTCCCCTTAATGTTCCTTCTTCCTAATCTCCATTCTATTTCCTTTCTTCTTCACCTTCTTCCCCTTCCCTTTCCTCTTCCCCCTTCCTTCCCATCCCTTCCTCCCTTCCCCATGGCCAGAGCAGGCCCCATTCCCTACCAACTGGCAATTTGGCTGTGCCCAGCCAGCCCTGGAGCCAATCTGGTAGCTGAGTGCTGGTAGGAGAGCTGTGCTGGAGGGAAGAGTGCTCCAAGAAACAAAAATAGCACTGCAGCTTTTTTTTCCTTTCCTCCTCTTTTTCCCTTCCAAGCTGCTCTGTTCCCTCCCTGCCCAGCCGGAGCCAGCAGCCTGATGCGGCTCCACACTGTGCCAAGCCTTTCCCTCTGCCCATGCCAACTGGCGGCTCCTGGCCCAGTGGGGAGGCACACATGGCGTGGTGGGTAGGCACACACTCCATGGCTTGGCTGTGGCAGCTTGCTTCCCAAAAGCTGTTCCCATAGGAGTATCCATTGGGATACCGCTCGCTCAGCCCCAGTGCTGAGCATCCATGCTCCAAACATCCCTGGTCCAAGCATCCCTTCCTTGAGCATCCCAAGAACAAGTTCCCAACAAGAGGTCTGGTGAGGAGCAGCTGAGAGACCTGGGGGTGTTTAGCCTGGGGAAGAGGAGGCTGAGGGGAGGCCTTCTGGCTCTCTACAGCTCCCTGAAAGGAGGTTGGAACCAGGTGGGGGTTGGGCTCTGCTCCCTAGCCTCAGGTGATAGAAGGAGAGGAAATGGCCTGAAAGTGTGCCAGGGGAGGGTTAGGTTGGAGATGATGAAACACTTCTTTGCTGCAGGAGTGGTCAGGGATTGGAACAGGCTGCCCAGGGAAGTGGTGGAGTCCCCATCTCTGGAGGTGTTCAAAAATGTGTGGCCATGGCACCTGGGGCTGTGGTTTGGTGTCCATGGTGGTGCTGGGTTGATGTTGGACTGGATGATCTCAGAGAGCTTTTCCAACCCAGACAGCTCTGGGTTCCTATGATTCAAACATCTGTACCCAAACATCCCTGCTCCAAGCATTCCTGTTACAAACATCCCTTTCCCAGGTGTTCCTTCCCTGAGCATCCTGATCTCAAACATCTTTACCAGAACATCTCTGCTGCCAACATTCCTCCTCTTAAGTGTCCCTTTCCCAACCATACCTGCTCTGAGCATCCTCTTCCTGAGCCTTCTTGCCCCAGGCATCATTTCCATGAGCATCCCCATCCCAACCATCCCAGTCCAAATCATCCCAACCCCAAACATCCCTGCCTTGAGCATCCTTGCTCTAAATTTTCCTTCACTGAGCATTCCTACCCATATGATGTCTTCCCTGAGCATCCCCAAGCATTCCCACCTCAATCATCCCTGCTCTAAGCATCTTAATCCTGAGCACCCCTTCCCTGAGCATCCCCACTCCAAACATCCCTACCCCAAGCATCCTGATCCCAAGCATTCCCTTCTTGACCATCCTGATCCCAATCATTCCCTGGCTATGAGTGTCCTGATCCTGAGCATTCTAATCCTGAGCATCCTGATCCTGAGCATCCCCAGTCCAAACATCCCAATCCTGATCCTTCTCTTCCATGACCATCCTGATCCTGAGCATCCCCATCCTGAACTACCCCAGTCAAAGCAAACCCATCCCAAGCATTCCCTCCCTGAGCATCCTGATCCTGAGCAGTCCCATCCCAAACAACCCTGCTGCAGACCCTCCAAAAGACAAAATCCTTTTTGGGGAGGAAATAAAGAAGATGGAAATGGGAACAATTTTTTTTTTTTCCACCTGGGAAAAAAAAAATCCCTTGGAAGCTGCCAGTAGGATGTTGGTGCTGGAGCTGGAATGGGGATTAGGTTGGCTTCAACTGCCTGTTTGGGAACAAGAAGGGGGTGAAATAATCATAGAATCACAGAATTGTCAGGGTTGGAAGGGACCTCAAGGCTCATCCAGCCCCAGCCCCCCTGCCATGGGCAGGGACACCTCACACCACAGCAGGTTGCTCACAGCCACCTCCAGCCTGGCTGCAAAAACCTCCAGGGATGAGGCTTCCACCACCTCCCTGGGCAACCTCTGCCAGGCTCTCACCACCCTCATGGGAAACAACTTCTTCCTTACATCCAATCTCAATCTCCCCACTTCTAGTTTTGTTCTTTCCCCCCAGTCCTATCACTCCCTGAAAACCTAAAAAGTCCCTCCCCAGCTTTCCTGTAGCCCCCTTTCAGATCCTGGAAGGCCACCAGAAGGTCCCCTGGGAGCCTTCTCCTCTCCAGACTGCACAACCCCAACTCTCTCAGGCTGTCTCCAGAGCAGATCCTGGAAGGCCACCAGAAGGTCCCCTGGGAGCCTTCTCCTCTCCAGACTGCACAACCCCAACTCTCTCAGGCTGTCTCCAGAGCAGAGCAGCTCCAGCCCTCTGCTCATCCTTGTGGCCCTTCTCTGGACACCTTCCAGCCCCTCCAGATCCTTCCTGGAACAGAGGCTCCAGAACTGGACACAGAGCTCCAGGTGGGGTCTGAGTAGAGTGGAGCAGAGGGGCAGAATCCCCTCCCTGGCCCTGCTGGCCACACTTCTCCTGCTGCAGCCCAGGCTCTGCTTGGCTCTCTGGGCTGCAATGCTCCACCCCCAGCAGCATCCAAAGTGGGGGTGACGACTCCGGGGGGTCCCCAGCAGCGCTGCCGATTGCTGGTGCAGAGCAGAGCTGAGCTTTCTGCGGCGTAAATCGGCTCAGCTCCCGCGGCACCGCCGACGCCCCGGCTTTGCTCCAGGCTAAATGAGGACAGGAGCGAGCGGCTTAGACCCAGCGCCGGGGTCAGCTGGGGCCATGGAAACAGCTTGGAAAACAAGGCGGCAGAGGCGCCCGCGGTGCCGGCAGCCAGCGGGACTGGGAGCTGGCCGGGTGGCTACCCCAGCCTGGGCGAGGGGAGTCAAGGGGCTGCTGTGGGTGCAGCTCGGTGCTTCAGCTTCCCACATGGTCTTTTCTTTTCCATTTTTAGCGATGCTGATAGTCGATTTAGGGCATCAGTGCCTTTCGGTGTCTCTCTGGCATTCCCCCTCCCCCTCCCCATGCCAGTACCCAAGGGTGGTGATGGTGGTGTGGGACCGGGAAGGGGTTTTGGGGTCTGGTGAGACCAAGCAGTGCCCCCCAGGAGCTTCAATCCTGTCTGGTGTGTGTGGGGGTGCTTTTGGCAGCATTTCTTCCCCACTGGAGCCCTTTGGTGGCCTGAGGCCAGCTGGTGTGTTGCTGTAGGGTCTGCCACGCTGCGGGAGACCCCCACAGCGGTGCCCTCCCAAGCCAGCAACCCAGCAGAGGATCCCAGCGGAGGATCCTGGCGGAGGATCCTGGCGGAGGATCCCCGGGGCCGTTGCCAAAGGAGGGAAACCACAAACTGAGTGCCGGGGGCTGGCCAGGCTCCACCGGCGTGGGGCCTCCAGCCAAGCTGCCTCTTGGCCGCCCTGTGCCGCCGGCTGGCAGCGGCACCCAGTGACCTCCTGGCCGCCCTCCCGTGCCCTCACCACAGCCCTGCCACACAGCATGGGCTGTCCCCGTGTGCCCCACTCCACTGCCAGCACCATGAAGGGTTTGGTGTCCCCAATCTTTACAGGCTCAGAGGATGTTAGGGGTTGGAAGGGACCTCCGAAGATCATCAAGGCCAAGCCCCCTGCCAGAGCAGGACCACAGAATCCAGCACAGGTCACGCAGGAACACATCCAGACAGGGCTGGAATGGCTCCAGAGAAGGAGACTCCACAGCATCCATGGGCAGCCTGCTCCAGTGCTCTGTGACCCTCACAGTGCGGAAGTTCCTCCTCATGTTGAGGTGGAACCTCCTGTGCTGTAGTTTTTGTCCTCCACTCGCTTCCTCCTCCTCTTCCCAGATTTGTCACTTTTGATCAGCCCCAGCGGTGGTTAGCAGCAGGGTGACACCGAGCGGTGCTTTGAGGGTGTGTGGTGTGCACTGAGTTGTGCCGTTCTTTGGGGCTTGCCAAAGGATTTAGTGAACCCCCCAGAATTTCTTTTTCTTTTTTGGAAAGGGGGGCGGGGGGTTGGAGGATGTAAAACCTGCTCCAGGTTGGGAGTAGTAATTGGAAATGTAGAGACTGCAGGATGTGTAGGGCTGCTGGGGGTCAGGCTGCTGGATATGAACCTGCAGTACCCAGCACAAAGCTTCCTGCTGGGCTGCAGCCAGAGGAGTGTGGGCAGCAGGGCAGGAGAGGGGATTCTGCCCCTGGGCTCTGCTCTGCTCAGACCTCACCTCCAATCCTGCCTCCAGCTCTGCTGTCCCCAGCACAAAAAGGACACAGAGCTGTTGGAGGGAGCCCAGAGGAGGTCACAAAGATGATGCAAGGGCTGGAGCAGTTCTGCTGTGAGCACAGGCTGAGGGAGCTGGGGGTGTGCAGCCTGGAGAGGAGAAGGCTCCAAGGGGATCTTAGAGCTGCCTTCCAGTACCTGAAGGGATCCTGCAGGAAGGCTGCAGAGACTTTTCCTGAGGGTGTCCAGAGCCAGGCCAAGGGGAATGGTTTGAAGCTGAGGCAGAGCAGGGTTAGAGACTGGAACTGAGGAAGAAGTTGTTGAGTGTGAGGGTGGTGAGAGTCTGGCACAGGCTGCCCAGGGAGGTTGTGGATGCCTTCTGCCTCCAGGTGTTCAAGGCTAGGTTGGATGAGGCCTTGAGTAGCTGAGTCTGGTTGAGAAGCTACAACCCCTCAAGGCAGGAAGGTTGGAGTAGATGGACTCCGAGGTCCCTCCCAACCTAAGCCATTCTGTGAGCTTCAGGGTTACTGGGTGCACAGGGCTGCTGGCTATGTAGGGTTGTGGGATAGCCAAACTGCTGGCTCTGTGGGGTACTGGGTGGGCAGGCTGCTGCTGTTTAGCACTTCTGATTCTACAGGGTTGCTGGATCTATAGACTGCTGGCCCCCTATAGGTTTTTTGGATGTTGTTGGGCCAATGGCATCCTGGGGTGCATCAAGGAAAGTGTGGCCAGCAGGGCTGGGGAGGTTCTCCTCCCCCTCTGCTCTGCCCTGCTGAGACCACAGCTGCAATCCTGTGTCCAGTTTGGGGCTTCCCAGTTCAAGAGAGACAGAGACCTGCTGGAGAGAGTCCAGGGGAGGCTGTGAGGATGATGAGGGGACTGGAACATCTCTGCTGTGAAGAAAGGCTGAGAGCCCTGGGGCTGTTTGGTCTGGAGAAGAGAAGGCTGAGAGTGGATCTGATCAATATCTGAGGAGTGAGTGTCAGATGAAGGTGCCAGGATCTTTGTGGTGATGCCCAGGGATAGGACAAGAAATAATGGGTACAAGCTGGAACCACCTTATGTGAGAACAAAGTTTGGTGTGAGGGTTCTGGTGGCCTGGAGCAGGCTGCCCAGAGAGGTTGTGGAGTCTCTTTCCCTGGAGACTTTCAAGCCCCATCTGGATGCATTCCTGTGTGCCCTGCCCTGGGTGACCCTGCTCTGGCAGGGGGCTTGGACTGGATGATCACCAGAGGTGATCCTTCCAACCTTTACCATTCTGTGATTCTGTGCTGTGTGGGTCACTGGCTGTAGAAGGTTGCTGGAAATGCAGGACTCAGGTGTTTAGGATTGCTGGAAATCTAAGTCTGATGACTGTATGGAACTGTGGAGTATCTAAGTGCCTGGGTACAATGAGTTGCTGGCTGTGAAGGATTGCTGGGTGTGCAGGGCTGCTGCACAGGTAGGGCTGTGAGATAAGAGTGCTGCATATGCAGGTTGCTGGATATGTGGTCACTGGATCCACAGGGCAGCAGGATCCATAGGGCAGTGGAATCCATAGAGCAATGGGATCCATAGGGCAGCAGGATCTATGGGACAGCAGGATCCATAGGGCAGCAGGATCCATAGGGAAGAAGGATGCATATGGCAGCAGGATCCACAGGGCAGCAGGATCCATAGGGCAGCAGGATCCATAGGGGAGAAGGATGCATATGGCAGCAGGATCCACGGGGCAGCAGGATCCATAGGGCAGCAGGATCCATAGGGGAGAAGGATCCATATGGCAGCAGGATCCACAGGGCAACAGGATCCATAGGGCAGCAGGATCCATAGGGGAGAAGGATGCATATGGCAGCAGGATCCACGGGGCAGCAGGATCCATAGGGCAGCAGGATCCATAGGGGAGAAGGATCCATATGGCAGCAGGATCCACAGGGCAGCAGGATCCATAGGGCAGCAGGATCCATAGGGGAGAAGGATGCATATGGCAGCAGGATCCACGGGGCAGCAGGATCCATAGGGCAGCAGGATCCATAGGGGAGAAGGATCCATATGGCAGCAGGATCCACAGGGCAGCAGGATCCATAGGGGAGAAGGATCCATAGGGCAGCAGGATCCAGAGGGCAGCAGAATCCATAGGGGAGAAGGATCCATATGGCAGCAGGATCCACAGGGCAGCAGGATCCATGGGGGAGAAAGATCAATAGAGAAGTAGGATCCATAGGGAAGCAGGGTCCACAGGGCAGCAGGACACAGCAGGACCTATAGGACACCCCTCCCCACCCCGGGGCTTCCATTCCCCACCGTGCCCGACCACTGCTCCCCTCCTGCCCACGGGGACGATGTCCCACTCCATGTTCCCTCCCAGCATATCAAGGCCCTTTCGGGGCCCGTCCAGCTCCGGGGGGCTACGGAGGGGCAAGGGCTGTCCGTGTGTCTGTCCAGCTCTGGGGGCCTGCGGGGGAACCTGGGGTGTCCGTGCGTCCGTCCAGCTCCGGGAAGCTGGGGGTAGAAACAGGGGGAGACGGGGCCCCGAGTGTCCGTGTGTCTCTCCAGCTCCGGGGGGCTGGGGAGGGGACGGGGGGAGGGGAGGCCCCGAGTGTCCGTGTGTCTCTCCAGCTCCGGGGGGCTGCGGGGCCCCTTGAAGGGCCCGGGTGTCCGTCGAGTTCCGGGGGGCTCCGGGGCCCCCTCGGGGGCTGGGGTGTCCGTGTGTCCGTCCGTACGTGCGCGCAGCGCTGGGGCTAATGGCTCCGGCAGCTGGTGGTGCTGGGGGCGGGGAGGGCCGGGGGTGGCGGAGGGTAGCGGAGGCTCCAGTGGCTCCTTTCGGCTTCTCTTTTCCCGGGACGGGTCCCCGCTGTCGCCTCCGGCTTCGCCTCCCGTTCCTCTCCCCCCACCCCCCAAACACGTAAGTGCTGCCCGTTCAGAGTCTGACCCCAGCCCGACACCGTGACCCCCCCACCCCACTCCCATCCCGGGAACTTGCCCGGGTTTCCAACGGCTCCCGTCGATTCCCAGGGAGCCGAGCCCAGGCTGGAAAAGATCCAAGCTGGGCTCTGCCCGTGCGGTTGGGTTGGGTTTGGTTTGTTTCCTCCTTTCCCTTTCTCTCCCTCCTTCTGTTTAAGGCTTTTAAAACAGGGAAAAGAATAAAAACAAAAAGAAAAGAGGAAAAACTATTAAATATTTTTTTTCCTCCTCGGGGTGGATTTTTCCTTGTTTATGGCACCGGGAGGATGCAGAAGGCATCTTGGAGCAAATCCCAAACGAAGCGTTTGGGGGGTTCTCTTTATTTCCATTTCTTTTCCTACCCGCCCCCCTCCCTCCTCTTCCCTAGTTTTTGTTCTTTTCCGGGTGAACGGAAGGAGGTTTGGGCAGGGAATGTTTTTTTTCCGGGAAAAGCAAACCGGGATGTGGAGGGATAAGCAGCCAGGGCGGGGATGGAGGGGTTTCTGCGGACGTTGCCGGAGCGAGGCGGGATGGAGATTGATTCGGGGGGAGAAGCCACGAGGGTTTTCCATCTCCCAGCCCATGGGGCCAGGAACAAAAGGAGCTGGAGGAGAGAGCCAGGGGGAAATAATCCTATTTTTAATGTCTATATTTTTATGCCCCTCCCCCTCACTGATTTGGGGAAGGTTTGTAGCGTTTGGATTAACCCTTTAGCAGCTGCAGGGGGGGAGGTGTTTGCCGGAGGAACGATTTTCCTGCACCCCCAGCCCAAGTCCATCACCTGGTTTATGGAATGGAGCAGCCCCCAAGTGCCACCCTGGCCTGGCAGCTGGGTTTTTTGGGATTTTCCTTATCCTTACCCAGCAGATTTCCTCCCCCTACCGTTCCTGTCCCAGGCAGACCCCTGGGGCTGCCGTCTGCTCCCCACCCAGAGCCAAACAGGTTTGTTGTCGTTCCTCGGGGTTGGCGTCACCGCTGCAATGCCATGGGGATGCTTCGGGGCAGGAGCATCCCCCCCAGGAGGTCTTGGAGGGTGCTTGGGGCGTTTTTCTCCCTGGCGCTTGGGAAAAACCCTTTTGGCTGGGGAGGAGGAGGAGGATGAAGGTGACGGGTGAGGCTGTTTCTGCCTTGGTTTGCAAAGGGGAGCGGGGGTGGTGCGTTGTCCCCGCCCTGCCCAGGCTCCCGTTTGGCCGGTGAAGGGCACAGACCGGCACCGGAGCACTCACTCCCCAGACCTGCTGGACCGGTCTCGTCCCTCCCGGCTCCGTGGCTTGGCTCTGGGAATGCCACGGAGGGATCGAAGCTGGAACCGCCCCTATAAAGCTGCAGCAGCATCGGGGTGAGCCCTGCGCCGGAGCGGGGCTGTGGTGATTGGCACCAGGAGAGTTTTTACCCCTGGGGAAGGGGAACGTTTTGGGGACGTGATGGTGCTGGGAGCGGTTCCTGCCCGGTTTCACCGGGGTTTCACCGAGGTTGCCTCCGGTTTTCGCTGCAGTCAGCAGCAGTGCTGATCTCCGGTGTAGAACCCAGCCCCACTCCAGCAGGTGGCTTTGCTCAGCCCCACGCCCCGAAGGACTCCCGTGCCAGAGCCGTGGGGCTGGGGGCTGAGCACTTCGAGGTGGCTCCAGCACCAACAGCCACACACCCACAGCTTGCTTGAGGCCAAAGCCATGATGGGGGTCTCTGGAGCAGTAACGAGGGTCTTGGGAGGAGTAATGGGGGTCTCTGGAGCCATAATGGGGGTCTCTGGAGCTATAACAGGGGTCTTGAGAGGAGTAATGAGGGTCTCTGGAGCAGTGATAGGACTCTTGGGAACTGTAACAGGGGTCTCTGGAGCTATAACAGGAGTCTCTGGAGCCATAACAGGGGTCTCCCAAAGCCATAATGGGTGTTTCCAGAGCTATAATGGGGACATCTGGAACTGCAATGGGGGTCTCTAGAGCAGTAACAGGGGTCTCAGGATCAGTAACAGGGATCTCTGGAACTGAAATGGGAGTCTCTGGAACTGAAACGGGGGTCTCTGGAGCTTTAACAGAGGTCTCTGGAGCTGCACAGGGATCTCTGCAGTCATAACAGGGGTCTCTGGAGCCATAATGGGGGTCTCTGGAGCTGTAACAGGGGTCTCTGATGCTGTAATGGCGATCTCTGGTGCTGTAACAGGGGTCTCCAGAGCCGCAGTGGGGGTCTCCCAGTGAGCCTGGGCCATGGATGGTTCCCAAGCCACCAGTGCTGGCACGGTTGGGATCAGGAAGCTCTGCCCACAGCTCCCTCGTGCCTTTTTTTTTTTTTTTTTTTTTTTTTCTCCCCAGCAAATTTTGCTGTATTTTTAGCTGGCAGGAAGCTCCTCTCTGGTTATCAGCAAACTGCTCATGCAGCACCCCGGCTGCCGTGGCACCAAAATCCTCACTGCCAAGCCAGGGGGAGAGCCACAGCACAGAAAGACACCATCCCCCCACCCCCAATCCCTAGCAAAACCCTTTGGAGGGTCTTAATTAGGGTAATGTGCTCCATGAGTGCCGCCGTGGGCAGCTCCGGTGGGTTGTGGTCTCTCCTTGGCACGCCGCCGGTTTTCTGGCCGACGGTGCCGTAGCTCGGCGTTGCCGGGGGGCCCCGGCCGGCCGTGCTGATCCAGAGGCTGGGTTATCTGAGGTGAAAGCATCCCTCCGACGCCCCTGGCACCGGCCTAGCCAACTCGGCGGCTTCCTGCCGTGCCCCGGCCCCCGACGAAGGATGGCTGCTCCCGGCCAGGATGTTTGCTTCGGGCACTGCTCCAAACTCCCCCTCCCCCGCCCTCCCGCTCTGCTCTCCCTGTGCCACTTCCTTCACCGGGGCAAACCGTGGTGCTGAAACGCTGGAACAGGTTGCCGAGGGATGTGGTTGAGGCCCCACCCCTGGAGACATTCAAGGCCAGACTCGATGCAGCCCTGAGCAGCCTGATCTGGCTGGAGGTGCCCCTGCTGAGTGCAAGATGACCTTTGAGGGTCCTTTCCAACCCGATGCTATCTGTGAATCTGTGTCACCGGAGCCAGTGACGCCCTCCCTGTGCCACCACGTCCCACCCCATCCCATCTCGATGGAAATCCCAAACTGTCCCATGAGCAATTTCGAAAGCAGGTGGTGGGGTGTGGTGGGTATGTGGGTGGCAGGAGGCTGGCGTGGTGCAAACCAGCTGCATTTTGAGCTGAGCTGCTCCTCACGCAGCCAGGCAAAAAAAAAAACCCTCCTGGTCTTGCTGCTGGAGGTCACTTTTCACATGGATCAGCTGTGTCTTCATCACCTGGGTGAGAAAAGAGATGGGGAAAGAAGGAATAAAGAGAGACAGGGAGGATTTGGGGCTGTTCAACCTGGAGAAGAGAAGGCTCCTTTGAAGGGAGACCTTAGAGCAGCCTTCTGGTACCTGAAGGGGCTCCAGGAGAGATGGGGAGGGACTTCTGACAAGGGCTGGGAGTGCCAGGACAAGGGGCAGTGGATTTGAGCTAGGAGAGGGGAGATTGAGACTGGAGATGAGGAAGAGGGTGGGGGGAGACTGGAACAGGGAGGTTGTGGATGTCTCCTCCTTGGAGGTGTTCAAGGCGAGGCTGGATGAGGCCTTGAGCAATCTGGGCTGGTGGGAGGGGTCCCTGCCCATAGCAGGGGGGTTGGAACCGGATGATCCTGAAGGTCTCTTCGATCCTGAAGGTCTCTTCGATCATAAATTCCATGAATTTATGAAATCGGGGGCAGGGGGCGGGTGTCCTGGTGGGGGTTGCTCACGCCGCTCCTCTCCCTCTCCTGGCAGACAGGTTCAGTGGGCGACCCGGTTGATGGACCCAGCAGAAGCCAAATGGAAGAAGGGCCAATTAATTATGTGGAAGAAAGGCGGCTGAAGGAGGGCAGAGGGCTCAGCCTGGCCAATGGGGGCCGGCCGGAGGCGGGGGGCACCGCACTGATGGAGCCGAGCGGCTGGGCCCAGGGCCAGCTGCCCAGCGCCGCCAAAGCCCACTTGGAAGACGTCAGGAACCTGGTGGCCTTCTCGGCGGTGGCCGAAGCCGTTTCCTCCTACCGGCTGCCGCCGCCGGGTTCGCCGTCGCTGCTCTACGAGAAGTTCGACTCGGAGCTGAGCCGGGGGGGGCTGGGCACAGCGGACAGCGGGCCGCGAGGGGAGGACCTGCAAGCCCTCAAAGCTGCCCTGGCTTTGGCCAAGCACGGCGTCAAGCCCCCCAACTGCAACTGCGACGGCCCCGAGTGCCCCGACTACCTGGAATGGTTGGAGCAGAAGATCAAGACGGCTCTGGGCGAAGAGCCGGCACCGCCGCGGCCCCGCGCCGCCCCCAACCCCCCGCCCATCCCCCCGGAAGGTGCTATTGACCCCCAGCCGGTGCCTGAGGCCGCCGAGCCCTGCCCACCCGACGGCCTCCCCTTTTCCCAGAGCGCGCTGACCATCGCCAAGGAGAAGAACATCAGCCTGCAGACCGCCATAGCCATCGAGGCCCTGACCCAGCTCTCGGCCGCTCTCCCCCAGCCCGCCGGCGACGGCCAGCCCCCGCCACCGCCCCCACCGCCGCCCCCCGCCACCCCCTTTGGCCCCGGCCCCCTCGTCCCGCCGGAGGCCGCCTGGCAGCGAGGGGATGAGCCACGTTATCCGCCGGAGCCGAGAGCTGCACCCGAGCCATTTTTTGGTGCGGCACCTCCCCCGGGGGGCTTCACAGCAACATGGGGGCTGGAGGCCGAGGGGGCGGCGGGGGCTGGAGACCCCATGGCAGAACTGGAGCAGTTGCTGGGTAACGCTGATGACTACATCAAGGCAGCCTTCAAGAGACCCGAACCGACGGCCGGCGAAGCGGTGACGCCTAAACCAGAGCCCCCCGAACGAGCACCCAGCAAGGAAGCGCCGGGCGGCCCCCGTGTGGCGCCGGCACCGCCGGAGCCCAACCTGCACAAGAAGACGCAGCTGGTCCTGCAGCAGCATCTCCACCACAAGCGCAGCCTCTTCCTCGAGCAAAGCCTGGCAGCGGCGGCGGCGCCCCCCCCTGACCGGCCAGGTAGTTGGTGGGCTCCTGGTGCCCCGGCCGTGCCCCCCAAGCCCTTCGAAAAACAGCCCAAAGAGAAGAAGAAGAAACCGCCGCCCGAGAAGCCTCCGCCGGCCAAGCCACTCCGTAAGCAGGTGCAGATCAAGAAGGCCAAGCAGAAGGATTCGCAGCCGCTCTTCCTGCCCCTCTGGCAGATCAGCCTGGAGGGCTTTCGGACGCCCGCCGAGCCCCCTGCTGAGGAGATGCAAACCGAACCGCCGTCGCCGCCGCCGCCGCCGGCCTCTGCCTTCCCGCTCCAGCCTCTTGCACTACCCCTGCCCGCCGCTCAGCCCCCGCCGCCGAACTCCCTCGACGGCGGCCCCCCGGCTCCCGAATCTCAGGAAAGGGGTGCCCCCGGGGGGGGGCCCCAAATTCACCCGGCGCCGGCGGGCTCCACCGGCTCAGAGGATGCGGCGGCCGCCCCGCCGCCGGCCGCCCCGACCCCCCTGGTGGTGGATGACAAGCTGGAAGAGCTCATCCGCCAGTTTGAAGCCGAATTTGGGGAGAATTTCAACCTGCAGCCCCCCAAGACCCCCGCTCCGCTCGCCCCCGGGACCACCGAGCTGCCGGGGGGGCCAGCACCAGCCCCACAAGTGCAACCCACCGCCGCCACCGGCGCCGCCGCCACCACCGACGCTCCGGCTCCGAGCAGCGCTCCCCAAGCCGGACTCAAAAGCTTTTCGTTCACCCCAGGGAAGGGTCCGCTTGCAGAGCCCCCCTTCACCGCCCGCTCCCCCAAACAGATCAAAATCGAGTCTTCTGGTGCTATCACCGTGGTGTCCACCACGTGCTTTTACTCTGAGGAGAGCCAAAACCCGGAGGCGGAGGACGCCGAAGGGACACCCACCAAGGACGAGGTGCCGCTGACGCCCACCCTGAGCGGCTTCCTGGAGTCGCCGCTGAAGTACCTGGACACGCCCACCAAGAGCCTGCTGGACACCCCTGCCAAGCGGGCACAGGCCGAGTTCCCCACCTGCGACTGTGTTGGTGAGCCAGAGGCCGTGCCAGGGGCACTGTGGGGTGCTGGAGGGTGGGGTGGTGGGGTGCTACCTGGGCCCCAGAGGTGGCATTTCCAGGAGGCATTTCCTCTCCTCTCCTCTCCTCTCCTCTCTCCTCTCCTCTCCTCTCTCCTCTCCTCTCCTCTCCTCTCCTCTCCTCTCCTCTCCTCTCCTCTCCTCTCCTCTCCTCTCCTCTCCTCTCCTCTCCTCTCCTCTCCTCTCCTCTCCTCTCCTCTCCTCTCCTCTCCTCTCCTCTCCTCTCCTCTCCTCTCCTCTCCTCTCCTCTCCTCTCCTCTCCTCTCCTCTCCTCTCCTCTCCTCTCCTCTCCTCTCCTCTCCTCTCCTCTCCTCTCCTCTCCTCTCCTCTCCTCTCCTCTCCTCTCCTCTCCTCTCCTCTCCTCTCCTCTCCTCTCCTTTCCTCTTTTTCTCCTCTCCTTCTCTCTCCTTCTCTTTCCTCCTCTCTCCTCCATGGGGCAGGGAATGACAGGACATGGACCAGGATGGATTGGAAGAGCTACAAAACCCAAAGTGCTGCTGGGTTTTTGCCTCGGCTGAGCACTTGGCTCAGTCCCATGGCCTGGGCCCATGGTTCCCCAGTGCTGCAGCTTTGCTGTAACCCAGGCTCCCCTGAGTGTCCTGCTGCTTGCAGCCAAATTCACTGCTTTGGGTTACTCAAAATAACCTCAGATTTGGCTCAGTGTCTGTGCTTGTGCCTAGAGCTGTGTTTGCTGCCAGGATGCTGGCTTGGTGGGTGGTCAGCCCCAGCAGTTGTGTTGAAAAAGCACCAAACTCTTGGATTTCTTTTATTTTTGTGGATTTGGGGTTTGTTTGGGTTTTTTCTTTTTTTTTTTTTTTTTTTTTTTTTTTCCTTTTTTCAGTTTGTATTGGCATGTCCTAGGCTTTGCAGCAAGTGCTTGAGATCTCTCACCCAGTCCTTGCAGTCATAGAATTCCAGAATCCCAGCATGGTGGAGGTGGGAGGGGAGCTCTGGAGCTCAGCCAGCCCAACCCCCCTTCTCCAGCAGGGCACCCACAGCAGCTTGCCCAGGAGCACAATGCCCAGGGGGGGTTGGAAGCTCTCCACACAAAGACACTCCACAACCTCTCTGGGCAGCCTGCTCCAGGCCTCCACCAAACAACTTTCTCCTCCTGCTCAGGTGGCACCTCCTGGCTGCCAGTCTGTGTCCCTTGCCCCTTGTCCTGTCCCTGGGCACCAGTGAGCAGAGCCTGGCCCCAGCCTCTTGCCCCCCACAGCTCCTTTAGCTCTTGCTGAGCATTGCTCAGCTGCCCTCTGGGGCTGCTCTTCTGCAGGCTCTCAGCCCCAGGGCTCTCAGCCTTTGCTCCTCCCAGAGCTGCTCCAGGCCCCTCAGCAGCTTCCCAGCCTGCCCTGGACTCTCTCCAGCAGTTTCCTGTCTCTCCTCAACTGGGGAGCCCAGAACTGGAGCAAGGACTCCAAATGTGGCCTCCCAAAGGCAGAGCAGAGCAGGAAGAGAACCTCCCTCACCCTGCTGCCCACACCATGACCCCCAGGACACCATTGGGGCAATCAGGGCACATTGCTGGCTCCTGAGCATCTTCTTGTCCCCCAGCACTCCCAGGTCCTTCTCCTAGAGCTGCTTCCCAGCAGGTGCCCCCTCAGATGTGCTGCTGCAGGAGGTTGTTGCTGCCCAGGGGCAGGACCCTGCCCTTGCCCTGGTTGCACTCCATGAGGTTCCTCTCCCCCAGCTCTCAGCCTGCCCAGGTCTGTGATTGGCAGCACAGCCTGGGGGGTGTCAGCTACTCCTCCCAGTTTGGTCCCATCAGCAAACTGCCTGAGGGTTCACTTTTACCCTCACCCAGGTCATTGGTGAAGCTGTTGACCAAGACTGGCCCCAATCCTGGCCCCTGGGGAACACCATCCACCTCCATGTGAGCATGAGCAGGTGGATCTTCCCTCTCCCCTGGGAGGAGCAGGGTGAGGATTTGGGGCATCCAGCCGGAAAAAACAAGCCCCACACTGCTGGGAGGGATGGCCTCAGGCTGTGCTCAGGCTGCACTTTAGTAGCAGGGCTTATGATTACTTATTTATTTGCTCGTTAATAGCAGCAGTAATTAGCCCAAACAGTACTGAGCGAGCAAAAAGCTTTTCTGGAGCTGCTCAAATTGATCTTGGAGGTTTATTTTGCTTCATGGTGCCAGGCAAAGATTCAAGTTGTTTTTTTCTTTGGCAGCATGGTTTGTGGGGGGAGGGCTGGGAGAGGGGGGTGTGTGTGGGGGGGGATTCCTCCTCCTGCCCTCTCTCTCCATTTTCTCCAGGCAAAGCTGGTGAGAAAGCAGTGAAGCAGGAGCCAGGGCTGGGTGCTTTATGAGGTGCCTGTAATGAGAGCAGCCCTGGCTGCCTGGCCTGTATTGATCTGTGTCTGGACAGCTGCAGCCCAGCTGAGCCTGGCTTTCTCCTCGCCCTGGCTCCCAGCCAGCTGGACATGACGGGAATGAAAATCAGCCTGCTGAGAGCAGAGGGATGGGGAGAGCCATCAGAGCCTCCCAGCCAGCAGTGTTCCAGCAGCTCCCTGCCTTGGGCATCGACCCCAGGCTCCCTGGGGCTGCCTCAAGCAACCTTTGCTTCCTGACCTGGCACCTTTGTCCCCCAGAAGTTCCTGAGGGGATTGCTGCTGGGCAGGTGCAGGAGGTGGTGTTGGCAGGGCTGTAGGTCCAGAGTCCTTATCCCATGCCTTAAGCATCCTCCTATAGCCTTCTCCTGGATCTTCAGCATCCTTACTTGGCTCCTGCATCCTTCTCACCCATCTCAAGCATTCTTCTCCTGGATCTTGAGTATACTTCTCATATAGCCTCAGCATCCTTCTCCTGTAGCCTCAGCATCCTTCTTGTGTAGCCTCAGCATCCATCTCCTGTAGCCTCAGCATCCTTCTTGTGTAGCCTCAGCATCCTTCTTGTTTAGCCTCAGCATCCTTCTTGTGTAGCCTCAGCATCCTTCTCCTGTAGCCTCAGCATCCTTCACCTGTAGCCTCAGCATCCTTCTCCTGTAGCCTCAGCATCCTTCTTCTGTAGCCTCAGCATCCTTCTCCTGTAGCCTCAGCATCCTTCTCCTGTAGCCTCAGCATCCTTCTCCTGTAGCCTCAGCATCCTTCAGCTGTAGCCTCAGCATCCTTCTTGTGTAGCCTCAGCATCCTTCAGCTGTAGCCTCAGCATCCTTCTTGTGTAGCCTCAGCATCCTTCTTGTGTAGCCTCAGCATCCTTCTCCTGTAGCCTCAGCATCCTTCTCCTGTAGCCACAGCATTTGTCTCCCTTTGCCCCAGTATCGATCTCTTGTAGCCCCAACATCCTTCACCAGTAGCCCAAACATCCTTCTCTAGCAGCCCCAGCATCCTCCTATAGCCCCAGTGTGCTCTTGTAGCCCCAGCATCCTTGTCCCATAGCCCAATATCCTTTTCCAGTAGCCCCAGCCTTCTTCTCCAGTACCCCAACATCCTTATTCAGTAGCCCAAACATCTTTTTCCAGCAGCCCCAGCATCCTTCTCCAGTAGCCCAAACATCCTTCTATAGCCTCAGCATCCTTCTCCTCTTGCCCCAGCATCCTTCAGCCTCTCTCCCACACAGCAGCTCCTTCCTTGCCCAGCCAGCTCAGGACATCCCATGAGCATTCCCAATCCCTAGAGCAGGCAGATGGAGATTTCATCCCCAAAATCACCCCATGATGGAGCTGGCCCCAGTGAGAAGGGCCAAAGAGGTGCCCAGGTGGGAACTGGTGGGGAGCAGGGAATGAGGAGCGGGCTTCTGTGCTGTGCCCACCACTGCCAATCACTTCTTGGTGGAGCTCATCAATGTGCACCATGCTGGTGCCAGTCCCCCGTGCCAGGATGGAGCCCCAGTTGCTGCCAGGATGCTTGGAGGGGCTGCAGCAGTGGCTGCAGTGGTTTTGGAGTCCCCAAAGGGGATGGGTGCTAATGAGTGTGGGTCTGAGCACCTATCCCCTTGTTCCCCAGCCTCATTTTAGTGCTGGCAGCATCTTCCAGAGCAGAAAATGAAGAGTAACAACCCCCTGCCTGCAGCTTCTCTTGGGGGGAGACACCACTGAGCAACCTCTGAGTTCTGGTGCAAAAGTGCTCCATCTGGGGGGCTGGTGTCCTCTGGGGCAGCTGCCAAAGGTGCAAGCCCCCAAATGCCTGTCCTCTCTCCTGCCTGTGCAGAGCAAATTGTGGAGAAGGACGAGGGGCCCTACTACACACACCTGGGCTCAGGGCCCACCGTGGCCTCCATCCGCGAGCTCATGGAGGAGAGGTAAGGACCCTGCCCCTGTCCTGACCCATCCAGGGGGCTGGGAGGGTGAGAAAGGGCCTGTGGGGGCCTGTGAGGACCCATCAGGGTGAGTGGGGGATCAGCAAGGGGTCTGTGTGGACCCATGAGGGTGAGTGGGGGGTCAGTGGGAGGTCTGTGTGGACCCATGAGGGTGAGTGGGGGATCAGTGGAGGGCCTGTGTGGACCCATCAGGGTGAGTGGGGGTTCAGTGGGGGGCCTGTGTGGACCCATCAGGGTGAGTGGGGAGTCAGTGAGGGCCTGTGTGGACCCATGAGGGTGAGTGGGGGGTCGGCAGGGGGTCTGTGTGGACCCATGAGGGTGAGTGGGGCATCAGCAGGGGGTCTGTGTGGACCCATGAGGGTGAGAGGGGGGTATCAGTGGGGGGTCTGTGTGGACCCATGAGGGTGAGTGGGGGTTCAGCAGGGGGTCTGTGTGGACCCATGAGGGTGAGTGGGTAGTCGGCAGGGGGTCTGTGTAGACCCATCAGGGTCGGTGGGGGTTCGGTGGGGGTTCAGTGGGGGGTCTGTGTGGACCCATGAGGGTGAGTGGGGCATCAGCAGGGGGTCTGTGTGGACCCATGAGGATGAGTGGGGGGCCTGCAGGGTGAGTTGGTGGACCCTGAGCTTGAATGGGTCCTGTAAGGGTGAGTGGGGGGAGGTCCATGAGGGCAAGTGGGGTCCCATGAGGTCGAGTGGGGGTTTGTGAGAGCGAGTGGGTGCTGTGAGGATGAGTGAGGACATAAGGGCAAGTGGGGGACCTGTGGGGGACCTATGGGTACCTGTGAGGATAATTGAAGGTGTGTAGGACCCTGTGAGGGTGGGCTGGGGGCAACATGAGGGTGAATGGTGTCCTGTGAGGGGGAGTTGGGGCATGTGAAGGTGACCAGGGGCTCCTGATGCCCCTCCCCTGGCAGGTATGGTGAGAAGGGCAAGGCCATCCGCATCGAGAAGGTCATCTACACAGGGAAGGAGGGGAAGAGCTCCCGGGGCTGCCCCATCGCCAAGTGGGTGAGTGCCTGGGACAGCTCTCCTCCCATCCCAAAGTCCTCCTGCCCAGCCCCTCCCTGCCTGGGGATGAGGAGGTTCCCCCAGCCAGTGGTGGCCACAGCAGGCAGGGGCAGGATCCTCACTCTGCAGCTGGCAAGGACAAAGTGAGAGTGGAGGCCACCCCTGGGGAAACTCCCTGGGTCCTCCCAGCAGTTGCTGAAGGACACATCCCTGCCTGCAGCCCCTGGGCCACAGCTGGGGCTGTTCAGCAAGGAGAGGAGAAGGCTCTGGGGAGAGCTTAGAGCAGTCTTCTGTAGCTGAAGGGGCTCCAGGAGAGCTGGGGAGGGACTTTTGGCAAGGGCTTAGAGTGCCAGGATGAGGGACAATGGCTTTGTGTTGGGAGAATGGAGATTGAGCCTGGAGCTGACGAAGAAATTCTTGAGAGTGAGGGTGGGGAGAGACTGGAACAGGTTGCCCAGGGAGGCTGTGGATTCCCCCTCCTTGGAGGTGTTCAAGGCCAGGCTGAATGAGGCCTTGAGCAAGCTGGGCTGGTGGGAGGTGTCCCTGCCCATGGCAGGGGGTTCGGAACTGGATGATCCTGAAGGTCCCTTCCAACCCAACCCATTCTGTGAATCTATGAATGTGCCCCACCCCAGAGACCCAAAGCCCATGGGGGAGAATACAACTCAACCCCAACCCAACTCACCCCAACCCAACCCAATCCACCCCAACCCAACTCAACCCAACCCAACCCAACTCAACCTAACCCAACCCAACCCAATCCAACCCAATCCAACCCAATCCAACTCAACCCAATCCACCCCAACCCAACTCAACCCAACCCAACCCAACTCAACCTAACCCAACCCAACCCAATCCAACCCAATCCACCCCAACCCAACTCAACCCAACCCAACTCAACCCAACCCAACCCAATCCAACCCAACTCAACCCAACCCAACCCAACCCAATCCAACCCAACCCACCCCAGCCCAACCCAATGCAACCCAACCCAAACCAATCCAACTCAACCCAATCCAACCCAACCTACCCCACCCCAACCCAACTAAACCCAACCCAACCCAACCCAATCCAACCCAATCCAATCCAACCCAACCCAACCCAACCCAATCCAACCCAACCCAATCCAACCCAACCCTGCCCAACCCAACCCAACTCAACTCAACCCAACTCAACTCAACCCAACCTACCCCACCCCACCCCAACCCAACTAAACCCAACCCAACCCAATCCAACCCAACCCAACCCAATCCAATCCAACCCAACCCAACCCAACCCAACCCAATCCAACCCAACCTTACCCAACCCAACCCAACTCAACTCCACTCAACCCAACCTACCCCACCCCACCCCAACCCAACTAAACCCAACCCAACCCAACCCAATCCACCCCACCCCAACCCAACTAAACCCAACCCAACCCAATCCAACCCACCCAACCCAATCCAACCCAACCTAACCCAACCCAATCCAATCCAACCCAATCCAACCCAACTCAACCCAGCCCAACTCAACCCAACCCAGCCCAACCCAACCCAACTCAGCCAAACCCAACGCAACTAAACCCCACCCAATCCAACTCAACCTAACCCAACTCAACCCAACCCAATCCAACCCAGCCCAGCCCAACCCACTCCCCCCGCCCCCCACTCCACCCCACCCCAGCCCCCACTCTCTGGTTCTATGGTTGGGCTCCTCCATTCCCCAGGTGATCCGGAGACACAACCAAGAGGAGAAGCTGCTGTGCCTGGTGCGGCACCGGGCTGGCCACCACTGCCAGAACGCTGTCATCATCATCCTGATCCTGGCCTGGGAGGGCATCCCCCGCACCCTGGGGGACACTCTCTACCAGGAGCTCACTGACACCCTCACCAAGTACGGCAACCCCACCAGCCGCCGCTGCGGCCTCAACGACGAGTGAGTGGCTGTGCTGGCCTTAGGCTCTGCCTTTAAAACCTTCCACAGGGCTTGAACAGAAAGTGGTAAAAATGTGACTAAATCAGTCTTGGGTGTAAAAAGGAAAATAAAGATGATTCTAACCAATCCCATTGGAGAGATATCTGCCATAAGGTTTAGTTCCCCAAGCAATCTCTCTCTCTTCTGGCTTCCTGGGGCTGGGAGGTGCTAACTTTGTGCTGCTGCTGGCTTCTGCTTGACCTTGGCTGTGTTGTTTTGGCTAAGTCTAACAAAATATCTCTCTGCTTCTTTCTCTTGTCCCTCTTGTACAGGGGAGTAAGGGGGAGGCAGGGAGAGAGAATCTCTTAGCTTCCCCTGGTCTTTGGCCAGGGAGTGTCTTTGTGCTGTTTACCAACTGTAAATCCCTGTAAATATTGTAACTGCTGTGTGTGCTGGACACCTCCATTGCAGTCCACAGCAGCTTGTAGCCTTGCTTGTAAATACAGCTTCCAGTTGCTTCCAGCTGAGCTGCTCTGGCAAAGTTCACGTTGGCAGGGGTGGGGGGTGGAATTTTCAACCCACCAGAGTGGGGAGGGGGTGGGGAAGGGGCTTTGCCAGCTGCTATCCCCTGACCTTCCTCCCCTGGTGTCCCTCCCCCAGCCGGACCTGTGCTTGCCAGGGCAAGGACCCCAACACCTGTGGAGCCTCCTTCTCCTTCGGCTGCTCCTGGAGCATGTACTTCAACGGCTGCAAGTACGCCCGCAGCAAGACCCCCCGCAAGTTCAGGCTGGTGGGGGACAACCCCAAAGAGGTGAGTGACCCCAGGAGATGTAGCTCCTGACCAGAGGAGACCTTATTGCCCCCTACAACTACCTGAAGGGAGGTTGTAGCCAGCTGGGGGTTGGTCTCTTCTCCCGTGGTAGTTTTGGGCTGTGCCTTTCAAAACATTCCACAGATCTCGAGCAGAAAGTAGTAGAATGTAAATAAATCACCCCTGTGTGTGAAAAGGAAAATGATGATGGTTCTAAGCAATCCCATTGGACAGGTGTTGGGCTGGATGATCTTGGAGGTCTCTTCCAACCTGGTTGATTCTATGATTCTATAAGATTTAGTTTGGAAAACAAACTTTCTCTCTTTTTGCTTCTTTGGCTCTGGCTGATGCTTCTCCTGGCTTTGCTGCCCTTGGCTGCACTGCTTTGTTGTGATTGGTATTAACAACAACTGCTCTGCTCTTCTTTTCTCTTGTCCCTTTGTGTACAGGGGGTAGGGAGAGGAGCAGGGAGAAGCTGTTGCAGCTCCCCTGGTCTTTGGCCTGGGGGGTGGTCTTTGTGCTGTTTATCAACTGTAAATGTTTGCAAATGCTGTGTGTGTTGTACATATCCATTGCATTCCATTCCAGATTGTAGTTCTGTTTGTAAATACAGCTCCATTTGCTTCCAACTGAGCTGGTCTGGCAAAGTTAATGTTGGGGAGGGGGGAAATTCAACCCACCACATCTCCCTCACAACCAGCAACAGAACAAGAGGACACAGTCTCAAGCTGTGCAGGGGGAAGTTTAGGCTTGATCTTAGAAAGAAGTTCTTTCCAGACACAGAGACTGCCCTTTGGGATGGGCTGCCCAGGGAGGGGGTGGGGTTGACGTTCCTGGAGGTCTTTGAGAAAAGCCTGGATGAGGCACTTAGTGCCATGGTCTGGTTGATTAGTTAGGCTTGGGTGAGCAGTTGGACTTGATCATCTTGGAGGTTTCTTCCAACCTGGCTGATTCTGTGATTCTGTGTTTCTGTGATTTATCCCACCCCAGCTCCATGTTTGGCAGAGAGGGGAAGCCTGAAAATAGGATTTCTGGTGGGATTTTTGATGAATGGTACTGTACTGGATGAGGTTTTGTTCAATATCTTTATCAGCAACCTAGCTGAGGGGATTGAGAGTACCCTCAGCAAGTTTGCTGATGATGCAGAACTGGGAGGGTGGCTGACACTTCTCAGGCTGTGCTGGACAGGCTGAGAGCTGGGGGAAAGTGAACCTCATGAAGTTCAATAAGGACAAGTCCTGCATCTGGAGAGGAAGAACAGCAGGCACCAGGACAGGTTAGGACCTGCCCTGCTGGAAAGCAGCTCCATGGAGAAAGACCTTGGAGTGCTGGTGGGCAGCAAGTTCTGCATGGGACAGCAAAGTGCCCGTGGGGCCAAGAGAGCCAATGGCAGCCTGGGGGGCAGCAAGAGAAGTGTGAGCAGCAGGGCTGGGGAGGTTCTGCTGCCCCTCTGCTCTGCCCTGCTGAGACCACAGCTGCAATCCTGTGTCCAGTTTTGGGCTCCCCAGTTCAAGAGAGACAGAGACCTGCTGGTGAGAGTCCAAGGGAGAGCCATGAGGATGATTTGGGGACTTGAGCATCTCCCCTGTGAAGAGAGACTGAGAGCCCTGGGGCTGTTTAGTGTGGGGAAGAGGAGACTGAGAGGGATCTGATCAATGTCTATCAATATCTGAGGGGTGTGTGTCAAGGGGAGGAGGCCAAACTCTTTGTGGTGGTGCACAGTGATAAGACAAGAACCAATGGATACAAACTTGACAGAGAAGGTTTCACCTCAACATGAGGAGAAATCTGTTTGGTGTGAGGGTGCTGGAGGCCTGGAGCAGGCTGCCCAGAGAGGTTGTGGAGTCTCCTTCTCTGGAGACTTTCCAAACCCACCTGGATGCATTCCACACCATTCCTGGGTGATCCTGTTCTAGCAAGGGGATTGGACTGGATGATCTCTGGAGATCCCTTCCAGCCTCTGATAGTGGTACTGTGATACTGTGGTGCTATGAATTAGGAAGATGAGGGAGGGAAGAAAGGTGACCTGGTGAGAGCAGGCAGGTTCACCTTGGTGTCCCACAGCCAGGACTTGTGGTGTGACAGCAAGTGCTGGTAGGGAGTGATTCCAGTGGGATGTGTCTAGAAACCCCAGGGAATCATAGAATGGGAAGGGACCTCTGGAGATCATTGAGTCCAAACCCCTGCCAGAGCAGGGTCACCTAGGGCAGGTCACACAGGAACACATCCAGATGGGTCTTCAAAGTCTCCAGAGAAGGAGACTCCCCAATCTCTCTGGGCAGCCTGCTCCAGGCCTCCAGCACCCTCACACCAAAAATGCTCCTCTGCATGTTGAGGTGCAACTTCCTGGGTTCCAGTTTGTGTCCATTCTCCTTGTGCTATCACAGGACACACTGAGAAGAGCCTGGCTCCTTCTCCTTGACACCTACCCCTCAGATATTGATCAGATTCCCTCTCAGGCTGCTCCTCTCCAGGCTAACCAGCCCCAGGGCTCTCAGCCTTTCATCACCACACCTATGTTCCAGTCCCTTCAGCATCCTCATAGCCTCTGCTGGCCACTCTCTGGTGTATCCCTGTCCCTCTTGATGCCAGGGGACTCGTGGGTCAGACAAAAAAAAGCACAACAGGCTGGAGTCTGAGTGGCCAAAACCTCACCAGGAATTTATGCCACCTGCTTTAGGTGCTGGAGGACATTGTGGGAAGGGTCTGATGCCCCCTGCTGTGCACAGTTCCATCCCTGTTGCCAACCCCTGGGTGACATCTTCCTCTTGTCCCTGGTACAGGAAGAGCTGCTCCGGAAAAGCTTTCAGGACTTGGCCACCGAGGTTGCTCCGCTCTACAAGAGGCTGGCACCACAAGCCTACCAAAACCAGGTACTGCCCAACCCTCTTGTGCCCTTTTGGGCCAGGGCAGCAGGGTGATGCCAGGCAGGAGCTTTCATCTGAGCCAGAGCACTCTGCTCCTGCTGCCAGGTTACCAATGAGGACGTAGCCATCGACTGCCGGCTGGGCCTGAAGGAGGGGAGGCCGTTCTCGGGCGTGACAGCCTGCATGGACTTCTGTGCCCATGCCCACAAGGACCAGCACAACCTCTACAATGGCTGCACAGTGGTAAGCAGGCAGCTGGCAGGGCTTGGTGGGATCCAAACATTTATAGAATGGCTTGGGTTGGAAGGGGCCTTAAAGATCATCCAGTTCCGACCCCTCTGCCAGGGGATCAAAACTGACCCCAGCCCTCAAGGTGCAGCCTGAACCAGTGGCCAGTCCAGAGGGACAGTCACTTCCCTGGTGGTGCTTCTGGCCACACCATTGTTGACCCAAACCAGACTGGTGGTGGTCGTCTTGGCCACCTGGGCACACCCTGGCTCATCTGCAGCTTCTGTCCACCAGCATCCCCCAGGCCCTTTTCTGCTGAGCAGCTTTCTGGCCACTCTGCCCCAAGCCTGGAGTGCTGCTGGGGGTTGTTGTGGCCCAAGTGCAGGACCCAGCCCTTGGCCTTATCAAAGCTTCTGTGATTGTTCTTGGCATCAGTCAAGCCTGACCAGATCCCTCTGCAGAGCCTCCAACCCTCCAGCAGATCATCACTGCCACCCAGCTTGGTGTTGTCTGCAGCCTGGCTGAGGGAGCCTGGATCCCCTCCTCAGATCACTGATGATGTTAAGCAGAACTGGCTCCACCACTGAGCCCTGGGGAACACCACTGGTGACCACCACTGGTGACCAGCTGCCAAGTGGATTTATCTCCATTCCCCACCACTCTTTGGGGCTTGGCCATCAGCCAGTTTTTGAGTCCACCCATCCAAGCCATGAGCATCCCCAGGAGGATGCTGTGGGAAACCTTGTCAAGGGATTTACTAAAGACCAGAGGAACAACAGCCATGGCTTGGCCTCCATCTCTGAGTGGGTCACCTTCTTGCACAAGGAGATCAGGTTGGTCAAGCAGGACCTGCCTGTCATAAACCCATGCTGGCTGGGCCTGATCATCTGGTTGTTCTGTATGTGCTGGGATGGTACTCAGGATGATCTGCTCCATCAGCTTCCCTGGCACTGAAGTCAGACTGACAGGTCTGTAGGTTCCCAGATCCTCCTTCCAGCCCTTCCTGTAGATGGATATCACCTTGGCCAACTTCCACTCTGCTGGGTCCAGCCCAGGCAGCCACAGCTGCTGAGAAATGTCTGCTTCCCCCCAGCTCACCCCTCGCCTGTACTGCTCCATGGGCTTATTCCTCCGTGGTCTGTAGAGTTACCCCTCCCTCATCCATGGGCTTATTCCTCCCTGATCCCTGCACTTATTCCTCCCTGGTCTGCAGACTTACTCCTCCCTGGTCCCTGGGGCTATTCCTCCCTGGTCTGCAAAGTTATTCCTCCCTGGTCCATGGGCTTATTCCTCCCTGGTCTGCAGAGTTATTCCTCCCTGGTCCATGGTTTTGTTCCTCCCTGGTCCATGGTTTTGTTCCTCCCTGGTCCATGGGCTTACTCCTCCCTGGTCTGTAGAGTTATTCCTCCCTGGTCCATGGGCTTATTCCTCTCTGGTCCATGGTTTTGTTCCTCCCTGGTCCATGGGCTTATTCCTCCCTGGTCTGCAGAGTTATTCCTCCCTGGTCCATGAACTTACTCCTCCCAGGTCCATGGCCTTATTCCTCCCTGGTCACTGGGGTCATTATTTGTCTGACCTAAACCCTGTGGGAGGTTTCCAAATGCCAGCTCTGGACTGGTGCAGGCTGGGGGCTGCCAGCCCGAGGTGGTTGCACATCCACAAGTGGCATGAGGAGGACGTTTTGCTCCCTGCCCCACCTCCATCAGTGCCCCGCTGATGGCAGGCTGTGCTCCTCAGGTCTGCACTCTGACCAAGGAAGACAACCGTGTGGTGGGGAAGATCCCAGAAGATGAGCAGCTGCACGTCCTCCCCCTCTACAAGATGTCCAGCACGGATGAGTTTGGCAGTGAGGAAAACCAAAACGCCAAGGTGGGCAGCGGAGCCATCCAGGTGCTCACCTCCTTCCCCCGTGAGGTCCGCAAACTGCCCGAGCCTGCCAAGTCCTGCCGGCAGAGGCAGCTGGAAGCCAGGAAAGCTGCTGCTGAGAGGAAGAAGCTGCAGAAAGAGAAGCTGCTGACACCAGAGAAGATCAAGCAGGAAGCTCTGGAGCTCCCCATGCTCCAGCAAAACGCAGGTAACGGGGGGCAGAGCCGAGGTCCTGCCACCCCGAGCCATCCAAAACGCACGTGAGGAGGGGATGGGCATGTGGCTGGGGGCCTTCTTGGGGTGGTGGTGTTGAGTGCTCAGCATGTTGGGGTGCAGGGTGGCACTTTTGGGGTGCCTGGGGTGTTCTCTGTAATGGTACAGAATGGTGCTTTTGGAGTACCTTGCGTGTTCCCTGTACTGACGCAGAATGGCACTTCTGGGGTGCCTGGGATGTTCCCCTATACTGGTGCAGGATGGCATCTATGGGGTTTCTGGGGTGTTCCCCTGTGCTGGTGCAGGATGGCACTTCTGACGTGCCTGGGGACACTCCCCTGTGCTGGTGCAGGATGGCACTTCTGACGTGCCTGGGGATGCTCCCCTGTGCTGGTGCAGGATGACACTGCTGAGGTGCCTGGGGGTGTTCCCCTATGCTGCTGCAGAATGGCACTTGTGGGGTGCCTGGGGGTGTTCCCCTGTACTGGTACAGAATGGCACTTCTGGGTTGCCAGGGGTGTTCCACACTGGTGCAGTGTGGAGCTGTCACCACAGCCCAGACCATGGCTGTGAATCAGTGCCAGCACTCCAGGCGCTGCCAGGCGATGCTGAGCTCTGCCCAGCACCGTGGGGTCTTTGAGCCTGGCTGAGTTTTTTGGGGTCCTGGCTCCACGCCAGCAGCTTCCTCGGACGGCAGGTGACGGGGGGCCGTGTGTGTGCTGTGCCCACAGGGATGGCATTGAAGAGCGGGCTGCCCCCGCAGCCACTGAAACCTTCCATCAAGGTGGAGCCTCAGAGCCATTTCAACACCTTCAAGTACAACGGCAACGCGGTGGTGGAGAGCTACTCGGTGCTGGGCAGCTGCCGGCCCTCCGACCCCTACAGCATGAACAGTGTTTACTCTTACCATTCCTACTATGCACAGCCCAATCTGCCTTCCGTGAACGGGTTCCACTCCAAGTTCACGCTCCCCTCCTTCGGCTATTACGGCTTCTCCAGCAACCACCACGTCTTCCCCTCCCAGTTCCTCAATTACGGAGCGCCCGACAGGAGCGGGGGCGGCTGGGTGAGCAACGGCTACGAGAAGAAACCTGACGTCTCGGCCCTGCAGGAGGACCTCAACCACGCCTACAGCAATGCCGACTTCCCCCAGCCCGCCCCACACGGTGCCCGCAGCAAAAACCATCACCAGCGCACCTACGAGCGGGCCAACCGCTGTGCTAGCCAGCAGAAAGCGGCGGCAGCCACGGCGCACAGGACTAGCTCGGCCTCGGAGCAGGCGGCGCCGTTTGCACAGAACTGTTTCTCCAACCGGCCCATCAAGCAGGAGCCTCCAGACCCTCCCGCTGCCGTCGAGCCCCTTCCCGGCGCGGCGGCCGTGCCCGCCACCAGTTTAGCCTTGCCGGCTGTCCCGGCGCGCGGCGTTGGGGCGGAGCAGCGGTGGAGCCCCTTCAAAGCTTCTCCGGAGAGGACTAATGCGGCGGAGGGCTCGTGGAGTGCCCTGGTGCCGGGTTCAGGCGGGAGGGAGAAGCCGAGCGCCTTCGATGCCGCCGCGCAGTTGCCGCCGCCAGAGAAGCAGTGGCCAAACGTCATGGCAGGAGAGGCAGAGGCGCGCGGCTCAGGCTTGCTGCCGAAACCATGGAGCCCCTGCAAACTGGGGGAGACGGTGCTGGCCGGCACGGGCACCCCAAGCCTGCTGGGGCAGCTGGGTTTCAGCTCGGCCTTGCCAGGACTGCCTGGCTTTGCAGAGGAGCCCTGGGGCTCAGTGAAGGCAGAGGAGTGCAGGACGCCGGCGCCCAGCCCGGGGCTGCTGGAGAAGCCATGGGAGGCAGCAGTGGGCGAGAAGGGGGCTGCGGGACCCCACCGGGACAAGCCGTGGGACCCTTTCAGCCTGGAGGAAGATCTGCCGGAGAAGGCGGTGAAAGAGGAGGAAGAGGAGGATGAGGCGGAGGAGGAAGAAGAAGAGGAGGAGTGGTCGGACAGCGAGCACAACTTCCTGGACGAGAACATCGGGGGGGTGGCCGTGGCGCCCGCGCACGGCTCCATCCTCATCGAGTGTGCCCGCCGCGAGCTCCACGCCACCACCCCGCTGAAGAAACCCAACCGCTGCCACCCCACCCGCATCTCCCTGGTCTTCTACCAACACAAGAACTTGAACCAGCCCAACCACGGCCTGGCGCTGTGGGAGGCCAAGGTGAAGCAGCTGGCAGAGCGGGCCCGGGCGCGGCAGGAGGAGGCGGCGCGCCTAGGTCTGCCGCCAGACGCCAAAGCCTTCGCCAAGAAGCGCAAGTGGGGTGGCGCCTTGGCCACTGAGGCGCCCAGCAAGGAGAGGAGGGACTCGGTCCCCACGCGGCAGGCGGTGGCTATCCCCACCAACTCTGCCATCACTGTGTCCTCCTATGCCTACACCAAGGTGACAGGGCCCTACAGCCGCTGGATCTGAGACCCGGAGGTCAATCGCCGCGGCCCCAGCTTACCTCAGACCTCTACGGCAGCGCCGGAACCCGGTGCTGCTTCCTGGTGCTTTCTCCTCGGGCGTGGTGGGAGGGAGAAGAAAAACAAACAAACAAAACAAAACGCTATGAAACGAAACGAAACAACCCACAAGAAAACAGAGAAAAAAAAAAATGAAGCAAACCCAACACCACCACCACCACCAAAAAACCCACAAAACCCAAGCCACAGGAAGCGATCCCAAGACGCACACAAGGAAACGGCGAAGCCGGCGCGGGCGCATGCCGCCGGAGAGCGGTGCCTGGTGAGGAGTTGGCCAACAAAGGAAAACTTGCTGAAAACAGAGACAAACGACAAAAAGCAAGCCAAGAGGAGAGATGCTGTTGGAGGCTTTTTTTTTGGGGGGGAATCTCCGATATTTATATCTCCATGGGGTTGTTTATTTTTTTAATCCAAGCCTCGTGAGCAGAAAGGGAGAGAGGTTTGTAAGAGTCCTTTCACAAAGGAGAGGTTTTTAATTCCACTGCAAAATGCCTAATTTATTGGATTTTATTCCCTTCCCTTTTTTTTTTTTTTGTTGTTGTTGTCTCATGGCAACAATGAAGCTGAGAAAGGAGCCTACGATGAAATCTAATCGATGAGAGAAAGAAAACAAAACAATCCAACCCTAAAGACAAATAAAAACCAACCTGAAACACCAAACCAGCGTCAAGGCAAGAGGTGACTCCTGGAGGGATCGTGGTTTTCCCATCATCCCAACACGATGAACAACCGACCCATTTTTAACTTTTTTCCCCCCAAGGACCTAAAAACAACAATTTTATAACTCGAGGAGTCCTTCCTTACAGCGATGGGAGACCTGCTGGTTGTCAGCAGGACATCCCAGGACGGCTCGTCTGGCGGGATCGGCTCCGCCGGGTCGCAGCGAGCCGGCGTCTTTCCCGGCGCCGGAGACCTCAGGACATGTCCAGGCTGGGGGCTGCAACTGGGGGCTGCTGCTGCTGGGGGGTGCTCAGACTTGGAGAAGGCTCCTTTGCTGATGGCCCCAGGGGAGAGCAGCGGCGGCAGCGGCGGTGGCGGCAGCATCTCTAAAGGAGCCGACGGGACAGGAAAAAAAAAAAAAAAACAACAAACAACAAACCCACAAAAAACAGGAAAAAAAACCCCACCACCAAAACAGGAAAAAAACCCTACAAAACCAGGAAAAAAACACCACCACCACCCAACCGAACCCCAAACTGTGAATAACTCACTGGTGTTGCTCTCTGTACATCACTGTTGCTAAAGTCTGGTGCTTTCCGTCTCCGGGGGATTGATTTCTTCACGCGATCGGCTCTGGGAAGAGCGAACCCCAAGACTTGGCTGGCCAAACACACCTCCCCACCCCCCTGCTGCCGGTTCGCGCTCCCCGTCCGTTGCCGGTGTGCCGGCGCGGTGGTGAGCGCCGCCGGGGCTCGGTGCTTTTTCTTACCCCTTTTTCCCCGGGTGCCATCCTCCGGATCGCCGTTCTTCCCGCAAGACAAAAACCACCAACCCCCCACCACCACCAACCCCCAACCCAACCCAGAATCACGACGCCGACAAACAACTGCGTGGTGCTTTTTTGAACTTATCTCACTCGAGACTTCCCGCGGCGGGCGGGCAGGCAGGCAGGCAGCCGGCAAGGAGCTGCTGCCGCCGCCGCCGCCACGGTTCATCGGGAAGGGTGGCGTGGCCGAATCCGGGGTGCCGGCGTCCCCGGGGGTGGTTGTTTATTGCACTTTGAGGTGCCTTTTGGAGAGCCAGCGAGGCAGAGGCGACGCCGTTAAAGCGTGCAGAAATCACCTGGTGTTTACTGTCACTCCCCCCTCCCCTTCCCCTCCCCTCCGTCCCCCCCAAACCTTCCTTTGCGCACTGGCACGGATCAAGCAAGGATCAAAGAGCCGGAACATTGCCGTGGGGCTTGATTTTAAACCTGTAAATAGGGAAAGATTTTTTTTTTTAAAAGCACTTTCACATAGATTTAAACAAAAAAAAAAAAAGAAAAAAAGAAAAAAGAAGAGAAAAAAAAAGAGAAAAAAAGAGGAAAAAAAGAGAGGAAAAAAGAGAAGAAAAAAAAGAAAAACAAAACTTAAAAAACCAACTCCCCCCCCTTTCTTCTCTCCTCCTCTCCCCTCAAAACTCCCTTTTTATCCTCCCCGCCGACTTGAAAGCAGTTATGTTTTAAACAAGATTATCGTGGGAGAACTGTAAATACTGGCAGAATATTTAACATGCTTCGTCCGTCCTTCAGGATTAATTTTTTTTGTTGTCCTCCCCTTTCCTCTCTCTCTCTCTCTCCACCTCCCCGCCCCCCTTCCCTCCCCCCCTTTTGGTTGTTTTTTTGGTTTGTTGGTTGTTTTGGTTTGTTGTTGTTTTTTTTCCACTGTAATCTGTAAATTCACCCACATCGGACAAGGAAACTCAACGGAGCTCTTAAACCGCTTTGCTCCCACCCAAGAGCGTATCGGGATTGGAAGAGTAAAGGGAGGGGGTGCCCGCGGGTGATGCCGGTGCCAGCTTGAGGACCTGATTGTTGGTGACGTGGTTCTGAGGGTGACAAAAGGGACCTGGCTGATCCCTGCTGGGCCGGATTCGGGTGCCGGCTCCGCTTTGCGTCTCCCAGGCACCCCTCTTGGCTGGCTGTGGTGGCAGGGGGCGGAGTGGGGGTTGCCTTGCGAGCTTCGCCTGGGTGGGTTTAAAATTGGAGGACCAAGGGAGAAGGTTTGGAGGAGGCGAGGGTCTGTGTAACCTGTCTGAGTCCTGCTTCCTCGGAGGAGTTGATTTTGGTGCAGGGAGAGAGCTGGGGGGCGGGGAGGGGGGAGGTTCTGTCTGGTTGCGGCGGGTTCGAGCCGGGGGCAAGTGGGGAGCCGCCGGTGCTGCCGCCGCGGCGGGGTCGAGGAGCCAGAACTGCTGCGGTCTCTTACTTTTTTACACTACATGAACGTTCTAACCTACCTCAAATCTCAGTCATGACAAATTAGCACGCTTCAGACTTCTACGAAAACTCGAAATCTATGCACAGCTCTTTTACCCCTTGCTGCTGAGGCTCTTCCTCAAGCGAAACCTTTTCCCTTTCACCCTTTCCCGGCGGCCGCGCTCGTCCCACCCGTGCCGAAGCCAGGGGAGGGGTCGCGGCGTTCAGGGGGCGACTTGTTTGTGTGTGTTGGGGGTTCGGGTTGCGGGGTGGGGGGGAGATGTTTTTAATCGCTTCGGGGTAGGACGGGGGGGACCTCACTTTGCAGCAGGTCGTGGCCACAATGGTGCTAGAACAACGCCCGCGGTTGAGAGCTCGGCGCGGGGAGCCCCAGCAGGCTCCTGCCACCCCGCTTCGGTTTGCCGGCCGCGATGCTTCGCCTCAGGTGGGGAACAGGGGGAGAAACGTTTTGGGTTTCCCCCTCCCTATCCTGAGATCGTCTCGGGATGAGGCACGGGGAAAGGAGGAGGAAAGCAGAATCCCTGAGGTGCCTCAAAGTTGCTGATTTATTATTATTTTTTTTTCCTTTTAATACGGAGTGTTGCTTTGTGGGCTCTCTAAGGTGTATTTTTATCACGTGAAATCTTCTACTACAAACGGTGCTAACGGTGTTTTAACGAACTGTCCCCCCGCTTCTGCCCGGCTCCACCTCGCCGAGGTGCTGCTCGCTGGGTGTAAGAGACCAGGGACCCAAGGTGCAACCGCAGAAGGCAGGGTGGGGGTTGGGATTTTTACCGGAGCGACAGTTTGGAAGCCTCCCGGATGCCGCTGGGGTTTATGCAAACTGAGATCGGGGCCGCGGCGCCGGCGTCCCCTCAGCTGGGTTGATGATGGAGCCGTTCCCCTCCGGGCTAGGGTGCTGTGCACCGACGTGGTGCTTGGGTGTGGTGCTCAGCCACAGGTCATGGATGTGGTGCTTGGGTGAGGTGCTCAGCTGTGGTGCTCAGCCACAGATCATGGATGTGGTGCTTGGGTGAAGTGCTCAGCTGTGGTGCTCAGCCACACATCATGGATGTGGTGCTTGGGTGAGGTGCTCAGCTGTGGTGCTCAGCCACACATCATGGATGTGGTGCTCAGATGTGGTGTGTGGGCACCGCAGGGGTGTGTGAAAGTGATGTTCAGGCATAATTCTTGGCCACAAATCATGGATGTAGTGCTCAGCCGTGGTGCTCAGCCATGGTGCTGGACCAGGGGGTAATGAACATGGTGTTCAGGCATGGTTCTAGGCCACAAATCATGGATGTGGTGCTTGGGAATGGTGCTCAGCCATGGTGCTTGGATCTGGTTTGTGGACGTGAGACTTGGGCACAGGGCTCCACCACAGTGCTTGGACCAGGTGCATATAGATGGTGCCTGACCATGGTGCTCAGCCACAGATCATGGAGATGGTGCTCAGCCAGGGTGTGTGAACTTGGTGTGTGGGCACAGTGCTCAGCCACAGTGCTTGGACATGGTGTGTGGGCATGGTGCTGGGGCACGGTGCTCAGCCACACATCATGGACATGGTGTGTGGACATGGTACTGGGGCATGGTGCTCAGCCACACATCATGGACATGGTGTGTGGGCATGGTGCTGGGGCACGGTGCTCAGCCACACATCATGGACATGGTGTGTGGGCATGGTGCTGGGGCACGGTGCTCAGCCACACATCATGGACATGGTGTGTGGGCATGGTGCTGGGGCACGGTGCTCAGCCACACATCATGGACATGGTGTGTGGACATGGTGCTGGGGCACGGTGCTCAGCCACACATCATGGACATGGTGTGTGGACATGGTGCTGGGGCATGGTGCTCAGCCACACATCATGGACATGGTGTGTGGGCATGGTGCTGGGGCATGGTGCTCAGCCACACATCATGGACATGGTGCTGGGGCATGGTGCTGGGGCATGGTGCTCAGCCACGCATCATGGACATGGTGTGTGGACATGGTGCTGGGGCATGGTGCTCAGCCACACATCATGGACATGGTGTGTGGGCATGGTGCTGGGGCATGGTGCTCAGCCACACATCATGGACATGGTGCTGGGGCATGGTGCTGGGGCATGGTGCTCAGCCACGCATCATGGACATGGTGTGTGGGCATGGTGCTGGGGCACGGTGCTCAGCCACACATCATGGACGTGGTGCTGGGGCACAGTGCTTGGATGTGGTGCTTGGCCGTGGTGCTTGGCTGCAGCATTGGACCACAGTGCTTGGCCACGGTGTGTGGCTGTGGTGCTCTGCTGAGGTGCTTTGTGTGGTGCCAGGGTGTGATGGTTGGGCACAGTGCTTGGCCACACAGCATGGACATGGCTCTTGGGCACAGAATGTGGCCATGGTGCGTGGCCGTGGTGCTCGGGCATGGTGCTGAGCCATGCACCATGGCCATGGTGCTGGGGCATGGTGCTCAGACATGATGTGTAGCCAAGGTGGCCAGCCAGGGTCCTCAGCCGTGGTGGTTGGATGTGATTTGTGGGTATGGTGCTCAGCTGTGGTGCGTGGATGTGGTGTGTGGGCATGGTGCTGGGGCATGGTGCTTGGCCACGCACCATAGACGTGGTGCCCAGCCATGGTGTGTGAACATGGTGCTCATCCAGGCTGTGTGGGCATGGTGCTCAGCCATGGTGTGTGAACATGGTGCTCATCCAGGCTGTGTGGGCATGGTGCTCAGCCTCAGTGTGTGGGCATGGTGCTCAGCCTCGGTGTGTGGGTATGGTGCTCATCCAGGCTGTGTGGGCATGGTGCTCAGCTCAGTGTGTGTACATGGTGCTCATCCAGGCTGTGTGGGCATGGTGCTCAGCCTCAGTGTGTGGACATGGTGCTCATCCAGGCTGTGTGGGCATGGTGCTGGGCCATGGTGCTTGGACACAGGGTGTGGAGCATGGTGCTCAGCCAGGGGAGTGTGAAGGTGGTGCCCAGCCCTGTGCATGGGGTGCTGTGCATGCACGGTGCCAGGGCGTGGTCTGTGGGTATGGTGCTCAGGCACTGTGGGTGACTGGTGCTAGGACATGGTGCTGGGGGATGGTGCCTGAACAGGGTGCATGGGCACGGTGCTTGGGCATGGTGCTTGGGCATGGTGTTCACCCACCATGCATGGAGATGGTGCTTGGGCACTGTGCCCTGCCACACATCATGGCCATGGTGCTTGGGCACATGGTGCCTGGGCATGGTGTGGAGATGGCACCTGGGGACTGTGTTCGGCCACCCTGCGTGGGCACAACCCATGGGCACCGTGCTGGGACGTGCTGCTCACCCACCATGCACAGACACAGCACTTGGGCACGGCGCCCTGGCACAGACACGGTGCCCAGACACCACGCACCCCCCTGGCGCTCGGGCACGGTGCACGGACGCCCCCCACCCCCCGGCACACAGACCCCCAGCCGACTGCCCGCCCCGCCCCGCCCCGTGCCCGCCGCACGCCCGCGCTGCAGGGCCACCCTCCCAGCATCCTCTCCCACCACTGCCCGGTGCCCACCCAGCACCACGCTCAGCACCATGCCCCCTGCCCCTCCTCAACCGATCCCTCAGGCTCCCTCCCCTCCCCAGACCGCCGCGGGGGGTCCGCCGGGGGAAGGGCTCAGCCGGGCCCCCTGCTCCTGCCCCTTCCTCCCTCCCTCCCTTTTGCTTTTCTCTTTTCTTTCTTTGTTGTTTTGTGGGGTTTTTTTCTTTCCCCCTTTTTTTTTCTTTCCCCCTTTTTTTCTTTCTCCTTTTTTTTTCTTTCTCCGTTTTGTTTTTTCTCCTTTTTTTTTCTTTCTCTTTTTTTTCTTTCTCCTTTTTTTTCTTCCTCCGTTTTGTTTTCTTCTTTTTTTCTTTCTCTTTTTTCTTCTTTTTTTCTTTCTTCTTTTTTCCTTTCTCCTTTTTTTTCTTTCTCCTTTTTTTTCTTTCTCCTTTTTTTTCTTTCTCCTTTTTTTTCCTTTCTCCTTTTTTTTCTTTTTCCTTTTTTTTTTTCTTTCCGTGTTTTGGGGTTTTATTGGTGCTATTTTCTTCCCCTTCCGCTTGCCCTCAGCTCCCCCAAACCAAGGCAAATACCTCAACTTCCCCCCCGCCCCGAAGCCTCCTCCCCCAACCCCCCTCCCCCAGCAGCGCTGCGGCAGCGAAGGCGACGCAAATCCGGGGTGAATTTAGCCAAAATCAGGGATCCTTCCTCACCGCTCAGCTTTGGTTTGATTTGGGGCCCTCCTTTTTATCCCTTTTCCCCCCTCATTTCTTTTTTTTTTATTCCCCCCCTTCTCCTCCCTTCCCCCTCCACATCCTTCAGGGATTTTACCAAACCACCGGAATTTCAGCCTCAAACTTTTTTTTTTTTTTTTTTTTTTTTTAAACTCCGGGAGTAAAAGAAAAAAAGAAAAAGAAAAAAAAAATTAATTCAGTGGGTTTGGATTTTGTTGATATTTTCTTTGGGGAGGGAGGGAAGGAGGCAGCGAACTCTCAAATTAAGACATTAAAACAAAACAAAAAAAAAGGCTCCGTTTCTCCTCGGGTTTGGGAATTTGGAGGAGGGGATAAAGGGGGGGGGGGAGGGGGTTTTGTTAGGGGTTTTTTTGGGGGGGGCCTGATTGATTGAAGTGGGGGAAGGTAGGATGGTGGTAGGAGGATTGCAGGGGAAAGGGGAAACGCTGCAGGGCAGGGGGAAAAGCTGAAGGGGAGGGGGAAATGCTGAAGGGGAGGAGGAAGCGTTGCGGGGGAGAAGGGGAAATGCTGAAGGGGAGGAGGGGAATCGCTGAAGGGGAGGAGGGGAATCGCTGAAGGGGAGGAGGGGAATCGCTGAAGGGGAGGGGGAAACTGCAGGGGAGGAGCAGAAACACTGAAGGGGAGGGGGGAATGCTGCAGGGGAGGGGGAAACGCTGAAGGGGAGGGGAAGTGCTGAAGGGGAGGAGAAAACGCAGGGGAGGGGGAAATGCTGCAGGGGAAGGGGAAACTGCATGGGAGAGGGAAACAGTGCAGGGGAGGAGGGGAATGCTGCAGGGGAAGGGGAAATGCAGGGGAGAGGGAAACAGTGCAGGGGAGGGGGAAACACTGAAGGGGAAATGCTGCAGGGGAAGGGGAAACGCTGCAGGGGAGAGGGAAACGCAGAGGAATGGGAAACAGTGCAGGGGAGAGGGAAACAGTGCAGGGGAGAGGGAAATGCTGCAAGGGAGGGGGAAACTGCATGGAAGAGGGAAACAGTGCAGGGGAGGGGGGGAATGCTGCAGAGGAAGAGGAAATCCTGCAGGGGAGGGGGAAGCGCTGCAGGGGAGAGGGAAACAGTGCAGGGGAGAGGGAAACGCTACAAGGGAGGGGGAAACTGCATGGCAGAGGGAAACAGTGCAGGGGAGGGGGGAACGCTGCAGGAGAGAAGTAGAACATTGCAGGGGACGGGAAACGCTGGAGGGGAGGAGGAGAGCACTGCAGGGGAGGAGAGCACTGCTGGGGAGGGGACACCGCGGGGGGCTTCCCGGCGGCTCCGAAATGTCACACTTGAAGATTTGGTCGGCTCGGGACTGGGTGACTGGAAAATGAAGTTTGTGTTGTTGTGTTGGTGTGGTGTTATACGCCGGGGGCAGATTCGAACGGACGGGTGAAGTTTGTAGTGGGGTGGGGGGTGGGGGGGTGTTGGGTCCACACTGGCCACATGTTACCCGACCCGCTGCCCGGTACCGCCACTCGGCTCCCCGCCCTCCAGGGTGTGCAAGGCGCATGAGGTAGATGGGGGTTCGGAATACGGGGTGAGAGGAGAGGACAGGTGTTGATTTGTGGAGGAGTATGGGTATGTTGGGAGTTGGGACTCGCGAGGTAACCCACTGGGGGGGGGGGGGAGGGCGTCCGCACTGGCGGTGGGGGGAAAGTGGGCCCCATCAGCCAAATAACCCTCCCAGACCCGGTCTCTCGCGTGGTTAGTGCCCCGGCCTCATTGGTTGGGTGGGGGTTTTAGGTATTGGGGGAGGTGGACGTTTTTTTTTGCTCCTTGGGGGGGGTGCAGGGGCCTGTGCGGGGAAGGGCCAAGATCCAGGGCACACCGGGCAAAGCGGACGGGACACGTGGAGAAGAGAGGAAGAGGAAATACAGGGGGACGACGGGACAGCGACGGGACAATCAAGGGGACAGTAGGGAGACAAGGGACCGCCAGGGCTCCACTCGAGGGGGCGCGAAGGGGAAGAGGAAGGGGACACGGGGACACGGTGGGGCCCCGGGGGCCAGCTGAGTGGCCGTAGGGCACGAGGGAACGGGCCGCCGGGCACATAGCTACGGGACGACAAGGGAAAGAGATCCTAGGGAAGAAAGCGTCGGGAGGAGGAATCGGAGGAATGGTATAAATAGAAGGACACGGTAGGAAGGAGGAGGGGGGCAAAATGGGCATAGAGGCAGGGCAACGAGGGCACGAGGAACAGAGCCATAAAGGACCGTAAGGATGCACGTACAGGGCCAGGCGGAAAGGGATAAAGCGGGCGAAGATGTGAAAGGGGTGCAAAAGGGACGCATGAGTCGGGCAATACGTTCTGAGGGGAGGTATGTAGCCAAGGTGCCCACATCGGAGGGGAAAGCGGTTTAAGTTTGAGGGGGGCACCAGGTAGTAAAGCATGGGCAGAAAGAAGGCCGAGGCAGAAGAGGGACAGCGCGGTCGCTCAGGGAGCACGCGACCGAGGGAAAGTCGGGGAAAGTGGTGTAGAAAAGAGAACGTGGGGGAAAGACCGGGACACCGTAGAGAAAGGACCAAAAGAAGTTGTCGGAAGGGACGCAAAGAGTGGGAAAGCTGGCAGTTGGGGCGACGCAAGGGGACACGGAGGCATGAGGAACAAGATTCATGGGAAGCACGAGGGCCGGGCCCAGCGCCGGGCGAGCAGAGATGGTAGGACAATGGGCAAGAAACAGTGCCAGCCCCCAGGGCCAGCAGCAGGGTGTAATATGGTACAAGAAGGGCCAGTCGGAACGAGGGGGCAACACGAAGGGGGCACTGTTCGGGGGACCGGGCAGGGGCCCACTCGGAGGACGAGGGCGGGACAGGGGCCCACCACAAGCGGTAACTGGGGCCGGGCAGCTCACTGCGGGCCGTGCCACGGAGGAGTTAGTGTCGGCCGGGTGGGAATATGTGCACCGTGGACAGCGCGGGCAGGTTCAGTCTCTCCGGAGGGCCGCATTCTTCCTTTTTCCCCTTTCCTTCTTGTTTACCTCTTCCTTTCCCCTCCCTTCCTCCCTCCTTTCCCCTCTCCCTTTTTCCCTCCCTTTTCCTCTTCCTTTCCCCCCTTTTTTTCTCCCTTCTTCCTTTCCCCCCTTTCCCTTTCCTTTCCTCCCTTTCCCCCCCTTTTCCCTCTTCTTCCTTTCCCCCCTTTTCCTCTGCCTTCCCCCCTTTCCCTCTGCCTTTCCCCCCTTCCTCTCCCTTTCCCTCTTCCCTTCCCCCCCTTTCCCTCTTCCTTTCCCCCCTTTCCCTCTTTTTCCCTCTTCCTTTCCCTCCCTTTCCTTCGTCCTTTCCCTCCCTTTCCCTCTTCTTTTCCCTCTCTTTCCCTTTTCCTTTCCCTCCCTTTTCTTCTTCCTTTCCCTCCCTTTCCCTCTTCTTTTCCCTCCCTTTCCCTTTTCCTTTCTCTCCCTTTCCCTCTTCCTTTCCTTCTTCCTTTCCCTCTTCTTTTCCCCTCTTTCCCCCTTCCTTCCCTCTTCTCCCCTTTCTGTCTTCCTTTCCCTCTTCCTTTCCTCCCTTTCCCTCTTCCTTTCCTTTTCCCCCCCTTTCCCTCTTCCTCTCCTTCTTCCTTTCCTGCCCTTTCCAGGCTTTGGCTTTGTTTGGGTTGTTGTTTTGTTTGTTTGTTTGATTCCTTTTCGTTCCGTTTCGTGCTGGGTTTATTTTATTGGATTATTTCTGTTGTTAATTTGTATTTTATTCTGAGTTACGTGCGGCCTGCCCAGGCTGCCCAATGTATTCTCCTGATATCTCTAAAATATTGTGGGTGTTTTAATAAATTTTATATTTATTTTTTGCACTCAATACTTGGCCTCCCCCCCCTCAAGTCTCTTTGTTTGCTGTTGGGGAATTGGAAACAAGGAGGGGGCTGGGAGGGGAATGACAGGATGGGGAATGGGGGGTGCCCAGATGGGGCCCTGGGGGTGGGAATTGTGGTGGGGGGCAGGATGGACTCCCAGGGGTGGGAATTGGGGTGGGGGGCAGGATGGACTCCCAGGGGTGGGAATTGTGGTAGGGGGCAGGATGGGGTCCCAGGGGTGGGAATTGTGGTGGGGGGCAGGATGGACTCCGAGGGGTGGGAATTGTGGTGGGGAGCAGGATGGGGTCCTGGGAGTGGGAATTGTGGTGGGGGGCAGGATGGGGTCCTGGGGGTGGGAATTGTGGTGGGGGACAGGAAGGGGTCCTGGCTCTGGGAGGGAGGGCAGGGTGAGGCCCAGCTGGGGCTTAGGGGAGGAGGATGAGGCCCCCTCGGGGGTCAGGTTGGATCCCTGCCTGCGGGGGGCGTCGTCGAGTTCCCCCCCCGCAGGGCTATCAGAGCACCTGCAGGGGAGCGCTCGGCGCAGTCCCGGACAAGGTCCTCTGAGCCGCCAGGGGGCGCAGCAGCGGAAGCAGTGGCAGCTCCAGGTCCCGCCCCTTGCAGCGAAACGCGCGGCGATTGGCTGGGCTATGGTTGACCCCCCTGGCGCGCGGCTCCGGCGTCCGCCCAGTATGGCGGCGGCAGGGCTGCTGGGCCGGGGGCCGGTGAGTGTTCTCTGTGTCCTTCTGTCTGTCCGTGCGACCTTCCCCTCTGTCTGTGCCATCCCCTCCCGGTCCCAGGGGTAGGGGCGGGGGCGCTCTGGCCGTTGTCCGAGGTCCCCGTCCCACAGTTGGGTTCCGCTCCCTCCGTGTCCCCCTCCGTGTCCCCCCCTGTGTCTCCCTCCTTCCCCCCCCGTCTCGGTCCCGGGTAAGTGCGGCCGGCGCCTGCCTCCGGTAAGTGTCATCGGTAACGAGGGAGGTGTCCTCCGCCACCTTGCTGGCAAGTGTCCCCCTCCCCGCTGTCGGTAAAGGCAATCACAACTCAGCCCCTCCAGTGTCCTCCCACCGGTGCCGGCAGCCCTCTCCCGGCTTCCCCGCTGCCCCGAGGCCAGTGCTCACCCTCCCTTCCCTGGTGCCGCTGAAGGTGACCTTCTCCTCTACCCCGGCTCCGCTGTCACGCCCTCTTTCCCGCCCCGCTTGTTGGTGAAGCCGCTTTCCCCCATCCTGGTGTCCCCTCCCGGTGCCGGTGGAAGCACCTCCCCCCGTCCCGGTGCCCCCTCCAGTCTTTTCGTGCCCCCAGCTCGTGTGGGTGTGGACAGTTTCTCTCCCCTCGAAGTGTTTCTTAGTGCTGGTTTTGTGCCCCCGCAGCTCTTCCTGCGCCGCAGCACCTGGCGAGGCTTCACCTCGCAGTCGGAGGGGGAGGCGCGGGTGAGCCGGGTCCTGCGGGAGAAGTTCCCCCGGGCTTCCTCCATCAGAGTGGTGGATATCTCAGGTACACCAGGAGCTCTGCATGGTCCTCCCCATCCCCTCAAACCACAGAACTATGGAATTGTTTGGGTGGGAAAGGCCCTCTGAGGTCATCCAGTCCAACATCAACCCAGCACCACCATGGCCCCAAGTGCCATGGCCACAGGTTTCTGGAACACCTCCAGGGATGGGGACTCCATCACCTCCCTAGGCAGCCTGTTCCTAATCCCTGACCATTCCTGCAGCAAAAAAATATTTTCTCCTATCAAACCTAACCCTCCCCTGGCACAATTCCAGGCCATTTCTTCTCCTTCTATCACCTGATCCTGGGGAGAAGAGCCAAACCACCACCTGGCTCCAGCCTCCTGTCAGGGACTTGTAGAGAGCCAGAAGGTCTCCCCTCAGCCTCCTTTTCTCCAGGCTGAACAGCCCCAGCTCCCTCAGCTGCTCTCCAGACCCTTCCCCACCTTTGTTGCCTTTCTCTGGCCCTGCTCTAGCCCTCAATGTCCTTCTGACAGTGAGAGGCCCAAACCTGACCCCAGCACTTGAGGTGTGGCCTCAGCTCCTTCCGCTCCCAGACAATGACCAGCAGGAGTAGGGAAGCAATCATGACCCTGGAAGGAGCACTGCTGAGTCTGTTCCCAGCCCCAGCTCGCTGTGGGGACCCCAGAACTGGGCCATGACTGGGGGGCAGAGAGGAGCCTGATCTTTGCTCAAGCCTTGCTGCTGGTTTGATGTCTCTAGGAGGCTGTGGTGCCATGTACGAGATCCACATCGAGTCAGAGGAGTTCAGAGAGAAGCGAACGGTGCAGCAGCACCAAATGGTTAACCAGGTGAGGGGGGCTCAGGGGGCTGTGGTTTGGCTTGGTGCAGCACTTCATGGAGTCACAGAATGGGTTGGGTTGGAAGGGATCTCAAAGCTCATCCAGTTCCATTCCCCTTGCTTGCTCAAGGCCTCATCCAGCCTGGCCTTGGAACACCTCCAGGGAGGAGGCAGCCACAGCCTCCCTGGGCAGCCTGTGCCAGTCTCTCCCCAGCCTCACTCTCAAGAATTTCTTCCTCATCTCCAGTCTCAGTCTCCCCTCTTCCAGCTTCACTCCAGATCTCAGAGGTCTTTTCCAGCCTCAATGACTGTGTGATAATGCAGAGTGCCTGACTGGGAAGTGTTGCAGGCAGCAGTGTGCTCAGCTCCAGGCTGAGGCTGCAGTGAGGTTGAGGTTGGTCTCTTCTCCCCAGTGTCAGGTGATGGAATGAGAGGAAATGACCTGAAATTGTGCCGGGGAGGGTTAGGTTGGAGAGAAGAAAAAATGTCTTTGCTGCAGGAGTGGTCAGGGATTGGAACAGGCTGCCCAGGGAGGTGGTGGAGTTCCCATCCCTGGAGGTATTCCAGAACTGTGTGGCCATGGCACCTGGGGCCATGGCTTGGTGGCAGTGGCTCAGCAGCAGTGGTTGGATTGAGCTCTAGGGGAGCAGTTGAGACTAGATCGTCTGAGAGGTCTCTTCCAGCCTCAACAGCTCCTTGGTTCTGTGCCCACTCTGGGCTGTGTGCTCACCACGAGTGCTGTACACACAGAGTCAGTGGTTTAGGGCCACACTGTCCCTGTGGGGTGTAAAACAAGGGTTCTGATGTTTGCTCTCCAACAGATAAAATCCAGCTCTGGGTGTGGTGTTCAGCTGGGCACTTAGCTTGCAGCGTGCTGGTGGGACAGGGGCTGTGTGTCCACAGCTCTGGGAGCTGGATCCTCAGGGGGTGATTATCTTGGCTCAGCACCTGATGAGTGTAGATCTTGGGAGGGGCAGGGAGTGCTGCTCTGTGCTGGGTGAAGCTGTCACAGCAGTAGGAGAGCTGTCGCAGGGAGCTGTGTGTGCAGCACAGTTGTGCTCCTGGTGGTGTGCAGCACAGTTGTGCTCCTGGTGGTGTGCAGCACAGTTGTGCTCCTGGTGGTGTGCAGCACAGTTGTGCTCCTGGTGGTGTGCAGCACAGTTGTGCTCCTGGTGGTGTGCAGCACAGTTGTGCTCCTGGTGGTGTGCAGCACAGTTGTGCTCCTGGTGGTGTGCAGCACAGTTGTGCTCCTGGTGGTGTGCAGCACAGTTGTGCTCCTGGTGGTGTGCAGCACAGTTGTGCTCCTGGTGGTGTGCAGCACAGTTGTGCTCCTGGTGGTGTGCAGCACAGTTGTGCTCCTGGTGGTGTGCAGCACAGTGTCTTAGCTGTGTCCATGCAGCACTTCTGTGCACACCAAAGTGCTCTTAGTGATTTCAGCCAGGACCTGCTGTGTGCAGGCACCATGCAGCCACCACTCGGTGCAGCACCAAGAGCAGAGACACTGAGAGCTGCCTGCCACAACCTGGGTCTGTGAAAACCAAGGGCTGGGTCCTGTCCTGGGATCACAACCACCCCAGGAAGGCTCCAGGATGGAGCTGCCTGGTGGAAAAGGCCTCAGGGGGGGTGTGCTGGGTGGCAGCAGCTGGAGAGGAGCCAGGGAGTGCCCAGGTGGGCAAGAAGGGCAGCAGCAGCCTGGCCTGGAGGAGCAATGGTGTGGGCAGCAGGAGCAGGGCAGAGATTGTGCCCCTGGGCTGGGCACTGGGGAGGACACAACTTGAGTGCTGGGGGCAGGGTTGGGCTCCTCACCCCAGGAAGGACCTTGAGGGCTGGAGCAGGACCAGAGAAGGGCAAGAAAGGTGGGGAAGGGTGTGGAGAAGAGGGCTGGGGAGGAGCAGCTGAGGGAGCTGGGGGTGTTGAGCTTGGAGAAAAGGAGGCTGAGGGGAGAGCTTCTGGCTCTCTACACCTCCCTGACAGGGGGCTGGAGCCAGGTAGGGGTTGGGCTCTGCTCCCTAGGATCAGGGGACAGAACAAAGAGGAAACAGCCTGGAATTGTGCCAGGAGAGGGCTAGGTTGGAAATGGGGAAAGTTTCTTTGCTGCAAGTGGTCTCAGGGATTGGAACAGGCTGCCCAGGGAGGTGGTAGAGTCCTTATCCCTGGAGGTGTTCCAGATAGCTGTGGCCATGGCACGTGGGGCCATGGTTTGGTGGCCCTGGTGGTGGTGTGTTGATGTTGGACTGGATGCTCTCAGAGCTCTTCCATCCCAAACACTTCAGTGGTTCCATGATTCTGGTGCTTGTCTGTTGCAGGCACTGAGTGAGGAGATCAAGAGCATGCATGGACTGCGCATCTTCACCTCCACCCCCAAACCCTGAGCCTCGTCAATAAAGAACTTCACACAGCTCTGTTTTGGTGCTTGAGGTCACTCCCCCCCAGCCTAGCTCCATCTAACCTGTCCAAAGTGCTCTGTCAAAGCACCTCTGTGGGGTGGGGGCTGCAAGGGCAGAGGGGGGGAAAGAAGCAAAGACCTCACCTGAAAGAAGAGCAGAAAGGAGAAACTTTATTATTGCCTTGCCACATGGTAGGGTCCTTCCCTCAGTCCCCTACTTCTGTGGACACCAAGGAGCTGCTCTTCCAGCCCAGGGCCAGGCACTTTTTATTCCATCCCCCCACAGCACTGCTGCTGCCAAGGGGAACTTAAGGCTCTGAGTGCACCTCACTCAAACCCAGTGCTGCAGGAAGGAGCTGAGCTGCTGCTGGCACCCAGGGGGGCTGCTCCCAGTGCTGTGTCCATGAGTCCAGAGGAGAAACTTTGCCTCTGGAAGGAGAAAGCAGCAGTGCAGCACTTGAGCTTCACCCCACGCCTGTGAGATCCTGCTCTGAGTACAAGTCCCACCTTCAACCAGACTGTGGCTCCCACCAGCCTCGAGCACATAGCCAAGTGGAGAAGTCCCCACAGCACAGCCAACCCCTTGGGAACCAGGCAGGCTGCAGCAGCTGCTGCAGGGCAGAAGCGATGCTCAGCCTCTGAGGCTGAGGCCTCTCGGGGCTTGGGTCGCTGCAGGCGAAGCAGAGAGGTGGCTGGAGGACAAAGCAGAGAGGAGCAGAAGGTCCTCCAGGGAAGCTCTATCTGTCCTTGGAGCCCAGCTTCTCAATCAGCTCCTGCAGGGGAGCCAACTCCCTCCTGTCGATCAAGTTGAATTCCTGGCAGGGAGAAAGAAAAACCAAACCATCAAATCACCACAAAACCTGAAGGAACCTCTCCAAGAGCTGCTGGAGACCATCTGCCCCCCCTCTGTGTGCTGGGAGGTCACCAGGTCCACCTGTGCCACCACCTGCAGCAGCCACCACTCCTGTTGCTCTCTGGGGAAATTCAGGTGCTGCAAGGCCACAAAACCTTTCCTGACAGGGCACAGGAAAAGCCCTGCCCTGGTCACATCCATGGTGACAACAGGCTGGAGTAAAAAAGGTCCTGCTGCTGCTTCCAACTCAATCCTTGAGCTACAAACCCCAAGGCTCTCCTCCAAGTGTGGTTTCTTTTGCTGCAGGCCAGCAGCTACAACCCAAGAGGGAAATTCAAGCAACACAGCCACGCTTCCTGCAGCACAAACCCACAGCTGCAGGACCCACAGAGTACAGAGGGTGAGAGCTGAGCCCATCTCCTACCACCCACCACAGCTGGAGGTCTTCAAAGAGAAAAGGAGGTGGATCCTGAGCACCTCCTCCAAAACTAAACCAAGGGGCTGCAGCATGCCCAGAGAAGGGCAACAAAGCTGGTGAAGGGTCTGGAGAACAGGTTTGGTGAGGAGCAGCTGAGGTTGTGGTGTTTGGAATAGAGGAGGCTGAGGGGAGACCTTCTGGCTCTCTACAACTCCCTGAAAGGAGGCTGGAGCCAGGTGGGGGTTGAGCTCTTCTCCCTAGTCTCAGGTGATAGGAGAGGAAATGGCCTGAAACTGTGCCAGGGGAGGGTTAGGTTGGAGAAGAGGATAACATTTTGCTGCAAGAGTGGTCAGGGATTGGAACAGGCTGCCCAGGGAGGTGGTGGAGTCACCATCCGTGGAGGTGTTCCAGAACTGTGTGGCCATGGCACTTGGGGCCATGGTGGTGCTGGGTTGCTGGTTGGGCTGGATGATCTGAGAGGCCTCTTCCAACCCAAACCATTCTTTGATTCTAAGAACCTGCAGAGGCAGGTGAGCAGCTGCTGTGTCCCAGCTCACCTGCACAAAGAAGATGAAGTGCTTGAAGGAGGTGTTGAGGTGAGCCTCCTCCTGCAGCCGCATGACAGAGTCAAAGTGCTGGTGGTAGATGTGGGCATAGACTCGGAACAGCCTCTTCAGGATGGTCTTGGCCACAGACATGAAGTTCTTGGGAAATGGGACACCTGGAACACACCAAATGCACAGGAGTGAGGAGTGAGCCCTCTGGCTGGGTCAGAAGGCCCCAAGCCAGATGTGCTGGCAGTGTCTTGGTGCTGGTGAGGAGGCTGTGCTGTAGCATGTGGCCCTGCTGACCTATCTTGGAGGGGAAGAGTGTTTCATCATCCAGCTGGTCCTGCACCCATGTCATCAAGTAGTCAATGTACTTGGGAGCTGAGCACTTGATGGGCTTCTTGATGTTGGTGCCATCTGCCCAGTGGTACTCGTACCTGTGGGCACAGGGAAGGAAAAGAAACTCTCTCAGGAAAACAAATGGCATTCTGGGGCCTCTCTGGGATTTTGGTGCTGTTGTTGCTCTCACACAAGATGACTTCCCCAAGAGACCATCCTGGGGAGGCACACAGATTGCATCAGGCTGGAAGGGACCCTCAAAGGGCATCTTGTCCAACCCCCTTGCTCTCAGCAGGGACACCTCCAAATAGAGCAGGCAGCCCAGGGACACAGCAAGTTTGAGCTTGAATGTCTCCAGGGATGGAGCCTCAACCACCTCCCTGGGCAGCCTGTCCCAGTGTCTCACCACCCTCACTGTGCACAACTCCCTCCTGATGTCCAACCTAACTCTGCCCTGCTCCAGTTTCAAACCATTGTCCCTCAGCCTATCCCCACAGCCCCTTCTGAACAGTCCCTCCCCAGCCTGCCTGCAGGTCCCCTGCAGATATTGAAATGCAGCTTTAAAGTCTCCCCAGAGCCTTCTCCAGGCTGAGCAGTCCCAACTCTCCCAGCCTGTCCCCACAGCAGAGGTTCCTCAGCCCTTGATCATCTCTGTGGCCTCCTCTGGACCCTCTCCAGCAGCTCCAGGTCTCTCCTGTGTTTGGGGCCCCATAGATGGACAGACAGCACTGCAGGTGAGGTCTCACACTGGCTTGAGCCACCACCTCAGATCAAGACACATGACTTCCAATGCCACAGCTCCTCCCAACTAGGGCAGATGTTGACTCTAATGCCACCCCACCCCCACCTTTCTCTGTGAGCTTTTGGAGAATCCTTCAAAAGCAGAGAAAATAAAACCACTCATGTTTGGGCTGTCACCTCCTGGCTGAGGACAAGTGAAACCAAACAGGGCCATTTACACAGGAAATGGTTACAGGAAATGTCCCTAAATTTAGAAACAGGAACTTGCAGCCCAGATAGCTCTGGGTAGAAAAGCAGGGCAGTAAGTGACATGGCACCCCAAAAACGGTGCCTGCAGGCTGCAGCCCTCACTGCTGCCCCACAAACAGCCTCCAGCAGCCTCACCAACCTCACACCTGCTGCAGCCTCCTCTCCACAGAGCCATGGAATCCCAGACTGCTTTGGGCTGCAAGGGACCTTCAAAGGGCATCAAGTTGTAGAGAGCCAGAAGGTCTCCCCTCAGCCTCCTTCTCCCCAGCTCCCTCAGATGCTCCTCCCCAGCCCTCTTCTCCAGACCCTTCCCCACCTTTCTTGCTCTTCTCTGGCCCTGCTCCAGCCCTCAAGGTCCTTCCTGGGGTGAGGAGCCCAACCCTGCCCCCAGCACTCAAGCTGTGGCCTCCCCAGTGCCCAGTCCAGGGCCACAATCCCTGCCCTGCTCCTGCTGCCCACAGCATTGCTGCTCCAGACCAGGCTGCTGCTGCCCTTCTTGCCCACCTGGGCACCCCCTGGCTCCTCTCCAGCTGCTGCCACCCAGCACACCCAAGGCCTTTCTCACCAGGCACTTTCCAGCCACTCTGCCCCCAGCCTGAAGCCTTCCTAGGGTTGTTGTGACCCAAGGGCAGGACTCAGCCCTTAGCCTTGTTGAACCTCATCCCCTTGGCCTTGGCACATCCACCCAGCCTGGCAGCTCCCTCTGTAGAGCCTCCAGCTTTCCAAGCAGATCCATACTGCCAGCCAGCTTGGTGTTCTCTGCAGCCTGGCTGAGGGAGCCTGGATCCCCTTGCCCAGATCACTGATGAAGAGACTAAAGAGAACTGACAAAGCTTTTACTGACAGTTGGACTCAATGACTTTAGAAGCCATTTCCAAGCAATCCAGTTCTACAATTCCACAGAGCAAGGTGCTGCACCCTGGCCTGATCTGGACACATCCCATCCTCTTTTGAGCTTCTCTCTACACACATTCAAGCCACCTGTGCACACACCACACCTAAACTGTGACCACAGGGAAGATCTCACCTTGGTCCTGCAGACATGACTGGGCAGCTGGCCTCCGTGCAGAACTCTGTGATGGTCCCATAGAGCATGTTGATCTGGTTGAAGAAGTCCACAGCTGGAAAGGAAACACATCGAGGTCACTCAGAGCACAACCACCCCCAGCCCTGCAGCATGCAGCTGACACAGCCTCTGGGGATCACTGTTGGGGTGGGAATGTGCTGCAAAGCTCTCAGGGAAACAAACATCCCATGGCTGATGGCTTTGAGACATCAAACATCTAGGAATGGGAATTCTTTGGGAATTTTTCACCCTCCAGCTACTGCTCCTAACTGAGGTGAAATTCAACAACTGCAAGTGCAAGGGCCTGCAGCTGGGTCAGGGTAAAAGCACAAATCCAGGCTGGGTGAGGAGTGGCTTGAAAGCAGCTCTGCAGACCCAAAGAACCACCCATACCCTGGGGGGCATCCAGATCAGTGTGACCAGCAGGAAAAGGGAGGGGATTCTGCCCCTCTGCTCTGCAGAGACCCCACCTGGAGCACTGCATCCAGTTCTGGAGCTGCCAACACAAGGTCATGGACCTGATGGAGACAGTCCAGAGAAGGCCACGACAATGGTCAGAGGGCTGGAGAACCTCTCCTGTGGGGACAGACAGGGAGAGTTGGGGCTGCTCAGCCTGGGGAAGAGAAGGCTCCAGGGAGACCTTAGAGCAGCACTCCAGTGCCTGAAGGGGCTCCAGGAGAGCTGGAGAGGGACTTTTGACAAGGGTTGGGTGTGACAGGAAGAGGGGCAATGGCTTTGAGCTGGAAGAGGGGAGATTGAGACTGGAGATGAGGAAGATATTCTTGAGAGTGGCACAGGCTGCCCAGGGAGGCTGTGGATGTACCCTCCCTGGAGGTGTTCAAGGCCAGATTGAATGCTAGTGGAGGTGTCCCTGCCCATGGCAGGGGATTGGAACTGGATGAACTTCATGGTCCCTTCCAACTCAAGCTATTCTATCATTCTATGATTTGTGTGCTGTGAAGCTCCACTCAGCCTTTCACACCTTGGGAAGGACTGCTTAAGGTCCCAGGCCCCTTTAGAAAATGAAAGAACCTCAAAGGCCTGATGAATTTGGGTAATGCAAGAAACGTCTTCCTTTGGTTGAACAGTTATAACCTGACTTACTGCCTGCTATTGCTCAAAACTACTTTTTCCTTCTCTTACCTCCAAAGAAAGGTCAAGGCTGGAGACAGCAGCAGCTGAGAGCAGAATAAATTGGTAGTATTTGCCTTCTTAGACCATCCAGGCAGTGACTCATAGAAACCCAACAAGGAACTGCACACACTTGGGGTTCAGTGGAGAACACAGTTCTGCTTTCTCCCAGGCTACTCACTGTTGCCATTTCTGCTGCCAAAAGCACTTTGCAAATCCAAACATCAACACTCCAGGCCAGCTCCTCAGGACAAAAATAACCATTCCCAACCTCTGCAGCCTTTCCAACTCTGAGCTCAAAGGAACCCACTCCAAAACAACAAGAGTGAGCCAGTGTGTGCCCAGGTGACCAAGAAGGTCACCAGCAGCCTGGCCTGGAGCAGCAATGGTGTGGGCAGCAGGAGCAGGGCAGGGATTGTCCCTGTGAGGCCACAGCTTAAGTACTGGGTTCACTTTTGGGCTCCTCACTGCAAAAAGGACCTTGAGGGCTGGAGCAGTGCCAGAGAAGGGCAAGAAAGGTGGGGAAGGGTCTGGAGAAAAGGGCTGGGGAGGAGCAGCTGAGGGAGCTGGGGTTGTTGAGTCTGAAGAGGAAGAGGCTGAGGGGAGACCTTCTGGGTCTCTCCCACTCCCTGAAAAAAGGTTGGGGCCAGGTGGGGGTTGGTTTCTTCTCCCTAGTAACAAGTGACAGGAGAAGAAATGGCCTCAAGTTGTGCCAGAGGAGGTTTAGTTTAGATGTTAGAAGAAATTTCTTGACTGAAAGGGTTCTCAAAGCCTGGCCTAGGCTGCCCAGGGAGGTGGTTGAACCCCCATCCCTGGAGATATTTCAAAGCCTGCAGAGCTGTGGTGCTGAGGGCCACGGTTCCGCCCCAGCCTTGGCAGACTCAGAGAATGGTTGGACTCCATCTTGGGCCTCTTTTCCAACCAAAACAATTCTATGGTGTGGGTTTGCCTCTCACTTTTCCCACCTGTCCAGAGCACCTCATCCCTTTTAACACAGAACCCACCAGCTTGTCACACTGCTTCTTTCCTTTTATCCCAACTCAGTTCCCCCAGTAAAGCACATCCTGGAATAAAAATTTCCTCTGGGGAAGTCCTCTGTTCTTTTAAGGACAAACCCCCCAGGTTTGGGTTTTTAACACTGCACCTCCACAGATCCCTCTTTCCTAAGGACTTACTGTTGACTGCAATCCACTCGTTCAGGTCCTCCCCCTCGGGCAGCATAACAGCTTGCCGGAGGTTGCCGCTGCCCAGTGTGGCCTCCGCATGCTTGAGGAGCTCGTACTGATGGGAGCCTTCCGGAATGTTCTTCTTGGGTTTGAACGTTTTGGATGATCGACTCCCACTGACAGCAGAGCAAACATTCCCCCTGAGTCCTGCAGCAGCCTCCCCTTCCCACCAACACTTCCTGTATTCTTTGCAGCACTTCTATCTCTGACCCTTTCCCCGTTTCCTCAGTGCTGGGGTGGACGGACCCCACGCGTGAGCCCGAGTGTCACACAACAGCCACCCCCAGGCTTCCCTCTTTTTCTCCAGCCCTTTAAAAAGTCACAAACATTGGGTACAAAGGCCACAAAACCTCACTGAGCTTTCCAGCACGGAAAGAAAAGCCCAGGTGACTCGGCTGCAGAACAAAATCACCTGTCACTGGGTCATCAGTGGAGAGTGACAAATGGGACAGGGAGGGAGTCCCTGGCTCCACTGATACAGCTTCACAGATTGCACTGGGTTGGGAGGGACCCTCAAAAGTCATCTCACCCAATCCCCCTGCAGGCAGCAGGGACACCTCCAACTGGATCAGGCTGCACCAGGGCCACATCAAGTCTGATCTTGAATGTCTCCAGGGATGGGGCCTCAACCACATCCCTGGGCAAGCTGTTAGACCCACATGCTAGAACCTCAATGCTCAAACCCACTGGAGGAAACAGCTAAAAACAGCAACTGCACAATCTCCAGCCCCTGCAAGTTGTCACTGTCACCACAATCAGCAGAGCCACTGCACAGCTCCTCATCAAACCCCCTCCCTGGGCCTCCCTCCACTACAGCCTCTCCCCAGACAGCCAGTGCTGCCAAAATGGTTGAATTTTGATATCCCTCAACCAGAAAATGTTAACTTTCAGAGCCTGGCTGGAACATGCCTCACAGCAGCTTCCTGGCACTGCCTCAAGGCTTATGTGCAAGGCTGGGCACGGAAGTAAAAGAGCTTTAGGTGCAGCTGACTCTTAAACCAGGGTGCTGCCTCCTGCTCCAGCCCAAATACCAGCCCAGCACATCAGTGGTCCTAGGCAGAGGGGCCCAAAAGGCAGCCCCAGTCCCATGGAGAGGGCCCCCAACCCCTTCTTACACCACCAGCCCTCATCCACAGCACCCACCAGGCCTCAGGAGCCAGAAGCCCTCTCACTTTACCAGCCTTCATGCCTACAACACACCTGCTGCAGCACCTTAAAGATGCCATTTTTTACACCATGTCCTTGTAGGGTGCCCAAATTGTCACCATTTCCCCTGCAGTCAGGCCTGCCTCACCCCACAGAGTCCCTTGCACAAACCCCACCAGCACCCAAAAGCCATCATTATTTGTACTCCACCTGCACTTGCCCACAGATGGCAGGGTGAGGCCCATCCAGGTGGCAGCCCCACATCCAAGGGACAAGGGTCTCCTCTCTTTTGCCTCACCTCACACCTCCAAAGCTCCCTCCCAACTCCCAGGGCCTCCCAGTAAGGCAGAGCATGCCTGCAGACCCCACCCCTTCAAAGCCTCCCCCAATTCCCCTGCCAACCAGCTCCTGAAATTCTCTCCAAGAAAATCCCTCACCAGAGCCTCCCCTCTAAGACTGCTCCAATCCTTCCTACCCATCCAGGGACACCCTCCTTCTGCTGCCAGGCCTCAGACCCCACTTCCAGAGATGGGGCAGACCCTCTCTCACTCTATCCTCCTCCACAGGATCACACTCCTCGTGTGCCCCCAGAGCCTCCTCCCAAAAGTCTTCCTCAACCCCTCCTTGTACATCCTCAGGGACTCTTTTCAAAGCCTTCACAGAATGGTAGGACTTGAAAGGGATCTCTGGAGATCATTCAATCCAACCCTTCTGCTAGATCTCCCGCACACAAACCCAGCCTCCTCAAACTCCTCTTAAGCCCCCAGGACCTCAGCTCAAAGCCACTTACACCTTCCCCTTTAAACATCCCTTCAGAGGTCCCCTCCTGTGCCTCACCACAAGGCCTTCCCCAGCTGGGGCCTCCACCTCCAACCAAAACGTTCCTTGAGGCCCAGGACTTCCCTCAGGATCCCACCCTACAACACCTTCCTCAAGGTCTCAAACACCTCAGCACTCCCCTGCCCCACAACTCCCTTAAAAGCCTTCCTCCTGCTCAAGCCCCTCAAAACTGCAGACCTTAAGGCTCCCCTTAAATGCTTTCCCCTTCCTGCTACGTCTCACAGACCAAGGCCAAGTGTCCCCCCATCTAAATCCTCTCACAACCCCTCGAAGTCGTTCTTCTCAGAGGCCCTCCCTAGAAACCTTCCCTGACACAGCTTCTCACAGCCTCTCCCCAAAAGCGTTCCTCTTCCCAAAGCCCCTCACAGACCCAATCCCCAAGGTCCCCATCTAAATGCTTTTCCTCTCCTACGACCTCTCAGAGACCAAGCCCAAGGGTGAGCTTCCCTCTCCAAAAATCTTCTCATAACCCTCCTAAAGCCTCTCATAACTCCCAACCCCCGAAGCCTTACCCCCACCAGTCCCTTCCCCATAAGCTCTTCCTCCTTCCCACAACCCCCCAGAACACTTCCCCCTCCCCACCACCTCCCACAGACCAACCCCAAACGCTTCCCTCCAAATCCTCTCACGACCCTCCCCAACCCCTTCCCCAGAGGCCTTCTCCCCCTCCAAATTCCCTCACAGACCCAGCCCTCAAGGCCCCCTCAACCGCCTCTCACAGACCAAGCCCTATCGCTGCCCTCCAAATCCTCTCACAACCTTCCCAAAGCTCCTCCCGAAGCCCCTCCCCAGAGACCTCTCACCCCTCCAAATCCCCTTACAGGCCCAGCCCTCAAAGCCCCCCAAACGCCTCTCACAGACCAACCCCAAACGCTTCCCTCCAAATCCTCTCACGACCCTCCCCAACCCCTTCCCCAGAGGCCTTCTCCCCCTCCAAATCCCCTCACAGGCCCAGCCCTCAAGGCCCCCTCAAACACCTCTCACAGACCAACTGCCCCCTCCCAAAACCCTAAGCCCCTCCACCCCTCACACGTAGGCCTTTCTCTCCCTCCCCAAACCCTTCAGGGCCACCTTCCCCCCCCTCAGCACCACCCCTCTCTTCACTCACAAGAGGAAGCTCATGGCGGGCAGGGCAGGACAGGGCCAGGCCGGGCTGAGGCGAGAACGGGAGCCAGGGCGGCGCCGCTGCCTCCAGCGCGGCCACAGCTCCCCGCGGGCAGCGCCCGCCGAGCCCCACCCCGCCCCCAACTCTCGCGAGAGCGGAGACGGGGGGGCGGGGCGTCAGGGCCGGGTAAACCACTGTGGGGGCGAGGATTGGAGGTGGGGGCGGAGCCTGTGGGTAGGGGGCGGAGCCTGTGGGTAGGGGGCGGAGCCTGTGGGTAGGGGGCGGAGCCTGTGGGTAGGGGGCGGAGCCTGTGGGTAGGGGGCGGAGCCTCACGCAGCGCCGTCACCACGGCAGCGGCTCCTGGTTTGCGGCTCGCTGTGGGACTGTGCCGGCCTCCGCCCCGCCATGGCTCTGCGGCTTGGGAAGCCCAAAGCCCCTTCCCCGCGGGTCTAGGTAGCCCTGATGGGCCTGAGAACTCTCAAAGCCCCTCCCCCCTGGACCTACGCACTCTCAACATCCCCTCCTCATGTGCCTGGGCTCCCCCAAAAACTTTCCACATGGGGCTGGGCGCCCCAAAAGACCCCTCGGGAGCAGCCCTCCGTGGGTCTAGGCACATTCCAAACCCTCTCCTTGTTGATCTGGGTAGCCCCTATTGGCCAGGGCAATCTCAAAGCTCCCTCCTCACAGGCCTAGATGGCCCCCACCATGGACCTTCCTCTGCCTGGGTTCTCCTCCAGCTCACAGGCACTTCCCTGCACCACCTCTCCCCAACCTGTCCCCCTAGCCACCACCATTTTATTTCAGCATCACACCAGGCTGGACCCTTACACCCCATCCAGCCTCTCAGACCAGCTTCAGAAGGTGAATCTCCCTCCAAACACCCTGAAATTTGCCAAACTCTTTTTTCCCAGGACCAATTTCTGCAAGTTTCACCCCCCCCCCCTTTTTTTTTTTCCAGCTGTGTGACTTCTCCAGTCCTTGCTTTAGTAATAAACTGCTGTTATTGACATTAAAATTTACTTTTGATACCAAAGAATGACTGTGCCCACTCTAAAGGGGTTAAAAACTAAAACACCAGGAGGTTATTTTAGCTCATGGCCAGGCCACCTCTTACAGCTCTCACAAGCAGTTTGATGTGGCATGGTGATGGTGGTTGGTGAGCCTCAGTACTTATTGGACACTTGGGGAGGCACAAAACCCTTCCCAGACTTTACAAAGCAGCTCAGTGCCCTTGGGATAAACCTTCAAGGCTGCCCTTCAGTGCTCAAGGAGCGTGGAGGGTAATGCTATGGTAAATATAAAGTAAATGAACAGACAGAGGTGACCAAACTCACTCAGCACAGGCTCCCAAGGACTTACAGACTCTCCTTTCACCTCTTTTCCATGCAGGTTTTTTGCTTCCTTCTCCACAGTACCAGGAAGCATCATCCCTACCCATCATGTCCTAACATGGTGCTGTAGAAAACTTAAGTTTTCTACATAAGCATTTAATTTTTCTACTTTTGGAGAGGGTGGCCAGAAGTGGTGGAAAAACACAACCAGTGACAGCTCCCTCTCTGTGTCAATGCATGTTGATGGATCCTGCTCCCTGTGGGATCCGGCTTCCCAACCTGCTGCATAGAGATGGGATCACCTGGAGCTGGAGCACACAATTTGCCCCCAGGTTTTTATGCCTGAGGAGCTCCTAGGACCTGCCATGACCTCTTTGCAGTGAAAATCTTTCCTATTTAGCAGCTCAGCTACCTGCTGTGTGTAGTTTAATCCTCAAACCAACCTGAATCATAGAAGTTAGGTGTTGGAAGGGACCTCCAGAGCCCAGCTCCAACACCAATTTCCAGGACTAATCCCGACCTCTAATCCCAGGCCTACTATCAACCCCAGCCCCAACCCCTACCCTGGCCCCAAACCCAACCTTGCCCCCAACTCCAGTACTAAACCTCAACCTAAAATCCCAGACCCAACTCAAATTCCCAGCACTAATCCCAGCCTCCAACCCTAACCTCAATCCCATCCCTACCCTGATTCCCAGCCCCAGTCCCAACCCTAAATCCAAATTCCCAGTTCCATCCCTAATGCCAATCTCCAGACGTAACCCCAGTCCCATCCCTACCCCAAATCCCATCTGTCACTCCCATCCCAACTCTATTCCTAGTCTCCCTCCCTGCCCTAATCCCACCCTAACTCCAACCACAATCCCTAGTTCTAAACCTGACCCTCAATCCTTATCCCTGTTTCCATCCCTAATCCTGACTCCAGTCCCAGCTCCAACCCCAGCCCTAACCTTGATCCCAGCCCTATTCCCATTCTTCCTCTCAACCCTAACCCCACTCTGACCCCAACTCCTAAACCTGACCCTCAGCTGTGACTCCCATCCCTAACACCGACCCCAGTCCGAGTCCCGGAGGGGACCCCATCCCTGACACCACCCTCGGTTCCAAACTCCCAATCCCGACCCCCCTGCCCTAACCCGAAGCTCACCTCCGTCTCACGCAACCCTCAGTCTCTCTTGCAGTCCCTTTCATCCCGGGCCCAGCCAATGAGCGCCGCCGTGCCCAATTAGGGCGGAAAAGTCCCGCCCCTCCACCAATCACACCCCGCCCTCCCCCAGCGCCTCTCTCCCTCTACCCCAATCGCAGCCGAGGAATTTGCTCTCCGTCCCGCCCCCGGCGACCCCAACGACCATTCACCTCTCCCCCCCGCGCCGCTCTCCACTTTGATTGGCTTTTGCCGCCCGCGGGGAGGGACGGGGGGGGGGGGGGGGGGGGGGGGGGCGACTCCTCAGCTCTATATAAGGCAGCGGGCGGAGGGGAGCGTTGCCGTCTCCTGTCGTGTGTCCCTTGTCGCCCACCGTTGCTCCGCCGCTGCCATGGCAACCGCGCTCTGCTCGCTCCGCTCCTTGGGCTGCGTCGCGCTGCGGCCCCGCGCCCGCCGCCTGCATCTCAGCTCGCCCAGGTACGGCCCAGCATGCTCCACTCTGAACCTCAGCCTGGGCGGGGAGGTTATAGAAGGAGGGAGTCGGTGTCCGCCTGTGCCCTCCGCGCAGTCCCCATACGGGGTGGGGTGAGGAGGAGGGTCGGTCTGGTCCCGCCTGTCACCCCCTTCCCATCCATCCGCCCGTCCAGCGTAGCAATCCCGTTTACCGGTCCCGGGAATGAATGAGGCGGGCCCCCAGCGGCCGCCCCGGGCGGTGCAGGCTGATGAAATCCCGCGCCCGCCTTGCATGGTGTGTGTTGGGCTGTTCTCGGGCACCGGCTCTCCTGGTTCCCCCGCCCCAAAGTGGAGCCTCTCGGGGTCCAGCTCCGAGCTCCCCTCGCTTTTAAGGGGGATGAGAGGGACCGGCGACCCCCGAGCATCCCACCCGGGCACCAGCGTGGCTTTCCCCTTCCGCTTCCGCAGCACCCACTGCAGCCCAGCAGCCCTGGGGGGAATTGCTGCTTCCCCAGTGCTGTGGTTTCTCTTCTGGGACCTGCTCTGAACAGGTCTCCCAGCTCTTGTTTTGGCCTCCTTGTAGCTCACAGCGGGGCTGATGCTTCTCTCCATCCCCTAGGACCTCAGGCTTATACAAGGGGGAGATTTGGGTGGGCTCTTGGCATGAGGGATCTCTGATTTAATGATTTTTTCTTTTTTTTGCCCCCCCCGGCCTCCCGACTTTTGACACTCAGTTCCTTTTACATCTGGTACTTCAGGACAGGTTTAGCTCTAAATTTAAAATAAGTCTTGGAGAGCCACTGTGCTCTGCTGGTCTGCTGTGGGTTTGTACTGGTTGTTGCTAAATGGGTTTGACTGGGGCCATTGTGACTAGGGATGAAGTAATGTTTAATTCCCAGTAAATGGGGGAAAATTACATATTTGGGTAGGGCAGGGATTAAGGAAGCACAAAAGATCCTCTGCCTCTCTAAAAATCTGGACAAAAGCTTTCCCTACCTGGGCTGGGAGTGTGGGGCTGGAGGTGGTGACACTCATCCCCCATAGCAGCTTCCCCAGAGCTCTGGGATCAGGATTGTACATAAAGAAGGTCAGAAAGCTGCAGTGCTGGCCTTGATGCAGGCTCCTGGCAGGGGGAGGTCTGTACAGCAGGCAGCTGATGGATTTTTGAGGAGAAACCACAACAGTTCAGGGTGGTGCAGGGAGAGGTGGAAGCTGCCCTTGGTGCTGTGGGGCTTTTCCCTGTGGATCCAGTTGTCTCCTGGAACCCTGTGGCAAGCCGGGTAGCTTTTGGAGTTGTGATTGCTTCAGAAAAGGGTTGGTGACTCCAGGAGGCACCATAAATGCTGGGAATGTTGTGGGGGGAGCATCTTTGCCTGCTCCAGCTCAGAAATTGGGGTCACTGGGGTGTGAGGGGCTTGTCAAGGCAAGACTTCAATGCTGTGGGGAAGCCTAGGAGGGGAGCTTGTGCAGGTGAATCCTCTCACCAAGGGAGTAATGAATGGGAATGATCTTAAATAAATATTCTGGTGATAACCTGAAAGGAAGAAGCCAAGCATGAAGAATTTGGACAGCCTGTTGAGCAGGGACAGGCAGCTGTGGCCTCCCAGCTGGCTGTAGGTCAAGGCAGCCTTTCCATATGCTGCAGGGTGTCCAGTTCCCTGGAATGCATCTCGCCCTGTCTGGATATTCCAGTTCCCAGTTTAGATCAGGAATGTCTGTGAGGAGCTGTTCTGACGTGGTTCAAACAGATGAATGTCCTTTCTCCAGCTAGATCACAGAGTCACAGAAGGGTTTTGGTTGGTAAAGACCATTAAGATTATCCACTTCAACCATTCTCTGCCAAGTCTGAGGCTGAACCATGGCCCTCAGCACCACATCTCTGCACCTCTGAAACACCTCCAGGGGTGGGGATTCAACCACCTTTCTGAGGAAACTTTTTCCACTGTTTGAGAACCCTTTCAGTGAAGAATTTTCTTCTTACTCCCAACCTAAGCCTCCCCTGGGGCAACCTGGGGCCATTTCCTCTTTTCTTATTACTTAGTACTAGGCCCAACCCCCACCTGGCTCTAGTCTCCTTTCAGGGAGTTGTTGAGAGCCAGAAGGTTTCCCCTCAGTCTCTTCTTCTCCAGGCTCAACCTCAGTCTCTTCTTCTCCAGGCTCAACCTCAGTCTCTTCTTCTCCAGGCTCAACACCCCCAGGTCCCTCAGCCCTGTTCTCCAGACCCTTCCCCACCTTTCTTGCCCTTCCCTGGCCCTGCTCCAGCCCTCAAGGTCCTTCTTGCAGCCAGGAGCCCAACCCTGCCCCCAGCACTCAAGCTGTGGCCTCCCCAGTGCCCAGCCCAGGGGCACAATCCCTGCCCTGCTCCTGCTGCCCACACCACTGCTGCTCCAGGCCAGGCTGCTGGTGCCCTTCTTGCCCACCTGGGCACCCCCTGGCTCAGCTCCAGCTGCTGCCACCCAGCACTCCCAAGGCCTTTCCCAGCAGGCACTTTCCAGCCTGGAGCCTTCCTAGGGTTGTTATGACCCAAGGGCAGGACCCAGCCCTTGGTCTTGTTGAACCTCATCCCCTTGGCTTTGGCACATCCACCCAGCCTGACAGCTCCCTCTGTAGCCTCCAACTTTCCAAGCAGCCCAACACTGGCCCAGGCAGCCCAGGGAGGTGGTTTAATCCCTATCCCTGGAGGTGTTTCAAAGCTGCAGAGATGTGCTGCTGAGGGGGATGGCTTAACCTCAGGCTTGGTAGAGTTAGAGAATGGTTGGACTGGATGATCTTGAAGGTCTTTTCCAACCAAAATGATTCTTCCAAGACTGAGCTTTGTTGTTGAACCCGGTTTGCAGTAAAGCTGCAAATGGCTTGCATGGAACTCCACTGAAAGGGTCCTGGTGGGCAACAAGTTCTGCATGGGACAGCAATGAGCCCTGGGGGCCAAGAAGGCCAATGGGGTCCTGGGGGGCATTCAGCAGAGCCAGGGAGGTTCTCTTCCCCCTCTGCTCTGCCCTGCTGAGGCCACAGCTGGAATATTGCATCCAGCTCTGGTCTCCCCAGTTCAGGAGGAAGAGGGATCTGCTGGAGAGAGTCCAAGGGAGGGCTCCAAGGATGCTGAAGGGCCTGGAGCAGTGCCTGGGGAGGAGAGGTTGAGAGCCCTGGGGGTGGTGAGTGTGGAGAGGAGAAGGCTGAGAGGGATCTGCTCAATGTCTCTCAAGAGCTGAGGGCTGGGGGGCAGGAGGCAGGGGCCAGGCTCTGCTCACTTGCACCCTGGGCTAGGCCAAGGGGCACTGGATGGAAACTGCAGCACAGGAGGTTGCAGCTCAGCAGGAGGAGGAACTTCTGCACTGGGAGGCTCCCAGAGGCCTGGAGCAGGCTGCCCAGAGAGGTTGTGGAGTCTCCTTGTCTGGAGCCTTTGCAACCCTGTCTGGATGTGTTCCTGTGTGACCTGTGCTGGATTCTGTGCTCCTGCTCTGGCAGGGGGCTTGGCCTTGATGATCTTTGGGAGGTCCCTTCCAACCCCTAACATCCTCTGGGCTGTGATCCTGTTTCTGCCCTGACTTAGAGCTGTTTTGGCTGGTCAGAACTCGGATTTGCATGTCCCACCAAGGCTGACTGCTCTGGTAACACTTTCTGTGTCACAGAGATGAGGCAGTGGTGATCTCGGGGAGGAAGCTGGCTCGGCAGATCAGGCAGGAGGTCAGGCAGGAGGTGGAGCAGTTGGTTGCAGCCGGAAACAAGAGACCTCACCTCAGCGTCGTCCTGGTGGGTGAGAACCCAGCCAGCCACTCCTATGTGCTGAACAAAACCAGAGCAGCTGCTGATGTTGGTAGGTCCAAAAAAAAAAAAAAATGGAGTAAATGACTGTTTCCAAATCATGCAATTGTCTTGGTTAGGAAAGGCCTCCAAGATCGAGCCCAACCAGCAACCCAACACTGCTGTGGCCATTAAACCTTGGCCCCAAGTGCCATGGCCACAGGTTTCTGGATCACCTCCAGGGCTGTGTGGTTGTATCTTCACTCTAGCACACTTAGGTTGGGTTTCTCCAAGCCCTTCCTGTACTCAGAAGGTCTTTCTGAGGTCACTAAACTGATATTAATGCTCTTTGGAGAAGAGAAGGCTCCAGGGAGAACTTAAAGCAGCCTTCCAGTACCTGAAGCAACTACAGGGGAGCTGGGGAGGGATTCCTGATAAGGGCTTGGAGTGCCAGGGTGAGGGACAATGGCTTTGAGCTGGGAGAGGGGAGATTGAGATTGGAGATGAGGAAGAAATTCTTTCCAGTGAGGGTGGGGAGAGACTGGAACAGGATTCCCAGGGAGGTTGTGGCTGCCTCCTCCCTGGAGGTGCTCAAGGCCAGGCTGGATGAGGCCTTGGGCAAGCTGGGCTGGTGGGAGGTGTCCCTGCCCATGGCAGGGCATTGGAACTGGATGATCTTTGAGGTCACTTCCAATCCAACCCATTCTAAACCATAACTCAGAGGCCTGTGCAGGTCTCCAGCCTTGAAGGTGCTCTTTGTGCCCACACACAGTCCTCAGTGTGTCCTTGTTGGATTTGGTAGAGCAATGAAATAGGGCAGCTGAACTCCACATGGCTTAAGGAGGTTCCTCTCCTCCTTGTGCACACTTGGCTCTTTTGCTGGTCACCTGCAGGAATCAGCAGTGAAACCATCCTCAGGCCAGCTTCCATCACTGAAGAGGAGCTGCTGGATCTGATCAGCAAACTGAATAACGATGCTGATGTGGATGGCCTCCTGGTACAGCTTCCTCTGCCTGGTGAGTAGCTGCATCTCCATCCATTTCCTTCTTACTCAAAGCTTTTTGGGGGTTTCCATGTCCCAAAAAGCAGCACAGGGGCTCTGCTGTGACAGGAGAGGTGGCACTGGGCTGTGGCAAGGTTTGAGACTGGAGATGAGGAAGAAAGAAGGGTGGGGAGACACTGGAACAGGTTACCCAGGGAGGCTGTGGATGCCTCCTCCATGGAGGTGTTGAAGGCCAGGTTGGGTGGGGAACCTGGGCTGGTGGGAGGTCTCTCTTCCACCCCCAGGGCTCTCAGCCTTTCCTCCTCACAGAGCTACTCCAGGCTCTTCAGCATCTCCAGAGCTGGACTCTCTCCAGCAGTTCCCTGTTTCTTGAACTGGGGAGCCCAGAACTGGGCCCAGGACTCCAGATGTGGGCAAAGCAGAGGGGGAGGAGAACCTCCCTTGCCCTGCTGGCCACACTCTTCTTCATACCCCCCAGGAGACCCTTTGCCATCTTGTCCCTGAGGGCACATTGCTGGCTCCTGGAACGTCCCTGCTGACACTGTAGTCCCAGCTGCTTCTAGTCCCCTTCTGTGCTAGCCTTGAGCTTGCTGCAAGCCTCAGGTAGCATCCAAACCCTGAAGGTTGTGATTGATCAGGCCCCAGGGCTGTGTGAGAGTGGTTTTGGGCTGGGTCTTTGGGGTGAGAGGTTTTGGTTGTCTCCCAGGACACATCGAGGAGCGCCGGATCTGCAACGCCGTCAGCCCGGACAAGGACGTCGACGGCTTCCACGTCATCAACGTGGGCAGAATGTGCCTGGACCAGGACTCCATGCTGCCAGCCACCCCCTGGGGGGTCTGGGAGATCATCAAGAGAACTGGTGAGCTGCCAGCTTTTTTTTTTTTTTTGTCTGCTCCTGCTGGTTGCCAGCTGGCTGAACGTGGCAGCCGGCCTGGGCACTGTGCTGGATTTGCCTCTGGCCCAGCTCTCAGCAGCTTTTCTTTCCAGCAGCGCCAGGGTGCTGAGGAGGCTTTCAAAGGAGTTTTCTCCCCCGTGGGCCAAGCCCTGCTGTGGTTCAGAAATACTGGGCTGAAGGAATATTCTCAAATCCACTCCTGTGACTCCTTTTTTCTGGCTGGATCACAGCTCACAGGGTGTTAGGGTTTGGAAGGGACCTCTGAAAGTCGCTGAGTCCAACCCCCTGCCAGAGCAGAAGCAGAGAATCCAGCACAGGAACACATCCAGACAGGGCTGGAAAGGCTCCAGACAAGGAGACTCCACAACCTCTCTGGGCAGCCTGCTCCAGGGCTCTGTGACCCTCAGTGCAGAAGTTCCTCTTCATGTTGAGGTGGAACCTCCTGTGCTGTAGTTTAGATCCATTGCTCCTTGTCCTATCCTTGTAGTCAGGCTCTGCTCCCTGGCAACTTGTGCCAGGACAAGAGGGCATGGCCTGAAGCTGTGCCAGGGGAGGCTTAGGGTGGATATGAGGAAGCAATTCCTGACTTGAAAGGGTTTAGGCTGGATATTAGGAGGCCTTTCCTGACTGAAAGGGTTTAGGTTGGGTATTAAGAAGCAACAGAAAGGGTTTAGGCTGGATATGAGGAAGCAATTCCTGACTGAAAGGGGGTTTAGGCTGGATATGAGGAAGCAATTCCTGACTGAAAGGGGGTTTAGGCTGGATATGAGGAAGCAATTCCTGACTGAAAGGGGGTTTAGGCTGGATATGAGGAAGCAATTCCTGACTGAAAGGGGGTTTAGGCTGGATATGAGGAAGCAATTCCTGACTGAAAGGGGGTTTAGGCTGGATATGAGGAAGCAATTCCTGACTGAAAGGGGGTTTAGGCTGGATATGAGGAAGCAATTCCTGACTGAAAGGGGGTTTAGGCTGGATATGAGGAAGCAATTCCTGACTGAAAGGGGGTTTAGGCTGGATATGAGGCAGCAATTCCTGACTGAAAGGGGGTTTAGGCTGGATATGAGGCAGCAATTCCTGACTGAAAGGGGGTTTAGGCTGGATATGAGGCAGCAATTCCTGACTGAAAGGGGGTTTAGGCTGGATATGAGGCAGCAGTTCCTGACTGAAAGGGGGTTTAGGCTGGATATGAGGCAGCAGTTCCTGACTGAAAGGGGGTTTAGGCTGGATATGAGGCAGCAGTTCCTGACTGAAAGGGGGTTTAGGCTGGATATGAGGCAGCAGTTCCTGACTGAAAGGGGGTTTAGGCTGGATATGAGGAAGCAGTTCCTGACTGAAAGGGGGTTTAGGCTGGATATGAGGAAGCAGTTCCTGACTGAAAGGGGGTTTAGGCTGGATATGAGGCAGCAAGCAGTTCCTGACTGAAAGGGGGTTTAGGCTGGATATGAGGAAGCAGTTCCTGACTGAAAGGGGGTTTAGGCTGGATATGAGGCAGCAGTTCCTGACTGAAAGGGGGTTTAGGCTGGATATGAGGCAGCAGTTCCTGACTGAAAGGGGGTTTAGGCTGGATATGAGGCAGCAGTTCCTGACTGAAAGGGGGTTTAGGCTGGATATGAGGCAGCAGTTCCTGACTGAAAGGGGGTTTAGGCTGGATATGAGGCAGCAGTTCCTGACTGAAAGGGGGTTTAGGCTGGATATGAGGCAGCAGTTCCTGACTGAAAGGGGGTTTAGGCTGGATATGAGGCAGCAGTTCCTGACTGAAAGGGGGTTTAGGCTGGATATGAGGCAGCAGTTCCTGACTGAAAGGGGGTTTAGGCTGGATATGAGGCAGCAGTTCCTGACTGAAAGGGGGTTTAGGCTGGATATGAGGCAGCAGTTCCTGACTGAAAGGGGGTTTAGGCTGGATATGAGGCAGCAGTTCCTGACTGAAAGGGGGTTTAGGCTGGATATGAGGCAGCAGTTCCTGACTGAAAGGGGGTTTAGGCTGGATATGAGGCAGCAGTTCCTGACTGAAAGGGGGTTTAGGCTGGATATGAGGCAGCAGTTCCTGACTGAAAGGGGAATTAGGCACTGGGATGCACTGTCCAGGGGGGTGGTGGAGTCACCATCCCTGGAGGTGTTTAAGGAAAGCTTGGATGTGGCACTTGGTGGCAGGGCTTAGCTGCTGTGGTGGTGTTGGGCCACAGGCTGGGACTTGATGATCTCAGAGGTCTTTCCCAGCCTCCCTGCTTCCGTGACTCTGTGATTCTATGCTTCCCAGAGCCCCTTCCAACCCTTCCCTGGAACAGGAACAACCTTCTTGCTCTTTCTCCCAGCTGCATTGCTGGGGTGGGCTGTGGGAGAGCAGCTGAACATTGCATCTGGTCTGAACCTTGGTGTGGGACAGATCCCAACCCTCTGTACATAGCTGAGCCTGCTGCAGCCTTGAAGGCAATTTCCTATTTATAGTGAATTCTGGTTTTTTTTTTCTTTCCTTCTGGTTCAGGTCCCCCTTAAGGGGAGGGGAAAAAAAAAGGTGGTGAGAGAAGCACCACAGATTACCTACTCCCCTCACTGCTGTGAAGAACTTGGCAACTCCACTTCCTTTTGTAGCAGTTTTGTACCAACCTCCTGCGTGGTAGCTGAAGCCTGAATGATTTTCATCTGAGCATTGCTTAGCTGCTGTGGTGGTGCTAGGTCACAGGCTGGGACTCGATGATCTCAGAGGTCTTTTCCAGCCTCCCTGATTCTGTGATTCTATGCTTTCCAGCCCTTTCCAGAGCTCCTTCCAACCCTTTCCTGGAGCAGAAACAACCTCCTTGCTCTTCTTATTGCTGGGGTTGGCTCTGGGAGAGCAGCTGAGCATTGCTTTGCTGCTGTGTGGTGGTGTTAGGTCACGGGCTGGGACTCGATGACCTCAGAGGTCTTTTCCAGCCTCGCTAATTCTTTGATTCTGGGCACTGCTTCAGCTGTTGTGGTTTCAGACTTCCTCCTCCTTGTCCTCTGCAGGCATCCCCACTCTGGGGAGGAACGTGGTGGTGGCTGGCAGGTCGAAGAATGTGGGCATGCCCATCGCCATGCTGCTGCACACCGACGGCAGGCATGAGCGCCCCGGAGGTAGGAGCCCAGGGGGCTTGGAGCCTGTGTGGCAGCAAACCCCTTCAGCCTGGCACATTGTCCTCTCTAGGCTCCCAAACCCAGTCCCAGGAGGGGTTTTAAGGCCTCTCATGGCCCATTTGGTGTGGGCTGTGGTCAAGGCTGAGCAGTTAAGGCTGAATCATTTGGTCTGGAGAAAGACATCCAAGACCACAGAGTCCAACCAGTAACCCAACGCTTGCAAGTCCACTGCCAAGCCATGTCCCTCAGCACCACATCTCCCTGGCTTTTAAATCCCTCCTGGGACTCCTGTAATGCTTTGGAGACTCCTTCAGTGAGTCCCTGCCCTCTTCCCTACCCAATCCCTCCCTCTGCCTTTGTAGGCTCTTCCCTGGGGTTTATCCTCCAGCTTTAATGATCCTGAGAAATGCATGGGAGGAAGGAAAGGGGAGAGGGTGGAGGTGGGAGGAGGGGGAGAGGGGAAGGTGGAGGTGGGGTGAGGAGGAAGGAAAGGGGAGAGGGGAAGGCGGGGGGAGAGGGGAAGGCGGAGGTGGGAGGAGAAGGGTCTGGGTTTGGGTGTTGTGGGTTCAAGTTCCATGAGCCCCCCTGCAGGAGATGCCACAGTGACCATCTCCCACCGCTACACTCCCAAGGAGCAGCTGAAGCAGCACACAAGCAGAGCTGACATCGTGGTGGCAGCAGCAGGTGAGGCCTGGCTCTGACAGCAGAGCTCTGAGGCAGGGAGGGGGGTGGGAAGCTTCTATGGTGGTCCTGACGTGCAGGGGATGATCCTGGTGGTGTTCAGCCTCTCCAGGCAGGTGGCTGGCTGAAGGCCAGAAGAGCAGGTGAGGAGCTGCTTGAGGTAGCCACTGTGGCCTGTGGCCCAGGAGCTTGATCATGGAATCAGAATTGTCAGGGCTGGAAGGGACCTCAAGGCTCAGCCAGTCCCAACCCCCCTGCCATGGGCAGGGACACCTCACACCACAGCAGGTTGCTCACAGCCACCTCCAGCCTAGCTGCAAAAACCTCCAGGGATGAGGCTTCCACCACCTCCCTGGGCAACCTCTGCCAGTCTCTCACCACCCTCATGGTGGAAAGCTTCTTCCTAACATCCACTCTGAACCTCCCCCCTTCTAGTTTTGTTCCATCCCCCCTAGTCCTATACCTCCTTGACACCTTCAAAAGTCCCTCCCCAGCTTTCTTGTAGCCCCCTCCAGATCCTGGAAGGCCACAAGAAGGTCTCCTGAGAGCCTTCTCTCCAGCAGCAGAGCTGGTTGAAATGTAAAATAAACAGCTGGCAGGAGGGCTTGGTGTGGCAGCAAGCTGGAGACCAGCTGCAGAGGTTCTGTTGTACCTGCAGATGTGTATTTGTGGGGGGAGGGCAGGAAAAACCCATCCAAGAGAGCATCTGCTTGCCCAAGGACAATCAAAGCTGAGGCACAGCTGCAGTGGCAGCTGCAGAGCAGCAAGGAACCACCTGGAGGTGTCTTCTCCAGGCTGTACCCTTGGCATGGAGGTGCCAAAGTGATTTGGGATGTGGCAGCAAAAGCTGGATGTGAGCCTGAGGGAGGCCAGCAGGTCCAGGGAGGGGATTCTGCCCCTCTGCTCCACTCTGCTCAGACCACACCTGGAGCTCTGTGTCCAGTTCTGGAGCCTCTGTTCCAGGAAGGATCTGGAGGGGCTGGAAGGTGTCCAGAGAAGGGCCAGAAGGATGAGCAGAGGGCTGGAGCTGCTCTGCTCTGGAGACAGCCTGAGAGAGTTGGGGTTGTGCAGGCTGGAGAGGAGAAGCCTCCCAGGAGACCTTCTTGTGGCCTTCCAGGATCTGAAGGGGGCTCCAAGAAAGCTGGGGAGGGACTTTTGAGGGTGTCAGGGAGTGATAGGACTGGGGGGAATGGAACAAAACTAGAAGTGGGGAGATTCAGATTGGATGTTAGGAAGAAGCTCTTCCCCAGGAGGGTGGTGAGAGACTGGCAGAGGTTGCCCAGGGAGGTGGTGGAAGCCTCATCCCTGGAGGTTTTTGCAGCCAGGCTGGAGGTGGCTGTGAGCAACCTGCTGTGGTGTGAGGTGTCCCTGCCCATGGCAGGGGGGCTGGGACTGGCTGAGCCTTGAGGTTCCTTCCAACCCTGACAATTCTCTGATTCTAAGAGAAAAATGGGGTTGGCATGAAGAGACAAAGTGCTGGAAGGGTTAGAGGTGGTGGTGAAGGTGGCAGTGGATGGAACAATGGCAGAAGTGCTGCTGGCAGCTGGGGTCTGTGAGCCCCCCTGAGGTGGTCAGCAGAGCAGAAGAAGACTCAGCTGAAGGAATTAATTCAGCAGAGGGTGGGAATGAGTGCAGGCAGCTCAAGTGTGGTATCAGGCACCAAGCAGACAGACACACCCCAGCCTCAGAGGATGGCTTAGCCCCAGGCAGCTGCTCCCCACCCCATCACTGGGGGTTTTTCAGCCCTGGGGTGGAGCTGGTGGCTCTGCCAGGCTGGGCTGTGGTACTCCTGGATGCTGCTCCAGCTTGCTGCTGCCTCAGGGCAGTGCAGAAATGTTGCTGGAGCTGTGATCAAACACAGCCACAGGGCAAGGGGCGGGGAGAAGCTTTGGAGGTGGAGAGGTTGCTTTGGTCCCAGCTGCTTTGCTGAATGCTTTCTGGGGGTGGATTCCAGTTCTTCACCCTCTGAGGTTAGCAGACAACCACCTGGTTGTCCTGCATGTTAGGATCATGGAGTGGTTTTAGTTGGAAAAGACCTTAAAGATTGAATCCAAACCATGGCCCTCAGCACCACAGTTCTGTGGCTTTGAAATGCCCCCAGGGATGAAGATTCTACCACCTCCTGGGCAGCCTGGGCCAGTATCTGACAACTCTTTCAGGGAAGAAGTTTCTTCTAATCTCCAACCTAAACCTGCCCTGGGGCACCTTAAGGCCTTTTCCTCTTGTCCTGTCCCTTGTTCCTTGGCAGAAGAGCCCAACCCCCACCTGGCTCCAGCCTCCTCTCAGGGAGCTGGACAGAGCCAGAAGGTCTCCCCTCAGCCTCCTTCTCCCCAGCTCCCTCAGTTGCTCCTCCCCAGCCCTCTTCTCCAGACCCTTCCCCACCTTTCTTGCCCTTCCCTGGCCCTGCTCCAGCCCTCAAGGTCCTGCTTGGAGCCAGGAGCCCAACCCTGCCCCCAGCACTCAAGCTGTGGCCTCCCCAGTGCCCAGCCCAGGGGCACAATCCCTGCCCTGCTCCTGCTGCCCACACCACTGCTGCTCCAGGCCAGGCTGCTGGTGTCCTTCTTGCCCACCTGGGCACCCCCTGGCTCCTCTCCAGCTGCTGCCACCCAGCATCCCCAGGGCCTTTCCCAGCAGGCACTTTCCAGCCTGGAGCCTTCCTGGGGTTGTTGTGCCCCAAGGGCAGGACCCAGCCCTTGGCCTTATTGAACCTCATCCCCTTGGCCTTGGCACATCCACCCAGCCTGGCAGCTCCCTCTGCAGAGCCTCCAACTTTCCAGCAGCTCAGCTCCACCACCCAGCTTGGTGCCAGCTGCACATGTGGCTGAGGGAGCCTCAATCTTGTCCAGATCACTGATCAAGATGTTAAAGAACTGTCCCCAGCTCAGGGGTTGGCCTGGATTAGACAACTAGGGGTTGGTTTACATCTCCTCTGAACACTGAGATTGGAAAAGAGGCTTGAGGCCAGGGAGTCCAACCACTTCACGAAGCAGGAAGCCCCTGGTGGTCCAAAACAACACCCCCATGCCCCTGTTCCCTTCCCACAGGCATCCCCAACCTGATCACTGCTGACATGATCAAAGAAGGAGCTGCAGTTATTGATGTGGGCATCACCAGAGTGCAGGATCCCATCACTGCCAAAGCCAAGCTGGTTGGGGATGTGGATTTTGAAGGTATGGAAAGGTTCTGCAGGTGGTTCCCTGAGGATGAAACATTCTGGGTGCTGGGAAGGGGAGGAGAAAGCCTTGGTTCATGTGCCTGACTGAGCAGGTGAATAGAATCAGAATCACGGAGTGGTAAGTGCTGGAAGGGACCTCTGGAGATGGAGTTCAAGCTCCCCCTGCCAGGGCAGGGCACACAGGAATGCATCCAGATGGATCTTGAAAGTCTCCAGAGGAGGAGACTCCACAACCTCTCTGGGCAGCCTGCTCCAGGCCTCCAGTACCCTCCAACACCAAACAACTTTCTCCTTCTCTTCAGATGGAACCTCCTGGGTGCCAGCTTGTGCCCCTTGTGCTGTCCCTGGGCACCACTGAGCAGGGCCTGGCACCTTCTTGACTCCACCCTTCAGATATTGGCAACCATTGCTCAGATCCCCTCTGGGGCTGCTCCCCTCCAGGCTCAACAGCCCCAGGGCTCTCAGCCCTTGCTCCTCACAGATGTTCCAAGTCCCTTCATCATCCTCATAGCCTCCTCTTGACTCTCTCTCCAGCAGTTCCTTCTCCCTCTTGAAGTGGGGAGCCCAGAACTGGGCCCAGGACTCCAGCTGTGGCCTCAGCAGGGCAGAACAGAGGGTGAGGAGAACCTCCCTTGCCCTGCTGGCCACACTCTTCCTCATGCAGCCCAGGAGCCCATTGCCTCTTTGGCCATGAGGGCACCTTGCTGCCCCAGGGAGAATTAATTGTAACAATGACTTAATTGTCCACCAGGGCTCCAAGGTCCTTCTGCATGGAGCATGCAGCCCTTCAAGGTGCATCCAATGTGCAGGTGTGCAGCTGCCCTGCCCTGCCTCTGGGGGAGGTTGTGTCCTGTGGGGCACAGGAGACTCAGCCTGAGTTGTTGCCCCAATTTCTGCTCTTCCTCCTGCTTCCATTCAGGACCTACCCTCTGGCCTTGCTCTTCTCTTGGCCTTCCTCACCACTTAGTCATAGCAGTGCCCAGATGTGTGTTTGTGATCAGAGTCCTGCTCCTCTGGGTGCTGGTTGCACCCTGGAGTGTCCTCCTGGAAGAGAGAGAGGTTGGATGTTCTGAGCTCGTTGTGGATGCCCTCAAGGCCATGGTGAAGCCCTCACAGAATGGTCAGGGTTGGAAGGGAGCTCAAGGCTCAGCCAGTCCCAACCCCTGCCATGGGCAGGGACACCTCACACCACAGCAGGTTGCTCACAGCCACCTCCAACCTGGCTGCAAAAACCTCCAGGGATGAGGCTTCCACCACCTCCCTGGGCAACCTGTGCCAGTCTCTCACCACCCTCATGGGGAACAACTTCTTCCTAACATCCAATCTCAATCTCCCCACTTCTAGTTTTGCTCCATCCCCCCAGTCCCATCACTCCCTGACACCCTCAAAAGTCCCTCCTCAGCTTTCTTGGAGCCTCCTGCTTTGTGACTTTTATTTCTGTGCCAAAAATCCACATCTTGGACTTTTTTGCTTTTCTCTCAGCATGAGCAGTGGATCTTCCTCAGGAGCAGGGATGGACAGGGAGGGGAAAGTCCACCTGGAGAAGTTCCTACTCTCCAATGGATGCTGTTGAAGGAATACTGCATCCAGCTCTGGGCTCCCCAGTTCAGGAGGGACAGGGATCTGCTGGAGAGAGTCCAAGGGAGGGCTCCAAGGATGCTGAAGGGCCTGGAGCAGTGCCTGGGGAGGAGAGGCTGAGAGCCCTGGGGGTGGTGAGTGTGGAGAGGAGAAGGCTGAGAGGGATCTGCTCAATGTCTCTCAAGAGCTGAGGGCTGGGGGGCAGGAGGCAGGGGCCAGGCTCTGCTCACTTGCACCCTGGGCTAGGCCAAGGGGCACTGGATGGAAACTGCAGCACAGGAGGTTCCAGCTCAGCAGGAGGAGGAACTTCTGCACTGGGAGGCTCCCAGAGGCCTGGAGCAGGCTGCCCAGAGAGGTTGTGGAGTCTCCTTGCCTGGAGCCTTTGCAGCCCTGTCTGGATGTGTTCCTGTGTGACCTGTGCTGGATTCTGTGGTCCTGCTCTGGCAGGGGCTTGGACTGGAAGCCCTCCAGAGCTCCCTTCCAACCCCTGACATCCTCTGAGCTGTGACTCTGTGACCCTGAGCAGTGTTGGAGTGGTTCTAGCTTCACTCTGCTGTTGTCTGCATGCCTAAGCTCTCCTTTGCTCCCTGCAGGGGTGAGGAAGAAAGCCAGCTTCATCACCCCCGTGCCTGGGGGGGTTGGGCCCATGACAGTGGCCATGCTGATGAAGAACACAATCATTGCTACCAAGAAGCTGCTGAAACCCAAAGAGCTGGAGGCATTAAGTGCTTAACCTGGGGACCCTCCGTGGCACTGAGCACAGATTCCAACCTGACTCCTCCACAGGCCCAGAGGAAAATGCAATCCTTGTGTTTATTGGCAGTGGAATTGCCTCCTCTGGAGGTGAAAGAGCAGCAGCTGAGAGAGGCATAAGCACAGCAGCTCTGCTGAGGACTCTGCAGCTCCACTCCTGGCCTGCTCAAGCTGCTTGCTCTTGAAGCCAGCTCTAGATGCCTGCCCTGCTCCTCCTGGAGGGATGAGGCAGCAGCTGTGGGAGCCTGGGATGTGTGCAGCTGCCCTGGGGGCTGGGGGTGGTGGTACCAATCCCAGGGGCAGCTCAGCACTGCTCCTTGGTGTAGCATCAACATCTTGGTGGTCCTGTTCTCACAGGCTGCTCCTGTCTGACCTGTGCTGGAGTCCTCTGCTCCATGGTGTAGCACCAACACCTTGCTGGCTTTGCTCTCATAGGCAGCTCCTATCTGACTTGTGCTGGAGTCCTCTCCTCTGTGGTGTAGCAACACCTTGGTGGTTCTGGTCTCACAGGCTGCTTCTGCCTCATGCTGGAGTCCTCTGCTCCATGGTGTAACACCAACACCTTGGTGGCTCTGTTCTCATGGGCTACTTACACTCCTCGTGCTGAAGTCCTGTACTCCATGGTGTAACAGCAACACCTTGGTCCTGCTCTCACAGGCAGCTCCTGTCTGACCTGTGCTGAAGTCCTCTGCTCCATGGTGTAGCAACACCTTGGTGGTTCTGGTCTCACAGGCTGCCTGCACAGATCCTATCTGCCTCATGCTGAATGAAGTTCTCTGCTCCGTGGTGTAGCAACACCTTGGTGGCTCTGTTCTCATGGGCTACCTACACTCCTCCTGCCTCATGCTGAAGTCTTTCTTTACTCCATGGTGTAACACCAACACCTTGGTGGCTCTGTTCTCATGGGCTACCTACACTCCTCCTGCCTCATGCTGAAGTCTTTCTTTACTCTATGGTGTAACACCAACACCTTGGTCCTGTTCTCACAGGCAGCTCCTGTCTGACCTGTGCTGATGTTCTCTGCTCCATGGTGTAGCATCAGCACCTTGGTGGTCCTGTTCCCATAGGCTACCTACACTCCTCCTGCCTCATGCTCTTTACTCCATGGTGGAGCATCAACACCTTGGTGCCTCTGGTCTCACAGGCTGCTCCTGTCTGCTCGATGCTGGAGTCCTCTGCTCCATGGTGTAGCAACACCTTAGTTGTTCTGTTCTCACAGGCTGCTGCCTGCTCTGCTCCATGCTGGGGCTCCTCTGCTCCATGCTGGGTGCTTAGGTTGAGTTAAGCTCCTGTAGAACTTCGATTTTTTTTTTTTTTTTTTTTTTTTTTTTTTTACTTGAAAACAAAGCCTTAATTCTGTTGTCAGCCTGTGCAGGCCTCTGGGCAACAGCAGATCTGTTGGGACTTGTTCTGCTGTGCAGCTGAGTTGGGGTTTTGGGGGGTTTGGGGTTGTTTTTTGGGTTTGTTATTTGGGTGGTGATTTTTGTGTTCTGGGTTTTTTTTGGTTTTTTTTTAAGCCTTTTTTACTAACCAAAGAAGAGTGGGGTGGGGGCTGCTGCTGTCTATGCTGGACACACAGGAGGGGTCCTGGGCTGTATGGTAAAGTCTTGGAAGTACTTAGGGAATAATGGAGGATAAATAAAGAGAGGAAAAAAGCTTTGCTTGTGTCCTAGAATTATTTCCCAAGCAGGTTTTTCATGTCCCCCAGAGAAGGAGCTCTACTTCCTCAGAGCATTTGTGCTGTGAGCTCCTCCAGGGCAGGGTTGGATCTGGTTTTTTCCTTGAGTTTAGCTAAGGCCCAGGGGCTACAGCATCCCCAGCTCAGCTGGGAAGTGAGCAGAACTCTTCATGCCTGGACAGAAACCTCCTCAGCTCCCTGACTCCTGCTTACAACCCATCAGAATGAACTGAATCATAGAACCACAGAATTGTCAGGGTTGGAAGGGAGCTCAAGGCTCAGCCAGTCCCAACCCCCCTGCCATGGGCAGGGACACCTCACACCACAGCAGGTTGCTCACAGCCACCTCCAGCCTGGCTGCAAAAACCTCCAGGGATGAGGCTTCCACCACCTCCCTGGGCAACCTCTGCCAGTCTCTCACCACCCTCATGGGGTAAAACTTTTTCCTAACATCCAATTTCAATCTCCCCACTTCTAGTTTTGCTCCATCCCCCCCAGTCCTATCACTCCCTGACACCCTCAAAAGTCCCTCCCCAGCTTTCTTGGAGCCCCCTTCAGATACTTAATCCTCTAATGAGTGTTTGCAAGCTCTAATTATCCACTGATGGTCCTAAAGGTCTCTTCCAACCCAAGCAGTTCTCTGTTGTTCTGACCATTCACCTTACCTGGAGCTGTAATGCCTCAGAGGATGGAAAAACTTCCCCCATGGGCAGCAAGGCAGGTCTTGGCCTCCCTCCTCTTCATCCATTCCCTGGGAAGGCTGTTCCCAGCTCCCTGGGAACAGGGAAGGTTTCTTGTGATGCTGGAGGTGTTCCAGGCCAGGCTGGATGAGGCCTTGAGCACCTGGGCTGGTGGGAGGTGTCCCTGCCCATGGCTGAGGGGTTGGATCTGAATGAGCTTTAAGGTCCCTTCCAACCCATTCCATGAATCCAGGAGCTCCCACTTGCTCCTGGCTGGCTTGGAGGGGAAGAGTCCTCCCAAACCCATTCAATCCAGAAGAAGGGAAGCTGAGGCTTGAGGATTCTCCACCCCCACCACAGAAAGACACTGAAGAGCTGCAAGTCATTGAAACCAGGTTTATTTTTGGTTATCACTTGATAAATACAAAAGATCTGAGGTGGTACTGGGATGGGGAGGGGGCAAGTCTGAGGCTCTTCACTGTTTTCAGATACAAAAAGTAGAAACCTTGTGTGAACCTTGCAAAAAAAAAAAAAAAAAAAAAAAAGGGGACCCAGTTCAGTCCACAAAACTCCCCCCCAAGACCCCATCTGGATGCTAAAGTGGCAGGAATCATCTAGAAGAGTCCCCAAAGCCTTTGCATGGGGTGGAGGGGTGGGGTGGGGAGTGAGTGGAGCTGATGCAGTGGATAAAAACAACTTCACCTGTTGGGTTAAATCATTCAGGCTTCAGCTACCACGCAGGAGGTTGGTACAAAACTGCTACAAAAGGAAGTGGAGTTGCCAAGTTCTTCACAGCAGTGAGGGGAGTAGGTAACCTGTGGTGCTCCTCTCACCATCTTTCCCCCCCAAACCCCTTTGAAGGGGGACCTGAACCAGAAGGAAAAAAAAAGAGTTCACTATAAATAGGAAATTGCCTTCAAGGCTGCAGCAGGCTCAGCTATGTACAGAGGGTTGGGATCTGTCCCACACCAAGGTTCAGACCAGATGCAATGCTCAGCTGCTCTCCCACAGCCCACCCCAGCAATGCAGCTGGGAGAAAGAGCAAGAAGGTTGTTCCTGTTCCAGGGAAGGGTTGGAAGGGACTCTGGGAAGCATCACAGAGAATCACAGAGTCACAGAAGCAGGGAGGCTGGGAAAGACCTCTGAGATCATCAAGTCCCAGCCTGTGACCTAACGCCACCACAGCAGCTAAGCCCTGCCACCAAGTGCCACATCCAAGCTTTCCTTAAACACCTCCAGGGACGGTGACTCCACCACCCCCCTGGACAGTGCATCCCAGTGCCTAATTCCCCTTTCTGTGAGGAAGTGCTGCCTCATATCCAGCCTAAACCCTTTCAGTCAGGAACTGCTTCCTCATATCCAACCTAAACCCTTTCAGTCAGGAACCGCTTCCTAATATCCAACCTAAACCCTTTCTGTCAGGAATTGCTTCCTGATATCCACCCTAAGCCACCCCTGGCACAGCTTCAGGCCATGCCCTCTTGTCCTGGCACAAGTTGCCAGGGGGCAGAACCTGACCCCCACCTGACTACAACTTCCTTTTAGGTATCTGCAGAGAGTGCTAAGGTCCCCCCTGAGGCTCCTCTTCTCCAGGCTGCACACCCCCAGCTCCCTCAGTCTCTCCTCATCAGACTTCCCCTCCAGCCCCCTCCCCAGTCTGGTTGCTCCCCTCTGGACCCGCTCCAGCCCCTCAAGATACTTCCTGCAGTGAGGGTCCCAGAGCTGCACTCAGTGCTGGAGGTGAGGTCCCCCCCAGGTCCCCCCAGGGCAGAATTCCATCCCTGCTCCTGCTGCCCACACTATTCCTGATCCAGCCAAGATGCCATTGGCCTTCCATGCCCCCTGGGCACACTGCTGGCTCCTGTCCAGCACTGCCAGGTCCCTCTCTGCCAGGCTGCTCTCCAGCCCCTCACCCCCTGCATGGGGTTGTTGTGGCCGAAGTGCAGGACCCTGCCCTTGGCTTTGTTGAATCTCATCCCATTGGCCCCAGTCCATGCACCCAGCCTGGCCCAGGTCCCTCTGCAGCATCCTCCTACCCTCCAGGAGGTCCACACTGGCTCCCAGCTTGGTGTCATCTGCAAATTCACTAAGGGTTGCCTCAATCCCCTCAATCCAGGTCATCCATAAGGATGTGGAATAGAACTGGGCCCAGTACTGATCCCTGGGGGATCAGCCAGCCAGCAAAAAGGAGTCAAAGGAACAGATTTGAGAAGGTTCCTTCAGCCCAGTGTTTCTGAACCAGAGCTGGGCTTGGCCCATGGGGGGAAAGAAAAAAACCTTTGAAAGCCTTCTCAGCACCCTGGTGCTGCTGGAAAGAAAAGAGCTGGGCAGGGGCAGACCCAGCACAGTGCCCACACTGGCTGCCAGCCTGCTCCTGTTCTGTCCCTTCCCAGTGGGCAGCAGTGGGTGGGAAGGGACCTCTGGAGAGCTTCAATGCCAAGAGACGAAGAAAGGAGCTGGTCTGAAATGCCCAGAGAGCTGCAATGCCAACAGAGACCAAGCCAGGAGCTGCTGGAAAGCCCCAAAGCAGGGGGTGGGGGTGGGCATCAGTCCTGCTCTCCCCTCACCAATAACCAGAGCCAGGAACTGGAGCTGGTACCAGCCCCAGTGCCAACCTCGTGCCAGGGCTGGGCAGGCCCAGCAGGACCCTCCAGTGAGAGGAGACCTTGGGCACATCCTGCTCCTGTCTGGGGGGAGGTGGCCCTGGGAGAGCTGTGGTGAGGGTGTGGGGCTGGGTGACCAAAGGGCTTCGCTGCAGCCTCTGCTCTTGTTCCCTGCTAGCAGCTGTGTCCTGCTGCCTGCTGGGACCATTCCCAGTTCCCTGTGGAACCAAAGCTCCTTCCCTGCTGTCCTGCTATAGTCCTGCTGGTGCCCTTCCTTTCCACCCAGAGCTGCTGGTTCTCCTTCCCTTCCTGGCCTGTGGCTCCAGGCCACCAGCTCCTTTCCAGCCTGGCCATCCCTCCTCATCCCCTTGGACATATCCACCCCGGGCTGAGCCAATCTGGGGGTCCCTCCATGGCCAGCTGGTCCCTCCTGCATCCCTGATGCCAGGCCTGGGATGCTGCAAGGAGGGATCCCCACTGCTGTGAGCTTGGGCTGGCCTCCTCCTAGCAGCCTGATGCAGCATCCCCTTCACAAAACCAACCTTCCCCCAGAGCCACGTTGTGATGTTAGGGGTTGAGGAGCAGGGTTCTGCTCTTCCCCTTCCTCCTCAGCCACTCAAACCTCCTCCTCCCCACCCAAAACCCCTCCCTGCCTGACAAGCCCCTTCGCCATCACCACATCCTTGCTGCTCCCACAATCCCAACCAGCTTCTCCAGCTCCAGGGGGGCAAGAAGAGGCCAAATTGCAACTTTTCAGCCCTGTTTTTCACCCACTGGTGGTGACCACCTTCACCAGGCAGGGAGGCAGAAAATTCCACAGGGCCAAGAGAAAAAAAAAAAACCCAAACCACTACCAGAACAAGGTCCCCCCTGGGGCCACCCAAGTGTCCTCCATCTCATGGAGCAGATAGAAGGAGAAGAAGCCCAAGTTGATTTCTCTATATACATCTGAAGATGGCAATATCAACATATATATATAAGAGGCAGGGGGCAGAGGGGCTAGAGGGTGGTCTCACTGCCCATGTCCCGAGGGGGCTTCTCGGTGTCGGTGTCCTCATAGTCCGACTCCATCTCGATCTTCACCTGGGGCACGGCGCAAAGAGGGCTTCTGGAGTAGTTAAATGCAGGAGAGGATGGGCAGGAAATCTTTAGGTGAAGTGTGATGCTGAGGGGGAGAGAGAAGGGGGTGAGAGTCAGGGCATGGGGTGAGAGTCAGGGCATGGGGTGAGCCTCGGGGCAGGGAGAGAGCCTCAAGGCATTGAGAGACCCTGGGGGCATGGAGAGAGCCTCGAGGTTATGGAGAGAGCCTCAGGGCATGGAGAGACTCTGGGGGCATGGAGAGAACCTCAGGGTATGGAGAGAACCTCAGGGTATGGAGAGAACCTCAGGGTATGGGGTGCCCACATTCAAAGCAACCAAGCTGGGGAAGGGGCTGCAGAACAGGGCTGGGGAGGAGCAGTTGAGGGAACTGAGGTTGTTCAGCCTGGAGATGAGGCTGAGGGGAGACCTTCTGTCTCTCTACAGCTCTCTGAGAGGAGACTGGAGCCAGGGGGGCGTTGGTCTCCTCTCCCTAGTATCAGGTGATAGTACAAGAAGAAAAGGCCTGGAATTGTATCAGGGGAGGCACAAAAAGAAGTTCCCCAGGATCCAGCATTGTGAGGATGGGAAGGGAGCTCTGGAGCTCAGCCAGTCCAAGCCCCCTGCTCCAGCAGGGCACCCACAGCAGCTTGCCCAGGAGCACAATGCCCAGGGGGGGTTGGAAGCTCTCCACACAAGGACACTCCACAACCTCTCTGGGCAGCCTGCTCCAGCCCTCCAGCACCCTCACACCAAACAACTTTCTCCTCCTCTTCAGCTGCAACCTCCTGGGTGCCCCTTGCGCCTTGTGCTGTCCCTGGGCACCAGTGAGCAGAGCCTGGCCCCAGCCTCTTGCCCCCCACAGCTCCTTTAGCTCTTGCTGAGCATTGCTCAGCTCCCCTCTGGGGCTGCTCTTCTGCAGGCTCTCAGCCCCAGGGCTCTCAGCCTTTGCTCCTCCCAGAGCTGCTCCAGGCCCCTTCCCAGCCTGCCCTGGACTCTCTCCAGCACTTCCCTGTCCCTCTGCAACTGGGGAGCACAGAACTGGACCCAGGACTCCAGATGTGGCCTCACTAGGGTGGAGTAGAAGGGGAGGAGAACCTCCCTCACCCTGCTGGCCACACTTATCTCCATGCCCCCCTTGTCTACCAGGGCACATTTCTGGCTCCTGGGCACCTTGTTGTCCCCCAGAACTCCCAGGTCCTCCCTCCCCTGTCCTGCTGCAGGAGGTTGTTGCTCCCCAGGGGCAGGACCCTGCCCTTGCCCTTGTTGCACTCCATAAGGTTCCTCTCTCCCAGCTCTCAGCCTGCCCAGGTCTCACTGCAGCACAGCCTAGGGGGTGTCAGCCACTCCTCCCAGCTTGGCACCATCAGCAGACTGGAGGAGGATTCACCTTCACCCTCCCCCAGGGCATTGATGAAGATGTTGACCAAGGCTGGAGTCAGTCGTGTCCCCTGGGGACCACCATGAGCCACAGGCCTCCAACTGGAGCTTCCATCAATGTGCATCATCAACCTGCACCCCAGCCCTGCACCCTCTGTGGCTGTTCCCCAGCACCATCCTTGCTGCTCTGGTTTGGACCTCACCATCCCACACCCCACAGCCAGCAAAGGAAAGCACCCAAAAGGCTGAGGGCTGCTGGGGAAGAGCTCAGAGATACCCCACAGATGCCCAAGGGTGATGGCAATGGGCTCCACAAGTGCTGGGAGCAACCATCAGGGACCCCTCAAATGTCTCCCATGGGGTGTCCCTGGGAGGGAGGATGAGGATGGGGATGGGGAGGCCACTGCAGGGCCCTTTACCTGCGATCCATGTCTGAGCCATTCGGGGAGGAATCAGAACGCAAAGCTCCAGGTGGAGGACCTCTTTCCTGGGGGGACATGGAGGTGAAACACTTCCCAAGGGAGAAAGGAGCCCACTCCCCTCCACCCCCAAAAAAACCCAAACCAAACCAAAACCAAACAGAACCAAACCCAAAACAAACCAAACCCAAAACAAACCAAACCCAAAACAAACCAAACCCCACTCAAGCCTTACTCCAAACACTGCATCCTCCTGCTGGTGGGAGGAAAAGCAAAGCTGCTTTTGGGGGTGGTTAGAGAAAGAGAAAAGCTCCAGCAGCCCCTGGGAGCAGCAGCCTGAGGACAGAGGCAATGAGTTACTGAGTTCCAGCCTGCTGGTGGCACCATGCAACCTGGTGCTGAGCTGGAAGAAACTCACCCCAAGCTCTTCTGCCTTGTGGTTTGGTTTTTCTTTGCCCTGTGGCTGGCTCTGCACCAGCTCACAGCTGATGTTTTGCACAGAAGCCAACCAGCTCCTGGGATAAGCACAACCTCTGCACCCCATGATTTGGTTTTAATTTTTTTTTAAGGGGGGGGGGAAAGGGCTCCAAACCTGCCCAAATATTGATAGATCTCAACCTCCACCAGTGTTGGCTCAAGGTGAGGAGCCCCCAGGTGGCTTCCAGCCACCCAGCAGGGAACAGCAGCCTTCAGCCTGCTTGAAGCAGCCTCCCCTGCTCCTCCCTGCTGGGATGGGATGGATCCAGGCTGTGTCTCTCAGAGGCGTTAGTGCTACGGGAGAAGGGGGGTGGGTTAGGAAGCAGCTGGGAATGCAAGGAGCTGGGAATGCAGCTGAGGAGCAGCTCCTGAGCTCTTTACTTACGGCTGAGGCAATGGGGGCCCCCGTTTCGGGGCTGCGCTGTCAGGGGCTCCATGGGGATCTTAATGACTGAGGGAGGTGGGAACTGGGGAAGAAAGGGGAGGGGGGAATGTGGTGAAGGCAACGCCTGGGTGGGCTCTGAGACCACCTGGAGCACCCAAACACAGCCAAAACCTCCAGAGGTGGGGGCACAAGGAAGGGGAGGAGGCTCTTTGCCTTCCTCTCCTCAACCCTTCCTCTCCTCAGCCCAGGGGGGTTGCAGGGTCGAGGATGCTTTAACACCATCCAGTGGGAGCTGCACCCTCAGGCAGGGGATTGTGGCTCCTTTTTTCCCTGAGGAATTAATTTTCACCCTCAGCCTATTGTCTATTTTTTCCCCTTAAGAATTTCATTTTCCCCCTCAGCCAGGGGATTGTGGCTCCTTTTTTCCCTGAGGAATTAATTTTCCCCCTCAGCCAGGGGATTTTGGCTCTTTTTTATCTTTTCCTTAAGGATTTCATTTTCACCCCACCCACCTCCTCATCACTGCTGCTGTCTCCTTTGTTGCCTTTTTTCTTCTTCTTTTTGTCATCCTCCTTCTTCTTCTCTTTCTCAGGGATGATGTTGTCAATCCAGGCCAGGTCATGTTGGGAGAAGACAAAATCCAGCAACTTCCTCACCAGGATCAGGGCTAAAATCTAAGAGGGGGAGAAATGGATCAGCAGGAGCTGCAGGACCATTTCTCATCCCAAAAGCTGGGAACCACCACAGGACCAAGCCAAAACATCCTGAAAACTCCAACAAAACCTCTTCTACAGGAGGCTGCAAGAGCAGCTCAAGGGATGGTCACAGAATCATCAAACAGCTTGGCAGAGACCTCCAAGATCATCAAGTCCAACCAATCAGCCAACCCTAAGGAATCAAACACAGCCCCTCAGGCTGTGCTGCCAGCCAAGGAGATCCAGGCAGGCTGAGGGCTGGCTGCAGGCAAACCTCAGGAGGTTCAGTAAGGACAAGTGCAGGGTCCTGCATCTGGGGAGGAAGAACAGCAGGCACCAGGAAAGGTTAGAGGCTGCCCTGATGGAGAGCAGCTCCATGGAAAAAGACCTTGGAGTGCTGGTGGGCAGCAAGTTCTCCATGGGACAGCAAAGTGCCCGTGGGGCCAAGAGAGCCAATGGCAGCCTGGGGGGCAGCAAGAGAAGTGTGGGCAGCAGGGCTGGGGAGGTTCTGCTGCCCCTCTGCTCTGCCCTGCTGAGACCACAGCTGCAATCCTGTGTCCAGTTTTGGGCTCCCCAGTTCAAGAGAGACAGAGACCTGCTGGGGAGAGTCCAGGGGAGAGCCATGAGGATGATTTGGGGACTTGAGCATCTGCCCTGTGAAGAGAGACTGAGAGCCCTGGGGCTGTTTAGTGTGGGGAAGAGGAGACTGAGAGGGATCTGATCAATGTCTATCAATAGCTGAGGGGTGTGTGTCAAGGGGAGGAGGCCAAACTCTTTTTGGTGGTGCACAGTGATAAGACAAGGACCAACAACAGGTTCAAACCTGAACATAGAAGATTCCACCTCAGCATGAGGAAAAACTTCTTCACAGTGGGGGTGATGGAGCCCTGGAGCAAGATGCCCAGGGAGGTTTTGGAGTCTCCTTCTCTGGAGACCTGGATGCGTTCCTCTGCAGACTCCCCTGGGTGCCCCTGCCCTGGCAGGGGGGGGGGGGTTGGACTGGATGATCTCAGGAGGTCCTTTCCAACCTCTAACATTCTGTGAAGCAGGGATTGGCACTAATTGCCTCATCCAGGCTTTTCTGAAACACCTCCAGGTCCTACCATGACAGGGAAGATGATGGCAGCCACGGTGGACTTGAGGATCCAGAGCACAGCCAGGCAGATGATCTGCACCAGGGTGAAGAGGTGGATGCGACGCAGGGGCACGTGCCGGAGGAAGACGTAGTCAGGTTGGTGCTTGGCTGGCATGAGGAAGAGCTTGCAGCGGTCCCAGAACTGTGGTGGGAGGAAGGCAGCTGTTAGCCCTCGCCCCCCCCAGCCCCTGGCTGCCCAGAGAAGCCCCCTTTTGAGTCCCCCAAAATGGGGAGTTTGGGGCTTTTTGGGTGTTTCCCGAAGGGTTTGGGGTATCTGCTGCTCCATGCAGACGGAAATCATGGAAGCATGGAATTTTTTGGGGTGGAAAAGAGTTTTCAGGTCATCCACTCCAAGCATTCTCTGACACTGCCAAGGCTGAGGCTAAGCCATGGCCCTCAGCACCACAGTTTTATGGCTTTGAAACACCTCCAGGGATGGGGATTCAACCACCTCCCTGGGCAGCTTGGGCCAGGCTTTGAGAACCCTTCCAGGGAAGAATTTTCTTCTAATGTCCAACCTAAACCTCCCCTAGCACAACTGGAGGCCATTTCCCCTTGTCCTGTCCCTTGTTCCTTGGCAGAAGAGCCCAACCCCCACCTGGCTCCAGCCTCCTCTCAGGAAGCTGTTGAGAGGCAGAAGGTCTCCCCTCAGCCTCCTTCTCCCCAGCTCCCTCAGCTGCTCCTCCCCAGCCCTCTTCTCCAGACCCTTCCCCACCTTTCTTGCCCTTCTCTGGCCCTGCTCCAGCCCTCAATGCCCTTTCTGGGGTGAGGAGCCCAATCCTGCCCCCCGCACTCAAGCTGTGGCCTCCCCAGTGCCCAGCCCAGGGGCACAATCCCTGCCCTGCTCCTGCTGCCCACAGCATTGCTGCTCCAGGCCCTATTTGATGCATGCAGATTTTGGGGTTAAAAATCCTCCTTTTTGCTCTGGTGTAGGACCCCTTTGTGGCCATTAAGGAGGAAGAGGAGGAGGAGGAAGAGCAGCATTTACCTGGATGCCATTCAGCGAGGCGACGCCCATGTAGAGGAAGACTCCGTAGAGCACAGGCATGGGGATGTACTGCAAGAGGGGAGACCAGAGTGGGTACCCCAAAGGAGGGTGACAGCCATGGGCACCATGGCTGGGGGCAGGGCAATCCAGGGTGTTCCATCCCAGGTCTCCAAACCCCTCCAGGGATGGGGGAACAGGGAGGGGGTTCACAGGACAGAGGATGTTAGGGGCTGGAAGGGACCTCTGGAGATCATCAAGCACAACCCCCCCCCCTGCCAGAGCAGGACCTCCTGGGGTAGTTGTAGGCTGTGCCTTTAAAAGTCTTCCACAGATGTTGAACAGAAAGTGGTAGAATGTAAAGGAAAAGGAAAATAATGATAGTTGTGAACAATCCTATGGGAGAGGCAATGGACTGAAAGCAGTTGTGCACAGCAACCTCTCTCTCTCTTGTTTCTTTGCTCTGGGAGAGAGAAACTTGCAGGCAGGTTGGAGGGAAGGGATCCATCCAGAAGGACCTGGACAGGCTGCAGAGCTGGCCACAAGCCAACCTCAGGAGGTTCAACAAGACCAAGTGCAAGGTCCTGCAGCTGGATTGGGGCAATCCCAAGCACAAATCCAGGCTGGGCAGGGACGGCTGGAGAGCAGCCCTGAGGAGAGGGACTTGGGGATGCTGGGGGAGGAGAAGCTCAACAGGAGCCAGCAGTGAGCACTTGCAGCCCAGAGAGCCAAGCAGAGCCTGGGCTGCAGCAGGAGAAGTGTGGCCAGCAGGGCCAGGGAGGGGATTCTCCCCCTCTGCTCCACTCTGCTCAGACCACTCCTGGAGCTCTGTGAACAGTTCTGGAGCCTCTGTTCCAGGAAGGATCTGGAGGTGCTGGAAGGTATCCAGAGAAGGGCCAGGAGGATGAGCAGAGGGCTGGAGCTGCTCTACTATGAGGACAGCCTGAGAGAGCTGGGGTTGTGCAGTCTGGAGAGGAGAAGGCTCCCAGGAGAACTTCTTGTGGCCTTCCAGGATCTGAAGGGGGCTACAGGAAAGCTGGGGAGGGACTTTTGAGGATGTCAGGGAGTAATAGGAGTGGGGGGATGGAGCAAAACTAGAGGTGGGATTGGATGTGAGATTGGATGTGAGGAAGAAGTTGTTCCCCATGAGGGTGGTGAGAGACTGGCACAGGTTGCCCAGGGAGGTGGTGGAAGCCTCATCCCTGGAGGTTTTTGCAGCCAGGCTGGATGTGGCTGTGAGCAACCTGCTGTGGTGTGAGGTGTCCCTGCCCGTGGCAGGGGGGCTGGGGCTGGATGAGCCTTGAGGTCCCTTCCAGTTCTATGATTCTGCTTGACCTTGGCTCCATTGTTTTGCCTAAGTCTAACAAAATCTCTCTCTCTCCTCCTTTCTCTTGTCCCTTTTGTGCACAAGGAGGTAAGGAGGGGCAGGGAGGGAGAAGCTCTTAGCTGCCCCTGGTCTATAGCCACGGGGGGTCCTTGAGCTGTTTATTAATTGTAACCCCTGTAGCTATAGTAACTGCTGTGTGTGTTGTCCCTATGCATTGTGTAACTACTGTGTGTGTTGTCCCTACTCACTGTGTAACTACTGTGTGTGTTGTCCCTACTCACTGTGTAACTGCTGTGTGTGTTGTCCCTTCTCATTGTGTAACTGCTGTGTGTGTTGTCCCTACTCACTGTGTAACTGCTGTGTGTGTTGTCCCTACTCACTGTGTAACTGCTGTGTGTGTTGTCCCTATGCACTGTATAACTGCTGTGTGTGTGTTGTCCCTTCTCATTGTGTAACTGCTGTGTGTGTGTTGTCCCTACTCATTGTGTAACTGCTGTGTGTGTTGTCCCTATGCATTGTGTAAGTGCTGTGTGTGTTGTCCCTATGCATTGTGTAAGTGCTGTGTGTGTTGTCCCTTCTCATTGTGTAACTGCTGTGTGTTGTCCCTTCTCATTGTGTAACTGCTGTGTGTGTTGTCCCTTCTCATTGTGTAACTGCTGTGTGTTGTCCCTTCTCATTGTGTAACTGCTGTGTGTTGTCCCTTCTCATTGTGTAACTGCTGTGTGTGTTGTCCCTTCTCATTGTGTAACTGCTGTGTGTGTTGTCCTTCTCATTGTGTAACTGCTGTGTGTTGTCCCTACTCATTGTGTAACTGCTGTGTGTGTTGTCCCTTCTCATTGTGTAACTGCTGTGTGTTGTCCCTACGCATTGTAAGTGCTGTGTGTGTTGTCCCTTCTCATTGTGTAACTGCTGTGTGTGTTGTCCCTTCTCATTGTGTAACTGCTGTGTGTTGTCCCTACTCATTGTGTAACTGCTGTGTGTGTTGTCCCTTCTCATTGTGTAACTGCTGTGTGTTGTCCCTACGCATTGTAAGTGCTGTGTGTGTTGTCCCTTCTCACTGTGTAACTGCTGTGTGTTGTCCCTACTCATTGTGTAACTGCTGTGTGTGTTGTCCCTACTCATTGTGTAACTGCTGTGTGTGTTGTCCCTTCTCATTGTGTAACTGCTGTGTGTTGTCCCTACGCATTGTAAGTGCTGTGTGTGTTGTCCCTTCTCACTGTGTAACTGCTGTGTGTTGTCCCTACTCATTGTGTAACTGCTGTGTGTGTTGTCCCTACTCATTGTGTAACTGCTGTGTGTGTTGTCCCTTCTCATTGTGTAACTGCTGTGTATGTTGCACTCATCCCTTGCACTCCTCCTTGTCAATGCAGCTTCCATTGCCTTCCAGCTGGGCTGCTCCCCTGGCTTCACGCTGGGGGAGGATTTGCCACCCACCACCCAGCACCACCCAGCAGAGGTCCCACAGGACCACATCCAGGTGGGGCTGGAGAGGCTCCAGAGGAGACTCCACCACTCCCTCCCCCCCCGACTGGGATTTTACCTTCAGGATGGGGGCCAGGAAGACGGAGATGCCGGTGAGCACAAAGACGATGATGCCAGTCACCCTCTGCTCCCTGCAAGGCAGAGAGGAGCAGGATGAGGCCACCCTGGCCAGACCTGGATCGTCCTCCTAACCCCCCTGGAGCCCCTTCCTCACCTGACTCCCAGGAACTGGGGCTGCTCCCCCGGGGCGCTGGTCTCGGTCTCCATCTTCAGGCTGTCGATGTGGGCGATGGAGATGACTGTGGCTGCCACGTACCAGGGCAGCCCCATGAAGGAGCAGACAGCCATCAGGATGCCCACCCAGAACAGGTCCAGGTGGTAGCCTGCAGCTTTCTGCAACACAGCACCCAGCAGGCTCTTGGCTGGGAGGCACCACAGCTCCTGAAGCTGTTCCTTCACTCAGACCAGAGCCCACAGCAAGCTTGGGGGGAGGGGGGATCCCCTGCCACACCCTGCTGGCACCCCCTGCTAGGGCACTCAGCACCACCCTGCAGCCCCCTCATGCACTCCACAGTGCCACACTGCACCCTGTGTCACCCCACAGCACCCCAATGCACCCCAATGCACCCCGCAGTGCCACACTGCACCTTGCATCACCCCAATGCACCCCACAGCGCCACACTGCACTCTGTGTCACCCCTCAGCACCCCAATGCATCCCACAGTGCCACACTGCACCCTGTGTCACCCCACAGCACCCCACAACACCACACTGCACCCTGTGTCACCCCTCAGCACCCCTTTACCCCCCACGATGGCACTGAGTGAATTTAACACCCGGGGGGAGGAAAGATTTTGTCACCCCAAACCTGCAGCTAGAAGGGGCAGGGCTGAGCCTCTGCTCTGCCTCTTCTGAGCCCCCAACCCTGTGCCCGGCAGCTGCACCCTACTGCACCCCACGATGGCACTGAGTGAATCTAACACTCTGGCGGGGGGGAAGGCTTTGTCACCCCAGACCTGCAGCTGGCAGGGGCAGATCTGAGCCCCTGATGAAGTCCCCAGCCCTGTGCCTGGCAGCTGCACCCTAGTGCTGCACCCCACATCACGCCATTGCACCCCACATCACCCCACTGCACCCCATGATGGCACTGAGTGAATCTAACACCCTGGGGAAGGCTTTGTCACCCCAGACCTGCAGCTGGCAGGGGCAGGGCTGAGCCCCTGCTGAAGTCCCCAGCCCTGTCCCCGGCAGCTGTGCCCTGTTGGCGCCCCCAGGCGGGGACTGGCAGGGGCTCACCCGCAGCTTGTGCTCCTTCCTGTTGACGATGACCGCGGTGATCTGCTGGTCCATGAAGATGAGGATGGTGACCAGCAGGGCGGGCAGGGCGCTGGCCAGGTAAACCCACCAGGGGTTCTTGCCAAAGGGAAACACAAACCACCCTCGATCCACACGGGTGGGCTGCAGAGGGGACAGAGAGGGGCTTGGGACACTCAGAAATGGGGGAGGGGGAGCTGGGGTGGGGATGGGGGTGGGGAAACCACCACAGAGCAAACATTTTGGGAAGCCCTAAAGCCTCTGAGCATTTTCCTGTCCTCCATCCCATCCTTGATCCCAGGGCTGGAGCAGATCCCCTGTGGGAACAGGCTGAGGAAGCTGGGGTTGTTCAGCTTGGAGGAGAGAAGGCTCCAGAGGAGCTCAGAGCAGCCTTCCAGTACCTGAAGGGGCTCCAGAAGAGCTGGGGAGGGACTTTGGAGTGATTTGAAACTGGTGCAGGGCAGGTTTAGGTTGGACATCAGGAGGAGGTTCTGCACAGGGAGGGTGGTGAGACACTGGGACAGGCTGCCCAGGGATGCTGTGGAGGCTCCAAGCCTGGAGACATTCAAGGACAAACTTGCTGGGAGTCCCAGCAACCTGCTGTAGTTGGAGGTGTCCCTGCTGACTGCAGGTGGGTTGGACAAGATGACCTTTGAGGATCTCTTCCAACCTGATGCTTTCTGTGGATCTATGGAGAGATCTTCACAGAACAGATTCAGGGCAGGGATTGTGCCCCTGGGCTGGGCACTGGGGAGGCCACAGCTTGAGTGCTGGGGGCAGGGTTGGGCTCCTGGCTGCAAGAAGGACCTTGAGGGCTGGAGCAGGGCCAGGGAAGGGCAAGAAAGGTGGGGAAGGGTCTGGAGAAGAGGGCTGGGGAGGAGCAGCTGAGGGAGCTGGGGAGAAGGAGGCTGAGGGGAGACCTTCTGGCTCTGTCCAGCTCCCTGAGAGGAGGCTGGAGCCAGGTGGGGGTTGGGTTCTTCTCCAAGGAACAAGATGAGAGGAAATGGCCTCAGGTTGCCCCAGGGGAGGTTTAAGCTGAACATGAGGAACTAAGGGTAGTCAGGCACTGGCCCAGGCAGTGGTGGAGTCTCCATCCCTGGAGGGGTTTCAAATCCACTTGGCTGAGGAGCTCAGGGCCATGCTCTAAGAGCTGTGTGTAAGGAGATGTCGGGTCAGGGTTGGACTCAATGACCTGAAGACCTTTTCCAACCAGGCCATTCTATGACCCATCCCTGAGTCCCACCACAACTCATCAACACCCAACCCACTCCCAGCATCCTCACTCCTCAAACCCCAATTTAGCACCTGCAGCAGTACCTTGGATGGGAAAAAAGTGTTAGAGGAGAGGAGAAGGGAAGGGAAGGGAAGGGAAGGGAAAGGGAAGGAAGGGACAGGGAAGGAAGGGAAGGGAAGGGAAGGGAAAGGGAAGGAAGGGAAGGAAGGGAAGGGAAAGGGAAGGGAAGGGAAGGGAAGGGAAGGGAAAGGGAAGGGAAGGGCAAGGGAAGGGAAGGGAAGGAAGCGGAAGGGAAGGGAAGGGAAGGGAAAAGGGAAGGGAAGGGAAGGAAAGGGAAGGGAAGGAAGGGAAGGGAAGGGAAGGAAGGGAACTAGTTGGAAGAATGTGGAAGGGGCAAAGAGGCAAAGGGAGCGAAGGGTCAGGGACGCGCGCCGACGTTACGCGCGCGACCTGCTTCTCTTCGCTCTCTCTCTCTGCCGCTCTGTGCCTCTCTTCTTCGCTCGTGCCGCCTTGCTGCTTCCTGCTCTTCCTCGCTCGCTCTCTTCGCTCTTCGCCTCGTCTCTCTCTGCTGCTCTCTTCTCTCTCGCTCTTCTGCTCGGCATTCGCCTCGCCGCTCGCTCTCGCTCGCTCCTCTCGGCGCCTCCAGGCGCTTCGCGCGTCGTCATACGTCGGCTCTCGCTGCTCGTGCGTCTCGCGCTCTCGCTGCTCGTTCTTCTCTCTGCTCTGCTCCTTCGACTGCGCGCCTCTCCTGCTTCTCCTCTCGCTGCTGCCGCTCTCTGTCGCTTCTCGCTTGTCTGCTACGTCTCGCTTCGCGCTTCTCTCGCTCGCTCTCTCGCTCTCTGTCTCTCGCTCGCCTCGCTCTCGCTCTCTCTCTCTTCCTCTCGGCTGCTCCTCCTTTGCTCTCTCGCTCGTCACGCCTGCTCTTCTTCGCTCGCTCTCTCTTTGCTCTCCTGCTCGACCCTCTCCCCTCCTACTCTCCCTGATCACATTTGCCGGGTCATGCACCTACAAATCACCACACCTGTCTAATAAGTGAAATAATTAACTCATACAACAACAACATCTAAAATAATGAAAAAAAAGTATTTAATTTTATTACACCCTACCTAACCACCTCCGCGATTCACCCCCCTGATGGACATAGGGTAGTTTGAGTCCAAAAAGCACATCCAGCCCCACAAACATGAGTATGGACATAAAGATTGAGAAATCACTAATGAGTTTACGTAGCTGAGCAGGAGAGAGGAAGGGAGGAGGAAAAAAGAAAACAAAGGAAGGAAGGAAGAAAAAAAAAAAGTCACAGAATTAGAAGATTTTAACCCCCTAAAAAAAAATGACAAAGAGGCTTTAAAGAAGGACCTGGATGCTGCAGGAGAGGTGGTTTAGAGCCTAAGAACCAGAGAGGAGCTGGAAAGAGAGTGTGAAGTGGTGGGAAGAGAGGGAAAGAGATCCCCTGTGGTCAGCCCAACCTTGATGATGCTGGGGATGTGGAGCTTGGGGGTGTCCAGTCCAAAGCAGGCATCCACGGCACAGAAGAGCAGAATGGAGAAGACGTTGGAAAAGTCAGCAATGAAAGCCCTGACCTGGAGGGAAGAGGGGGAAAAGGGGGTGGGAAAAGGGATTAATGGGATGGGGAGGGCAGTGGTGGGATGGAGAAGGTCAGTGATGGGAGCTGCTAGGAACAGCCCCTAGATCTCTCTGAACCATGTATTGGTGCTCCTGGAGCTCTCTGAACCATGGATTGATGCTCCTGGAGCACTGTGAGCCATGGATTGATGCTCCTGGAGCTCTCTGAACCAGGGATTGATGCTCCTGGAGCTCTCTGAACCATGGGTTGATGCTCCTGGAGCACTGTGAGCCATGGATTGATGCTCCTGGAGCTCTTGGAACCATGGATTGATGCTCCTGGACCTCTCTGAACCATGGATTGATGCTCCTGGAGCTCTCTGAACCAGGGACTGATGCTTCTGGAGCTCTCTGAACCAGGGATTGATGCTTCTGGAGCTCTCTGAACCAGGGATTGATGCTTCAGGAGCTCTCTGAACCAGGGATTGATGCTCCTGGAGATCTCTGAACAAGGGATTGATGCTCCTGGAGATCTCTGAACCAGGGATTGATGCTCCTGGAGATCTCTGAACCAGGGATTGATGCTTCTGGAGCTCTCTGAACCAGGGATTGATGCTCCTGGAGCTCTCTGAACCAGGGATTGATGCTCCTGGAGCTCTCTGAACCAGGGATTGATGCTCCTGGAGCTCTCTGAACCAGGGATTGATGCTCCTGGAGCTCTCTGAACCAGGGATTGATGCTCCTGGAACTCTCTGAACCATGGATTGATGCTCCTGGAACTCTCTGAACCAGGGATTGATGCTCCTGGAGCTCTCTGAACCAGGGATTGATGCTCCTGGAGATCTCTGAACCAGGGATTGATGCTCCTGGACCTCTCTGAACCAGGGATTGATGCTCCTGGAGCTCTCTGAACCAGGGATTGATGCTTCAGGAGCTCTCTGAACCAGGGATTGATGCTTCAGGAGCTCTCTGAACCAGGGATTGATGCTTCTGGAGCTCTCTGAACCAGGGATTGATGCTTCTGGAGCTCTCTGAACCAGGGATTGATGCTTCTGGAGCTCTCTGAACCAGGGATTGATGCTTCTGGAGCTCTCTGAACCATGGATTGATGCTCCTGGAGATCTCTGAACAAGGGATTGATGCTCCTGGAGCTCTCTGAACCATGGATTGATGCTCCTGGAGCTCTCTGAACCAGGGATTGATGCTCCTGGAACTCTCTGAACCATGGATTGATGCTCCTGGAACTCTCTGAACCATGGATTGATGCTCCTGGAGCTCTCTGAACCAGGGATTGATGCTTCTGGAGCTCTCTGAACCAGGGATTGATGCTTCTGGAGCTCTCTGAACCAGGGATTGATGCTCCTGGAGCTCTCTGAACCATGGATTGATGCTTCAGGAGCTCTCTGAACCAGGGATTGATGCTCCTGGAGCTCTCTGAACCAGGGATTGATGCTTCAGGAGCTCTCTGAACCATGGATTGATGCTCCTGGAGCTCTCTGAACCATGGATTGATGCTCCTGGAGCTCTCTGAACCATGGATTGATGCTCCTGGAGCTTTCTGAACTATGGATTTAAGTTCCCGGAGTTCTTTGAACCATGGATTGATGCTCCTGGAGCTCTCTGAACCAGGGATTGATGCTTCTGGAGCTCTCTGAACCAGGGATTGATGCTCCTGGAGCTCTTGGAACCATGGATTGGTGCTCTTGGAGCTCTTTGAACCATGGATTGATGCTCCTGGAGCTCCATGGATTGATGCTCCTGGAGCTCTCTGAACCAGGGATTGATGCTCCTGGAGCTCTCTGAACCAGGGATTGATGCTCCTGGAGCTCTTTGAACTATGGATTGATGCTCTTGGAGCTCTTTGAACCATGGATTGATGCTCCTGGAGCTCTTTGATCCATGGATTGATGCTTTCAGAGCTCTTTGAACCACTGCTTGATGCTCCTGGAGCACTTTAAACCATGGATTGGTGCTCTTGGAGTTCTTTTTACAATGGATTGATGCTCCTGGAGCTCTGGGACCATGAATTGGTGCTCCTGGTGCTCTTGGAACCATGGATTGATGCTCCCGGAGCCCTTTATACCATGGATTGGTACTCCTGGAGCTCTTGGAACCATGGATTGATGTTCCTGGAACTCTTGAAACCATGGATTGGTGCTCCTCTAGCTCTTGGAATTAAGGATTAATGCTCTTGCAACATTTTGAACCATGGATTGATGCTCCTGGAGCTCTTTATACAATGGATTGGTGCTCCTGGAGCTCTTGGAACCATGGATTGATGATCCTGGAACTCTTTTTACCATGGATTGATGCTCCTGGAGCTCTTGAAACCATGTATTGGTGCTCCTGAATCTCTTTGAACCAAGGGCTGATGTTCGTGAAGCTCTTTGAACTGCGGGTTGATGCTTTTGGAGCTCCATGGATTTGTGCTCCTGGAGACATTTGAATGAAGATTTGATGCTCCTGGAGCTCTTGGAACCACGGATTTGTGCTCCTGGAGCTCTTGGAACCGTGGATTTGTGCTCCTGGAGCCCTTTGAACCACTGCTTGATGATCCTGGAACTCTTTGAACTACAGATTGATGCTCCTGGAGCTCTTCATACCATGGATTGATGTTCCTGGAACTCCTGGAACCATGGATTGATGTTCCTGGAACTCATGGAACCATGGATTGATGTTCCTGGAACTCTTTGAACTATGAATTGATGCTCCTGGAGCTCTTGGAACCATGGATTTGTGCTCCTGGAACCCTTTGAACCAAGGGCTGATGTTTCTGGAGCTGTTTGAACCATGGACTTGTGCTTCTGGATATCTTTGAACCACTGCTTGATGCTCCTGGAGCTCTTTGAACCATGGATTGATGCTCCTGGAGCTCTTTGAACCATGGATTGATGCTCCTGGAGCTCTTCATGCCATGGATTGATGATGCTGGAGCTCTTCATGCCATGGATTGATGCTCCTGGAACTCTTTGAATCATGGATTGATGCTCCTGAAGCTCTTTGATCCATGGATTGATGCTCCTGGAGCTCTTGGAACCATGGGTTTGTGCTCCTGGAGCCCTTTGAACCAAGGGCTGATGTTTCTGGAGCTGTTTGAACCATGGACTTGTGTTTCTGGATATCTTTGAACCACTGCTTGATGCTCCTGGAGCTCTTTGAACCATGGATTGATGCTCCTGGAGCCCTTGGAACCACAGATTGATGCTCCTGGAGCTCTTTGCATCCAGGTTTTCCTGCCTTGTGGGAAAGGGGAGGGGCAAATCCGGAGCTTTCCTTACCTTGGTGGGGAAGTAGCGACTGAACTTGAACTTTTTCAGGGTCAGGGTCATGGAGTAGGTGCCAAAGAAGAGGATGAAAGACATCAGGGCCAGGTCAGGCACGAATTTGCAGGACTTGCCCACCAAACTCCCACCATATTTGAGACATTCCTTCTTGCTGAGCTGAGTCCAATCCAGAGCTGTGAGGTTAATAGGATTGTACTGGGGAGAAACCCCCCAGAAAGGCAATGTTAGCACTGGAAGGAGTGGGAGGAGGCAAGCAAAGGGACATTTCCCCACCAAAAAATAAAACAAGGCAAAAATAAACGTTTTTAGCAACTATTATGTGCAAGGAAAGGGACATTTCCCACCCCCCCCCCCCCCCCCCCCCCCAGAAACACTCCAAGGAGACCTTCTTGTGGCCTTCCAGTGTCTGAAGAGGGCTACAAGAAAGCTGGGGAGGGACTTTGGAGGGTGTCAGGGAGTGATAGGACTGGGGGGATGGAGCAATATTCCTTCACAGTCTCACAGGATATCAGAGGTTGGAAGGGACCTCAAGAGATCACCAGGTCCAAGCCCCCTGCCAGAGCAGGATCACCACAGGAATGCATCCAGGTGGGCTTTGAAAGTCTCTAGAGAAGGAGACTGCACAACCCCCCCTGGGGAGCCTGTTCAACAGCACCAATTGGAGAGTAGGAACTTCTCCAGGTGGATTTTCCCCTCCCTGTCCATCCCTGCTCCTGAGGAAGATCCACTGCTCATGCTGAGGGAAAAGCAAAAAAGTCCAAGATGTGGATTTTTGGCACAGAAATGAATGTCACAAAGCAGGAGGCTCCAAGAAAGCTGGGGAGGGACTTTTGAGGGTGTCAGGGAGTGATGGGACTGGGGGGATGGAGCAAAAGTAGAAGTGGGGAGATTGAGATTGGATGTGAGGAAGAAATTCTTGCCCAGGAGGGTGGTGAGAGACTGGCACAGGTTGCCCAGGGAGGTGGTGGAAGCCTCATCCCTGGAGGTTTTTGCAGCCAGGCTGGAGGTGGCTGTGAGCAACCTGCTGTGGTGTGAGGTGTCCCTGCCCATGGCAGGGGGTTGGGACTGGCTGAGCCTTGAGGTCCCTTCCAGCCCTGACCATTCTGTGAGGGCTTCACCATGGCCTTGAGGGCATCCACAATGAGCTCAGAATATCCAAACTCTTTTTCTCTCTTTCTTCCAGGAGGACATTGCAAGGTCTCATCACCACCCAGAGGACAAAGCTTATCTGGGCACTGGCTGGGACTAAGTGGTGATTCTGTGCTGCTTTAAAGGACTGCAGTGTGCAAAAAAGGGGAAATTTCCCCTCCAAGAGAAGCAAAATGAACATTTTTAGCAATGAGAGTGTGGAAGGAAAGGAGCAGTTCCTGGCCAAAATGCAAAAATGAATGTTCAAAGCCATTGCAACTTGCAAAGGAAAGGACATTTCCTGGCCAAAATGAAAAAAGAAAAGAGCAAAAATGAACATTTTTAGCAATTATAAAGTGCAAGGGAAAAGGCATTTCCTGGAGGGAAAAAAAAAAAAAAAGAAGCAAAATTAGCATCCAGTGATTATTACATGCAAGTGGAGGGACATTTCCTGACCATAGAAAGGAAAATGAATAATGGAAGGGATTCTGGTGTGCAAGAAAAGGGATATTTCTCCATCAAAAAAAGGGAAAAATTAGTATTTTTTAGCAATTATAATGTGCCAGAAAGGGGCATTTCCCCACTTAAAAACAACAACAACAAAAAGGCAAAATTAATATTTTTAGCAATGACAATGTGCAAGGAATTGGCCACACAAAGCAAAATTAGTAGCTGCAGGAATTTCAGTGTGCAAGAAAAGGGACATTTTCCACCTAAAAAAACCCCTAAATTGGTGTTTTTAGTGACTATAAAATGCAGGGAAAATGACATTTCTGGGCCCAAACCTCCAGAATTAGTATTTTAAGCAATTATAAGGTGCAGTAAAAGGAGAATTTTCCCACAAAAAAAAAAAAAAAAAAAAAAAAAAAAAAGGAAAATTTTTGGAGAGGTTATGTGCAAGGAAAGGACATTTCCTGGCCAAAAACTTAATATTTAAGGAAGAAGAAGGATATTTTTCAGCCCCCAAAAGGCAAAATTAGCATTTTGGGATTTGTTATGTGGAAGGAAAGAGCACTTCCTGACCAAGCCAACTCCTCCCCCTCCCTCCAACCATCAGGGATATTTTTCAGTCCCCCAACCCCCCCAAAATTAACATTTTTAGCAATGCTAACATCAAGGCAAAGGCCATTTCCTGGCCAAACTTCCCAAATCAGTGTTTTAAGGAACTGCAGGTTGCAAGGGAAAGGAAATTTCCCAGGGCCACTGCCAGTGGGAGCCTCAGAACCACCAGACAGCCCCAGAGCCACTCTTAATTTGGGCTGAAAAGTCAGGATTTGCTGCCACCATCCCAAGTGGGACCCCAAACCACCCCAAATCCCACTTTTCCCTCGCTGCCAGCTGCTGCCTGTTGCTCCCTGGATGTCAGAATCCTTGGGATTTCATAGAATCACAGAATTCTTTGGGTTGGAAAAGCTCTCTGAGGTCATTGAGTCAACTTAAGACCACCATGGACACCAAACCCTGGCCCCAAGTGCCATGGCCACAGGTTGCTTGAACACCTCCAGGGATGGGGACTCCACCACCTCCCTGGGCAGCCTGTTCCAATCCCTGCCCACTCTTGCAGCAAAGAAATTTTTTCCTCCTCTCCAACCTAACCCTCCCCTGGCACAATTCCAGGCCATTTCCTCTCCCTCTCTCACCTGATCCTAGGGAGCAGAGCCCAACCCCCAGCTGGCTCCTTTCAGGGAGTTGTAGAGCAATGAGGTCTCCCCTCAGCCTCTTACTCTCCAAGCTAAACAACCTCACTTCCTCCCTTGTCCCCAAATCTGCCCTCCCTCATCCCAGAATTCCTGGTGGGATGAGCAAAAGCCTCTTACCAGAGAGACATTAGTGGTGTTGGGTGCCAGTGGAGCTGAAGCATCGAACAAGGTCGCGTTGGCTGCGGGAAAGGAGTTTGTTACTGAGGTTTGGGGGTCACAGAGGGGTTTCGGTGGGGGGGATGGGGGGCAACAGCAGCCAGGCTTCCCTCTGGAGAACCACAGCTCAGCCTGGAAAAAACTGTAGGAGCTGGGGAAATTGGGATTTGGGGTGACCCCCCCCTCCCACCCTCCTCATTTCTAACCCCTCAGTGACTTCTCCCGGATTAATCCCATGCGCTGGCGGAGAACTCAGCATCTCCTTCGCTGGCTTCTCCCTCCAAGGAGGTAGGGCTGTGTGGGTGTGGATTTCTAGGAGCTTCCCAGCTCCTCAAATATTTAGGAGCTCAATTATTTTGGAGCTTCCCAATGGAAGCCACAGGCAGCAGGGTTGAGCATCCCAACACCCGTGGGGGCAGAAGACTGAAAGAAAAAAGCAGCTTGGTCTGATTGGAGAGGCAGCATCCAGCCATGCCCCATCTGTTGGTTTGACTTCTTAAAGTGTGGGTTTTTTTAGGTGTTTTGGGTTTTTTTAAGTGTTTTAGGGGTGTTTTGGTGTCTCACTGCAAAGAACCGCCCCCCGCAAAAAAAAAAAAAAATCCATCAACCTCCATCCTTTCCAGCCCCCAGCACCTTCTCCTGCAGCGCCAAAAGCAGCTCCGCTCAGCTCTTCAGGCGACGCAGCTCCTTGGCTTCAGGAGCACCCCAAGGATCTTTAGGGGTGCCCCTAAGTGAAGGGTCCAGGATATTTCTTCCCCCTTCCCTCTCCCCCCCAACCCTGTTCCCTTTGGTCCATCCTCTTCCAGCACCAAGTGGGAATAGTTTGGCTGCCCCAAACCTGCTGCCTCCATCCCCGGCGCAGAGGATTAATGAAGGAGAAGTGAATGCTGGGGAAGGAGAGAGGGGGAGGGGGCTGCCAACACTGGGTGCTGGCAGAGCCAGCAGTAAAAGCATCATCATCACCATCATTAATTATTAATTATCAATTATTGATCATTATTATTAATAACATCCCCTCCATAACCTTTTCTTTCTCCAGACATCAACCTGATTTGGGATTTCTACCCCTTTTAAAGGGTCCCACACCATGGTGGTATTAAGAGAGAGAGACCCTTAGAGGTGCTCCACAAAACCCTTCCAGCAGAGCAGAGAGAAAAGTAAAAGAAATGGGAGGGGAGGGGGGGGAAAAAATCAAAATCAAAATAAGCACCAAACCCCAACCCAAGAGGGGTGTGTGGGGGGGAAAGAGTATCAAATATTAAAATAGTTTTAATATTTAGAAGGTGATACTCACTTGAGATTGAAATCAGCCCAAATTGGTGTGTGCAGCAGAGACAAATATGGGACAAATCAGTTATAATAATCAAAAATCAGAATGGATGATGAGAAAAAAAAAAGAGAGAAAAATGATAATGATTAAAAAAAAAAAAAAAAAAGGATGTAGAGGGGAGTTAAACATCTCAATAGCTAAAGGGATGGAGAACCCAACACTGATATTGCTCCAAGGAATGCAAAACCCAACACTGATACTGCTGCAAGCAATGGAGAAATCAATGTGGACACTGCTCCCATGAATGGAGAACTCAGCACTGGTACTGCTCCAAGGAATGGAGAACTCAACATTGATACGGCTCCAAGGAATGGAGAATTCAACATTGATACTGCTCCAAGGAACGGAGAATTCAACATTGATACTGCTCCAAGGAACGGAGAATTCAACATTGATACTGCTCCAAAGAATGGAGAGCTCAATACTGAATCTGCTCCAAGGAAGAGAGAACTCAACACTGTCACTGCTGCAAGGAATGGAGAACCCAATGCAGACACTGCTCCAAGGAATGGAGAACTTAGGACTGATACTGCTCCAAGGAATGGAGAACTCAACACACATAGAGCTCCAAGGAATGGAAAACTCAACATTGAAACTGCTCCAAGGATTGGAAAAGTCAACAATGACACTGCCCTGAGGAAGGGAGAACTCAGCACTGATAGAGCTCCAGGGAACGGAGAACCCAACACTGACACTGCTCCAAGGAATGGGGAACCCAACACTGACACTGCTCCAAGGAATGGAGAACCCAACACTGATACTGCTCCAAGGAATGGAGAACCCAACACTGACACAGCTTCAGAAAGGATTGCATCATCTCCCAGTGTTCTCTGTTGCCTGTGGTCCTTCCAAAACCCAACAGGACCAACTCAGTGGGGACTGATCCACAGAAATGGAGGAAAAAATACAAAACTCAAGCAAAAGGGAAGGTAATTTCCATGGCAGGAGGTAGGAGCTCTCCCTGCTGGGACCTTGGAACACATCAAGTGGCAAGGCCTGGATGCTGTTACTTCTGGGAAGAGCTTCCCCATCCTACCTCTCTGCCTCCTCCATCTCTGACCTCTCCAGCTGATGCTCCCCAAAACTGTTGGTGTTTAGACTTTCTAAGTGCATTCAGCTCCTCTGGCTGCTGCCACCAGCCCAAAGCAAAGATCTCTACTCCCTTCCAGGTGGCCATAGGAGCATCTTAGCTGCAGGATTCAGGTCTGGGATCCCCCCCCAAGGTCTATCCAAGAGCCAGACCAGAGGAGCCATCAGAAGGTGGTCTGGTGAGAGCCTGGCGGCCTTTCCTTATTGCAAAGGAGTGAAAAAAGAGGAGGAAAAAAATAGGCCAAGGAGGTTTCCACACCCAGCTGAGACATTCTGGTGTGTCCTGGGCACCAGAGAGGAGAAAACCTCTGGAGATGAATTCTCCGTTTCCTGGGGAATGTTTCCATCAGCTGCAGACTGGAATGAATCATCTAAAAAAGCCTTTTTTCTTCCAGATTCCTTTTTTTTTTTTTTCCCCATCCAGGTCTGGCTGCTCCAGGCTGAGGCCTCAGCTCTCCAGCACCATTGGCCACATCCTGCCAAGCAGCGCTGCACTCATCCAAGGCAGATGAGCTTCTCCTCCTTCGCTTCCACGCCCAAAATCTCTCCCAGAGGAGAGGCTGAGGTCTCTCCACTGGGGGAGCTGCCTCCTTCCACTTCCTCAGCCAGCGATCCCGTGGGATTTCTCCTCACCAGGACACTCCCACCCTCCTTCCTGTCCCCCCTCTGCAGCTGGGAGGAGGCTGTGGACTCACCTGGGTCGGGCGCGAGGCACTCGCACTTGTACATGGTGACGTAGTCTGGCTTGAAGTCCGAGTTGATGGGGTAATACTTAAAGGCTCCAATCATCTTCTTGATGGCATCATAGATGAAGATGAAGCTAATGAGGGTGGAGAAGCCTTCCTCTGTGAAGCGAGTGATGTACTTTATAATGAAGCTGGCATCGGTGGCCACCAGGATAAGGCACTGGAGGGCAGAGTGGAGGCCGATCCAGAGACGGAATTCCATATAGTCAATGCCATTGCCTCTGGAAGTGGGGACAGGCAAAGAGCCAGAGGGTCATTGAGGTTGGGAAACACCTCCAGGAAGGAATCTGTAAAGGGTAGTTAGGAGCTTGGGGTGACAAAAGGAGGTTTTTGGTTTGGGTTTTGTTTTTTTGTTTTAAGGTGAGAGGCATTGTGGAGTGGAGAAAGGAAGGCCTGTCCCAAAATCCCTGTGCAAAGGGATGTGGGATGCTGATGGGAAGGATGAGTGGAGGAAACCACAGGAGAGGAATCCATAGTCCTAAGCCGAGAATCAAGGAATGTGACAACTCCTGTATAGAATGTAACCAAATTCCCTTCCAGGAGCATCAGAGAATCACAGAATTGTTTGGGTAGGAAAAGCTCTCTGAGGTCCTCCAGTCCAACATCAACCCAGCACCACCATAGCCCCCAAACCATGGCCCCAAGTGCCATGGCCACGGGTTTCTGGAACACCTCCAGGGGTGGGAACTCCACCACCTTCCTGGGCAGCTTGTTCCAATCCCTGACCTCTCTGGCAGCAAAGAAATTTTTCCTAATCTCCAACCTAACCCTCCCCTGGCACAACTTCAACCAGTTTCCTCTTGTCCTGTCACTGCTTACTTGGGAGACCAACACTGGCCTCACTCCAACCTCCTCCCAGGGAGCCATAGAGAGCAATGAGGTCACCTCTCAGCCTCCTTTTCTCCAGACTGACCACCAGCTCCCTCAGCTGCTCCTCCTATGATGCCCTCCAAAGCCCTCCCCAGCCTTGTTGCTCTTCTCTTGACACCCTCCAGGACCTCAATGTCTTTCTGTGGCACCAATACTGACCCCAGCACTCCAGCTGTGGCCCCACCAGAGTGCAGTACAGGAGAACAATCACTTCCATACTCCTGCTGGCCACACTATCCCTGATCCAGGCCAGGATGCTGGTGACTTCATGGCCACCTGGGCACCCCCTGGCTGATGCTCAGCAGCCATCCACCAGCACCCCCAGATCCTTTTCCACTGGGCTGCTTTCCAGCCACTCTACCCCAAGCCTGAAGCATTGCTTGGGGTTGTTGGACAAGGCAAGAGCAGACCAATGAGAGCACATGGTGGGCTGGAGGACAATTCCCATCCCAGTATAGATGGCTCCCAGTTTGCTCTGGCATCACCCAGCACCTACTTGCTGAAGTCAAAGAGCAGCTTCTCGAAGATGAGGATGGGCCCAGTGCTGCTGAGGATGATGAGTGGCTGTCCAGCGAAGAGGCAAAACATGGAGCCTGCCATGGCCGTGCCGAGGAAGCTCTCCATGACACCCTGGGGACAGAGCAAACCCAGTGTTATGGTGGTGCTGTGCCATGTTACATCCCCAAGGACACCCCAGATGGAGATGGGAAATATGGACCTCTGCTTGGACCCATGTAGGATGGTTGGGATCAGGTCCCCTTGCTCCTGGCACTGCCTTTGGAATGGATTTCTCATCCTGCAGGGACCAGCAGTCCTACTTGGTAATGAATTTCCATCCCATCCCATCCCATCCCATCCCATCCCATCCCATCCCATCCCATCCCATCCCATCCCATCCCTGCTTGCTTTCCCCAAGCCAAGGTGTCCTCTTCTTTTGGGGCTCCACCTGGTAGTTGTCCGTAGCATCCCCAAGCAAGCCCCCGAAGGTGATGGCGTTGGTGATGCAGCCCAGGTAGATGAAGAGGATGGCAGAGATGGACTGGATATGGAAACCTTCATAGAAGTCACTCGGGAACCAGGGCAGCTTCCTCTTGATATCCAAATAGAGGCCACCACAAAACCTGGGGAGGCACCAAGACAGGACCAGATGGATCCACCAGAAGGGATTCGGTGCCTGAGCCCAAGAAGGATTTCACCCCTGCGTGTCCCGGGAGGTCATGGTGGTGGGGAACCAACAGGAGATGCTGATGGGTGCTGGCACCTTCCAGAGCTCAGTGGCTGGTGGGTGCTTGCTCACCTGCCAGTCCATGCCAGCTCTTCCCCAATCTCGTGGACTTCAGGCATCTCTCCGTCATCGCTGCCTCCTCCTCCTCCGCCGCCGCCACTGGCGCCGGCCCCGCCAGCAGTGCCATTCATCTGCCCCACCTCGTTCAGGGAGAAGACTGATTTCCTGCAGGGAGACACCAGGGTGGCTCCTGGCACCTGCCCCAGCAAGCTGGGCTGCATGGAGGGACCATGACGAAGGCCATGGTGCAACTCCCTCCTGCCCTAGAGTTTGGGCTTCTGAAAAATCACAGCATGGCTCAGATTGGAAGGGACCTCAGAGCTCATCTCCTCCAACCTCCTGCCATGGGCAGGGACACCTCTCAGCTAGACTCAGCTGCTCAGAGCCTCATCCAGCCTGGCCTTGAACACCTCCAAGCAGGAGGCAGCCACAGACTTCCTGGGAAACCCACTCCAGACTCTCAGCACCCTCACACTCAACAACTTCTTCCTCAGCTCCACTCTAACCCTGCTCTGCCTCAGCTTCAAACCATTCCCCCTTGGTCTGGCTCTAGACATCCTCAGGAGAAGTCTCTCTGCAGCCTTCCTGCAGGATCCCTTCAGCTCTAAGGCTCCCCTGGAGTCTTCTCTTCTCAAGGCTGAAAGGTTCTGAGGTGAATTTGGAAACATCAACAGTTGGATTTGCTCAGCCCAGAGCGGGAACAGATCTGAGCTGATCTGGGGGTGGGGGCCCAAAAAGTTCTGAAATCCCAGCACTGAAGGAATTTTGGGAGACTTTTTCTAGAGCTGAAGGGAAGCAAAGCTGCTCCAGGACCTCCAAACCAACTGAGATCACAGGATTACAGCTCACAGGATGTTAGGGGTTGGAAGGGACCTCTGGAGAGCTTCCAGTCCAAGCCCCTGTCAGAGCAGGAGCAGAGAATCCAGCACAGGGCACACAGGAACACATCCAGACAGGGCTGCAAAGGCTCCAGACAAGGAGACTCCACAACCTCCCTGGGCAGCCTGCTCCAGGCCTCTGGGAGCCTCCCAGTGCAGAAGTTCCTCCTCCTGCTGAGCTGCAACCTCCTGTGCTGCAGTTTCCATCCTTGGCCTAGCCCAGGGTGCAAGTGAGCAGAGCCTGGCCCCTGCCTCCTGCCCCCCAGCCCTCAGCTCTTGAGAGACATTGAGCAGATCCCTCTCAGCCTTCTCCTCTCCACACCAACCACCCCCAGGGCTCTCAGCCTCTCCTCCCAGGGCACTGCTCCAGGCCCTTCAGCATCCTTGGAGCCCTCCCTTGGACTCTCTCCAGCAGATCCCTGTCCCTCCTGAACTGGGGAGCCCAGAGCTGGATGCAGTATTCCAGCTGTGGCCTCAGCAGGGCAGACCAGAGAGGGAGGACCCCCAGCCCTCAGGTATTTATAAACATTTATTAAATCCCCTCTCAGTCTCCTCCTCTCCAGACTGAAAACCCCCAGCAGATGGTGATTGCCCCAGGGCCAGCTCCATTCTCTCCCACTCACCTCTTCTCAGCTGAGGGCACTTTTTTGGGTGGCTCAATCCTAATGTTGGGGTCCCACTCGCCAGGGGGCAGGACAATGACTTCATCCAGGAACTCATCTATGCCAGCAATGAGGTCCTCTCTGTCCCGGGCTTTGTAGGCAACGTCGCTGAAGAGCTGGGGGTCAAGAGAGGAGAGAAGTCAGCAAGGGAACAGCAGCCAGCAGGCAGCTGGGGGCAGGTTGCTTTGGGGTTTAGAAGTTGGTGCCTGGGGGCAAGAGGATTTGTATCAGTGTGAGCTGAGTCACAGAATCATAGAATCAGTCAGGGTTGGAAGCGACCACAAGGCTCAGCCAGTTCAGCTGCTCAGCAGCTTCAGCCCTCTGCTCATCCTGGTGGCCCTTCTCTGGACACTTTCCAGCACCTCCAGATCCCTCTTGTAACAGAGACTCCAGAACTGGATGCAGTACTCCAGGTGTGGTCTCACCAGAGCTGAGTAGAGAGGGAGAATCCCCTCCCTGGCCCTGCTGGCCACACTTCTCCTGCTGCAGCCCAGGCTCTGCTTGGCTCTCTGGGCTGCAAGTGCACATTGACAGCTCCTCTTGAGCTTCTCATCTCCCAGCACCCCCAAGTCCCTCTCCTCAGGGCTGGTCTCCAGCCAGTCCCTGCCCAGCCTGGATTTTCCAGTGCTTGGGATTGCCTCGACCCAGCTGCAGGACCCTGCACTTGGTCTTGTTGAACCTCATGAGGTTGGTTTGTGCCCAGCTCTGCAGCCTGTCCAGGTCCCTGTGGATGGATTCCTTCCCTCCAGCTGTCTGCTGCACCACACAGCTTGGTGTCAACAGCAAACCTGCTGAGGGTGCACTCAATGCCTCTGTCCATGGCACCAACAAAGATGTTGAACAAGCCTGGTCCCAGGACTGACCCCGAGGGACTCTGCTTGTCCCTGGCCTCCACTGGGGCATGGACCATTGACAGCCACTCTTTGGGTGCAGCATCAAGCCAGTTCTTTATCCATCTCGTGGTCCACCCCTCAAACCCATGTGTCACCATGGGTTTGAAATTCCTCCCATACCCAAGGCTGGCTCAGTCTGGGAAGCAAATGCAAGCTGTATTTACAAGCAGACCCACAATCTGTGATGAAATGCAATGAATCTGTACAAATAGACACAACTCACAACATTTACAAATATCAGCAGAAAAGCACAACCAAGCTCCCTTTGCTTCCCCCTTTCCCAAGGGGCCTCTCTCCCAGGGGCTTCCTCCCCCCAGGCTCCCCTGGAAGGAAGCAGAGTTGGTTAAAAGCAGAGAGGCTGTCAGCTTAGCTCACCAAGGGCAGTGTGGGATCTCCAGCCAGAAGAGAAGGAGAAGCAGCCAGACAGCCCAGCAAGGAAGCCAAGAGCTCAGACCCCCACTGCCCCAACTTTGTTTTGAGTGGTGGTTCTTAACCATTTCTCTCTCTCCCATGGAAGTGTTCAGAACAATCCTCATTTTGCTTTCTTACACCCAAGAGTGACTTATTCACACTCTCTGCTTGAACTTTGAGAAGAAAAATTTAAAGAGGTAGTTTCAAACCATCCCAGGATGGAAAATGCTTTTTTTTTTTTTTTGTGCTGTTGCTGTCTTGGCTCTGAGCAGAGAGGTTGCAGGTGAGGGCCATGCGCTGCAGCTACTCACATCATCCACCATGAGGGTAGCGATGGCCCTGCCGATCTCATTGTAGGATTTGGCTTTCCCTGCAGGACCAAGGAGGATGAAGAGGAACCTGGGGAAGTGAAAGTGCTCTGTTGGTGGCCTTGGAGTCACAGAAGTAATCATAGAACCATAGAACCATAGAATCATAGAACCACAGAATCATAGAACCATAGAATCATAGAATCAGTCAGGGTTGGAAGGGACCACAAGGATCATCCAGTTCCAACCCCCCTGCCATGCCCAGGGACACCTCACACCAGATCAGGCTGGCCAGAGCCTCATCCAGCCTGGCTGCAAACACCTCCAGGGATGGGGACTCAACCACCTCCCTGGGCAACCCATTCCAGGCTCTCACCACTCTCATGGGGAAGAACTTCTTCCTCACATCCAGTCTGAATCTCCCCACTTCCAGCTTTGCTCCATTCCCCCCAGTCCTATCATTCCCTGATAGCCTAAAAAGTCCATCCCCAGCTTTCTTGTAGCCCCCTTCAGATTCTGGAAGGACACAAGAAGGTCTCCTGGGAGCCTTCTCCTCTCCAGACTGAACAGCCCCAACTCTTTCAGTCTCTCCTCATAGCAGAGCAGCTCCAGCCCTCTGCTCATCCTGGTGGCCCTTCTCTGGACACCTTCCAGCATGTCCATATCCCTCTTGTAACAGAGGCTCCAGAACTGGACACAGTACTCCAGGTGTGGTCTCAGCAGAGCTGAGCAGAGGGGGAGAATCACCTCCCTTGACCTGCTGGCCACAGTACCTGATAGCCTAAAAAGTCCTTCCCCAATCAACCATGGTTGGAAAAGACCTCAGAGATCATCAAGTCCAACCTGTCATCCACCACCATCCAATCAGCAAACCCAAGGCACTGAGTGCCTCTCCAGTCTCTTTGCAAACAGAGGCACAATTCATCTGCTGGCAGAGCTGCTCTGGTTTCCCAGGGGCTGAACTGTCCCTCAAAGGCTGCTGTGTGCCAGCAGCTCTCACAGAATCATAGAATTAACCAGGTTGGAAAAGACCTCAGAGATCATCCAGTCCAACCTGTCACCCAACACCATCCAATCAGCTAACCCATGGCACCAAGTGCCTCATCCAGGCTTTTTTAAAACACTTCCAGGGATGGTGACTCCACCACCTCCCTGGGCAGCTCATCCCAATGGCAAATCTCTCTTCATGTGAAGAATTTCTTCCTCACATCCAGCTCCCAAACCTCCCCTGGCACAGCGTGAGGCTGTGTCCTCATCTTCTGTCACTTTTGCCTGTGAGCAGAGCCCAACCCCCACCTGGCTGCAACCTCCCCTCAGGAAGTTGTAGACAGCAATGAGGTCTGCCCTGAGCCTCCTCTTCTTCAGGCTGAACACCCCCAGCTCCCTCAGCTGCTCCTTCACCAGCATCCAGGCTGGGAGGCTGCTTGGTGTTTTGGAGCTGAAGGAACTGAGCTCACCTGGTGGGCACAGGTACCTCTGTCACCCCTCCCAGCATTGTGGCCTGGAGGAGCCTCACAAAAGCCACAAAAGGCTTCTCAAGGAACTCCACTTCTCCCACCAGCACGTTGGAGGCCTCTGCATCCTTGGGGATCTTCTTGATGAACTTATTCTTCAGCTGTTGGAAAGAGGAAGGTGAGGAAGGGAGTGGTTGCTGAAAAGTGACTTTTCTGCCTCTTTTCCACTCCTCCCTGTCCCTCCAAACTCAAGATCATAGAATCATAGAATTGTCAAGGTTGGAAGGGACCTCAAGGCTCAGCCAGTCCCAACCCCCTGCCATGGGCAGGGACACCTCACACCACAGCAGGTTGCTCACAGCCACCTCCAGCCTGGCTGCAAAAACCTCCAGGGATGAGGCTTCCACCACCTCCCTGGGCAACCTCTGCCAGTCTCTCACCACCCTCAAGGGGAACAACTTTTCCTAACATCCAGTCTTAATCTCTCCCCACTTCTAGTTTTGTTCCATCCCCCTCAGTCCTATCACTCCCTGACACCTTAAAAAGTCCCTCCCCAGCTTTCTTGTAGCCCCCTTCAGATCCTGGAAGGCCACCAGAAGGTCTCCTCAGAGCCTTCTCCTCTCCAGACTGCACAACCCCAACTCTCTTAGGCTGTCTCCAGAGCAGAGCAGCTCCAGCCCTCTGCTCGTCCTGGTGGCCCTTCTCTGGACACCTTCCAGCACTGTGACCATGGCACATGGGGACATGCTCTAAGGTCTCCCTGGACCCTTTTTTTCCCTCCAGGCTGAACAACCCCAACTCTCCCATCCTGTCCCCACAGCCATGCACAGGGGGCAGGTTTCTGCAGCTCTTTCCTCCCCGGTCTCATCCTGGGAGCAGGACCAAAAAATGGTACTCTGCTCCTGGAGGACTGCGTACAGGTCTGGAGCCCTCCATTTGGGAAGGACATGGAGCTGATGGAGAGGGTCCAGAGGAAGGCCAGGAAAATGATCAAGGGGTTGGAACACCTCTGCTATGAGGACAGGCTGAGGGAGCTGGGGGTGTTCAGTCTGGGGAAGAGAAGGCTCCAGGGAGACCTTAGAGCTGCCTGCCAGGACCTGAAGGAGGCTACAGGAAGGCTGCAGATACACTGTTTGCAAGGTCCTGCAGGGACAAGACCAGGGACAATGGCTTTAGGCTGGAAAAGAGCAGATTGAGACTGGATGTGAGGAACAAGTTCTGCACCAGGAGGGTGGTGGAACACTGGAACAGGTTGCCGAGGTATGTAGTTGAGGCTCCACCCATGGAGATATTCCAGGTGAGGCTCCACAGGGCTCTGGGCAACTGATCCAGTTGGGGATGTCCCTGCTGAGTGCAGAGGGCTTGGACTGGATGAGCTTTGGAGCTCCCATCCTGCCTGGACCATTCTATGGTTCTATGACAAACCTCAGCTGATGGATTTCTTCCTGGGGGTCTCTTCTCCCCTGCAGCTCTTTCCTGATTAGTCTAAAAGGGTTCAATACCAAAGCCTGGCAGGGAGTTATTCTAATCTATATGCCAGCATGAGGGGAGGCATGTGAGCAGGCAGAGAGCTCTCCCCTTCCTAATCTTTTAAATCCAAATGGAAAAAAAAAAAAAAGAAAAAAAAAAAAAGAAATGAGGGAAAAAGAAAATAATAAATACTAATAATAAACTCCTCCAGTGCAGCTGGGAGCAAGAGCAGGAGTTAACAGTGGCCACTAAGCTTCGTGTAACACTTAAAAAGTCCCTTTGTAGTGGGGTCTAATAGGGTGATTAAACCTAAATGCTTGGCATATTTTGGGATTAACCCTCCACACCTCACTGCTGGAGGGTGATGGTTGGGGTTAGAGGGTGGGGGAGAGGGGAAGTTGGCTTCCTTCATGCAGCTTTGAGGTTGGAAGGTGGACCTAGGAACCTTCTGCTCTGCTTTCTGGCTTCCTTCATGCAGCTTTGAGGTTGGAAGGTGGCCCTAGAAACCTTCTGCTCTGCCTGCTGTGGTGGTGACTCCTTGGTCTGTAGCTGGAAGGAGGTTTTGTAGTGATGATTGGTGGATTGATGGATTCATGGAGTGGGTCAGGTTGGAAGGGACCTTAAAGGTCATCTGCTCTAACCTCCTGCCATGGGCAGGGACACCTCCCACCAGCCCAGGTTGCTCAAACCTCATCCAGCCTGGCCTTGAACACCCCCAGGCAGGAGGCAGCCACAGCCTCCCTGGGCAGCCTGTGCCAGATTCTCACCACCCTCACACTCAACAGCTTCTTCCTCAGCTCCACTCTAACCCTGCTCTGCCTCAGCTCCAAACCATACCCCCTTGGCCAGGCTCCAGACACCCTCAGGAGAAGTCCCTCAGGAAAAGTCCCTCATGAAAAGACATCTTCCACCAGCCCAGGTTGCTGAAGACCTCATCCAAGCTGGCCTTGAACACCTCCAGGCAGGAGGCATCCACAGCCTCCCTGGGCAGCCTGTGCCAGTGTCTCCCCCACCCTCACTGGGAAGAATTTCTTCCTAACCTCATTTTTGGCCATGGTAGCCAACCTGGTCAGGGTTGGTCTCTTCTCCTTTGTAACAAGTGATAGGACAAGAGGAAATGGCCTGAAATTGTGCCAGGAGAGGCTTAGGTTGGATTTTAGGACAAATTTCCTTACAACAAGAGTGGTCAGGGGTTGGAACAGGCTGCCCAGGGAGGTGGTGGAGTCCCCATCCCTGGAGGTGTTCAAGCAACCTGTGGCCATGGCACTTGGGGCAAGGGTTTGGTGGTCTTAGGCTGATGTTTGGACTCAATGATCTCAGAGAGCTTTTCCAACCCCAACCTTTCTATAACTCTGTGATCTCCACCCCATGGCTCCCAGCAACACCTGAACTTCCATCCTTCCCTTTCCTCTAAACTGCATCCCCCCAGGCAAGCCCAGCAGGGACATCCCTGGGGAAAAGTGAGCTGTGAGCCCTCCCAAACCCACAGTGTTTGGTGTTCCCTTTGGTTGAGGCTGAAATCACTCACAAAGAGGAGTGGAGCAGAGCCCAGAGAGTGCATCCACAGGACCCAGCTAAAGAGAATCATGGAATGCTTTGGGTTGGAAAGGATCTTTAAAGCTCATCCAGTTCCAACCCCCTGCAGCCAGCAGGGACATCCCCAACCAGAGCAACCCCAAACAACCTGACTTGGGGTGGTGCCAGGGATGGGGTAGCTCTCACCTCTCTGGGCAGCCTGGGCCAGGCTCTCAGCACCCTCAGTGTCAAACATTTCTCCCTTCTCTCCAGTCTGAATCTGCCTCTTTGAGTTCAAACCATCCTCCCTTGTCCTGTCCCCACAGGGCCTACTCCAAACTCTGTCCCCAGCTTTCTGACAGCCCTTTGAGCACTGCAAGGCCACCACAAGGTCTCCCTGGAACCTGCTCTTCTCCAGGCTGGCCAACCCCAACTCTCTCAGCCTGGCCTCACAGCAGAGCCCTTCCAGCCCTGCCAGCATTGCTGTAGCCACCTCTGGCCCCTCTCCACCAGGTCCCTGTCTCTGCTGAGGACTCCATAGTCTTGATGCTGGATATCCAGCAAGCAAAAGGCACAGACCCCTCCTGATCCACCACAGCACTGAGCAGGGATCTGCCCACACTCTGCCCCAGCAGCCTGACCTCCTTTCCAGAGCTCTCCCATGCAAGCCAGCAGGGGAGAAAAGCCCCTGATGGGCTCTTGGCTCAGCTTTGCATTAAGAAACCCAAGTCCATCACAGCCCAGCTCCACCTACAGACCATCACCTTCCGAGCTGGATCCACGTTTGCAGCTCCAGGAGCTTGCCTGGGATTTACCTACTGCCCTGTGCTCTCATCCACCCCAGCAGAGGCTCTTTTAGGATCCCTGCACCCTGCCAAGAAGGAATGTCCTTCTCCATGCTAAGGATGTCCTCCTCCATCAGCATCTTTGTGTGTCCCTCCCTCCCTGCAGGCACAGGTACTGCCCTGGGCCAGCTTCCCCACGGCTCAGCAGTGATCAATACCTGATTCATGTCCCTAATTAGGAAGCTGTGAGCTGATTGACCCAGCGAAGCCATGCAAGGCTCACATGGACCTGACCAACCACCCAAGCCCTGCCCCAGAGCAGGGCATGCTGGAGATGCCCCACACAGTGCCACACCAAGGCTGGCAGGGAGCTTACCTGGTCAGTGCTCGGTGTGTCCGAGATGTCGTTCATGCTCCGACTCTGTGCATGGCCTAGGGGAGGGAAGAGAGAAGATGAGAGTCCAGGGATGGCTGAGGTTGGAAGGGGCCCCAGAGGTCATCTGCTCCAACCTCCCTGCCATGGGCAACCACCCCGTGATGAGCTGCTCAATTTCAGCCCCATGTGCGAAGGGAAAACGTGGAGGGAGGACTTCAGTGGAAAAAGAATAACCAGGGCTGGGCTCTCCAGTTGCAGAGGGACAGGGAAGTGCTGGACAGGGTCCAGGACAGGCTGGGAAGATGTTAAAAGTTCCTGGAGCAGCTCTAGGAGGAGCAAAGGCTGAGAGCCCTGGGGCTGAGAGCCTGCAGAAGAGCAGCCCCAGAGGGGAGCTGAGCAATGCTCAGCAAGAGCTAAAGGAGCTGTGGGGGGCAAGAGGCTGGGGCCAGACTCTGCTCACTGGTTCCCAGGGACAGCACAAGGGGCAAGGGGCACAAAGTGGCACCCAGGAGGTTCCATGTGAAGAGGAGGAGAAAGTTGTTTGTTGTGAGGGTGCTGGAGGGCTGGAGCAGGCTGCCCAGAGAGGTTGTGGAGTGTCCTTGTGTGGAGAGCTTCCAACCCCCCCTGGGCATTGTGCTGCTGGGCAAGCTGCTGTGGGTGCCCTGCTGGAGCAGGGGGGTTGGACTGGCTGAGCTCCAGAGCTCCCTTCCAGCCCTCACCATGTTGGGATTTGGGGATTATTTATTATAGCTGTGCCTGCAAACCAGATGCAGTAAGATGAAAAGCTCAAGGGTCTGAGTTGTTCTGGTGTCCCCCTGTGCTCACACAAACCACAGAGACTCACAGAATGGGTTGGGATGGAAAGGACCTGAAAGACTACACAGTTCCAACCCCCTGCCATGGGCAGGGACACCTCCCACCAGCCCAGGTTGCTCAAGTCCCATCCAACCTGGCCTTGAACACCTCCAGGGAAGGGACATCCACAACCTCCCTGGGCAACCTGTTCCAGTGTCTCACCACCGGCACGGAGAAGAATTTCTTCCTAACCTCATTTTTGGCTGTGGTGGGGTGTCCTGACAAGTCCAACCTCCCCAGCCCCCCACACACTCTCATTGCACCTCGTTTTCTGTTTGCTCCTGGTTCCCTCAGGCCCATGCCCAGCTCCCCACTCACGCAGCCGACCGTAGCTGGCGCTCTGCCGCATCCGCAGGTCCTCGGTGGAGCGGTGGAAGGCGGCGCCGGCGGCCGGGCTCCGGACGGGGCTGCGGGCTGCGGGAAAGGAGGGGTCAGAGGAGATGCAGCGACCACGAGGAACCCTCTGGTGGTGCTGAAGACAAAGAGGCTGAGCTGAAAAGCAGCTGCCCACGACGAGCATCACCCTCCCGGTGCTGATTCGCCGGCACTTTGGTTTTCCGTCCCACTTCGCTCCCACTTACCACAGAATGACAGAACGCTGGAAGGGACCTTGAAAGCTCACCCAGTCCAACCCCCCTGCCAGAGCAGGATCACCTAGAGCAGATCACACAGAAACGCATCCAGGTGGGTTTTGAATATCTCCAGAGGAGACTCCAGAGCCCCTCGGGGCTGCCTGCTCCGGTGTTCCATCACCCTCCCAGTGAAAAGGTTTTTCCTCGCGTTTCCACGGAGCTTCCTATGCCTCAGCTTCCACCTATGGCCACTTCTTGTCCTTTGCTCACTGGCAAGGAGCAGCCTGCCCTAATCCATCTCTTCCTGCTGCAGAAGATCCAAGCAAGGAGCCTCCACCAGCCCTCACCCTACCAATGCTCTCTTCGAGGCTATAAATAGCTTCAGAAGTGCAATTCCTGGCCCTCAGCAAGACCAAATCCATTCCTTGGCCTTTTTAACCTCCTAATTCTTCAAAGAAAGCCACAATTGAAGTCTGCTGTGGACCCCAAGCTGCAGGATATTTGTCTTGGCCACCACCACCATGTTCCATGGGAACTTTTCTCCCTCCTGAGCTGGTGACAGCTCCCATTTGCCACCCCAGGTATTGAAACTGAACAACTTCACCCTAAAGATTTCCCTTTCCCCCAGGCATCTTCACTGTTAGACCCAGCACCTTCTCAGGAAACTTCTGGAATTCACCACATTCCTCCTGAATCCCCCAAATTCCTTTTGTATCCCCCAATTCCTCCCGAATTCCCCAAACTCCTCTTGAATCCCCCAAATTCCTCCTGAATTCCCCCAATTCCTCTTGAATTCCCCCAATTCCTCTTTAATTCCCCCAATTCCTCCTGAATTCCCCAAATTCCTCTTGAATTCCCCAAATTCCTCTTGAATCCCCCAAATTCCTCTTGAATCCCCCAAATTCCTCTTGAATTCACCTAATTCCTCCTGAATCCCCCAAATTCCTCTTGAATTCCCCAAATTCCTCCTGAATCCCCCAAATTCCTCCTGAATTCCCCAAATTCCTCCTGAATTCCCCAAATTCCTCCTGAATTCCCCAAATACCTACTGAATTCCTCAAATTCCTCTTGACTTCCCCAAATTCCTCTTGACTTCCCCAAATTCCTCCTGAATCCCCCAAATTCTGCCTGAATTACAAAAACTGTCTTCTTTTTTTTTTTTTCTGTTATTGTTTTGGGTTTTTTTGTTTTTTTTTGGGGGGGAAATCCATCTGGAATAGTCCTGCTGAGCTTCTCTGCAGCTCTCTAGACCACGAGCTGCAAGCACAGCATCCATCCTTTTTTGTTGCTTTTTGGTTTCGGTGGTAAATGCCTTGAAATAACAGTGGAATTCCCACTGAATATGACTCTATCTCCAGCAGCATTCCAGTACAGAATCTCAGAGATAAGAGAGAAGGTGAAAGTCCCAGGATGGGTCAGGCTGGAAGGGATCTCAGAGCTCATCTCCTCCAATCTCCCCACCATGCCCAGGGACACCTCTCAGCCAGACTCAGCTGCTCAAGGCCTCATCCAGCCTGGCCCTGAGCACCCCCAGGCAGGAGGCAGCCACAGCCTCCCTGGGCAGCCTGTGCCAGACTCTCACCACCCTCACTCTCAACAACTTCTTCCTCAGCTCCACTCTAACCCTGCTCTGCCTCAGCTTCAAACCATTCCCCCTTGGTCTGGCTCTGGACAACCTCAGCAAAAGTCTTTCTGCAGCCTTCCTGCAGGATCCCTTCAGGTCCTGGCAGGCAGCTCTGAGGTGCCCCTGGAGCCTTCTCCTCTCCAGGCTGCACACCCCCAGCTCCCTCAGCCTGTGCTCACAGCAGAGCTGCTCCAGCCCTGGGATTATCTTTGTGACCTCCTCTGGACTTGCTCCAACATCTCTTTGCCCTTCTTATGTCACGAAGTCGCTGCTGGCACAAGGAACAGGAGGGCCCCCTCTGCTCCTGCCAACCACCATCTGTTCCTTGGTGGCCCTCTTCGCAAACTCAAAGCTTTGCCATCATCTCCCCAGGGAACTAGAAACACAGAAGATGCTCCAGTTTCCCCTGTCTGCAGGGACTAAACCCAAACATTTCCAAATCATGCTCTGTTTTGAAGGCTTTGAGCAAGTGTGAGCTCAACCATCTGGTCCTCCATCGTGGTTGATGGTTGCTCAACCATCCAGTCCTCCATCATAACTGCTTGTTGCTCAACCATCTAGTCTTCCATCATGGTTGATGGCTGCTCAACCACCTAGTCCCCCATCATGGTTGAAGGCTACTCAGCCATCCAGTCTTCCATCATGGTTGATGGCTGCTCAAACACCTAGTCCCCTATCATGGTTGATGTTTGCTCAACCACCTAGTCCTCTATTGTGGTTGATGGCTACTCAACCATCTAATCCTCCATCATGGTTGATGGGCACTCAACCACCTGGTCCCCCATCATGGTTGATGGCTACTCAACCATTGAGTCCTCCATCATGGTTGATGTTTGTCAACCACCCAGTCCTCCATTGTGGTTGTTGGCTGCTCAACCATCCAGTCCTCCATCATAACTGATGGTTGCTCAATCATCTAGTCTTCCATCATAGCTGATGGTTTCTCAACCATCCAGTCCTCCATCATGGTTGATGGCTCCTCAGCCATCCAGTGCTCCATCATAGCTGATGGCTGCTCAACCATCCAGTCCTCCATCATAACTGATGGTTGCTCAACCATCTAGTCTTCCATCATAGCTGATGGTTTCTCAACCATCCAGTCCTCCATCATGGTTGATGACTCCTCAGCCATCCAGTGCTCCATCATAGCTGATGGCTGCTCAACCACCTAGTCCACCATCATAGCTGATGGCTGCTCAACCACATAGTGCCCCATCATGGTTGATGCCTACTCAGCCACCTAGTCCTCCATCATAGCTGATGGTTGCTCAACCACCTAGTCCTCCATCATGGTTGATTGCTGCTCAACCCTCTAGTCCTCTAACCTGGTTGATGGCTGCTCAACCATCTCAACCCTCTAGTCTTCCACCTTGGCTGATGGCTGCTTTGAAGTCTGGGAATTGCCCACAGGGTGGGAATGTTGTGTCCTGATGACCTCTCCCTGGAGCACTCGGAGCTCAGGCGCTGCTGTTGCTGCCTCCCTGGGTCGCAGCTTGAGGCCACCAACAAATCCCAGGCTCCACCAAGTGACCTCTCCTTAAAGCTAAGTAAATAATCATCAGGCCTGGAAGCAAACAAATCTTCTTTGTTAATGGCTCCCAAAGAGGCAGGCTCAGCCCTGGGCCAGACTGGATTTGGCTGTAGGCTTCTCTGCCAGGAAGCCCTTGGCCAAGCTTGTCCAGCACTGGTGCCCTTCACACTGTGCCATGGTGCCCTGGGAGAGGAGACTGCTCCTAACCCCTGCTGGGGGCCCTCACACCATGTCACTGTCCCTCACACCATGTCACTGTCCCTCACTCCACGTCACTGTCCCTCACTCCACGTCACTGTCCCTCACTCCACGTCACTGTCCCTCACACCACGTCACTGTCCCTGACTCCACGTCACTGTCCCTCACACCATGTCACTGTCCCTCACTCCACGTCACTGTCCCTCACTCCACGTCACTGTCCCTCACTCCACGTCACTGTCCCTCACACCATGACCCTGTCCCTCACACCATGACACTGTCCCTGACTCCATGTCACTGTCCCTGACTCCATGACACTGTCCCTCACACCATGTCACTGTCCCTCACTCCATGACCCTGTCCCTCACTCCATGTCACTGTCCCTCACACCATGACACTGTCCCTGACTCCATGACACTGTCCCTCACACCATGTCACTGTCCCTCACACCATGACCCTGTCCCTGACTCCATGACCCTGTCCCTCACACCATGTCACTGTCCCTCACTCCATGACCCTGTCCCTCACTCCATGTCACTGTCCCTCACACCATGACACTGTCCCTGACTCCATGACACTGTCCCTCACACCATGACACTGTCCCTGACTCCATGACACTGTCCCTCACACCATGTCACTGTCCCTCACACCATGACCCTGTCCCTCACACCATGTCACTGTCCCTCACACCATGTCACTGTCCCTCACTTCATGACACTGTCCCTCACTCCATGTCACTCTCCCTCACTCCATGTCACTCTCCCTCACACCATGACCCTGTCCCTCACACCATGACACTGTCCCTGACTCCATGTCACTGTCCCTGACTCCATGTCACTGTCCCTGACTCCATGTTACTGTCCCTGACTCCATGACACTGTCCCTCACTCCATGACACTGTCCCTCACTCCATGACACTGTCCCTCACACCATGACCCTGTCCCTGACTCCATGTCACTGTCCCTCACTCCATGACCCTATCCCTGACTCCATGTCACTGTCCCTCACACCATGTCACTGTCCCTCACACCATGACCCTGTCTCTCACACCATGTCACTGTCCCTGACTCCATGTCACTGTCCCTGACTCCAGGTCACTGTCCCTCAAACAGAATCACAGAACCACAGAATAATCACAGAACCACAGAATAATCACAGAACCACAGAATAATCACAGAACCACAGAATAATCACAGAACCACAGAATAATCACAGAATGCTGGACCCTGGAAGGGACCTTGAGAGCTCATCCAGTCCAACCCCCCTGCCAGAGCAGGAGCACCTAGAGCAGGTCACACAGGAACTCATCCAGGCAGGTCTTGAATATCTTCAGCGAGGGAGACTCCACAACCCCCCTGGGCAGCCTGTTCCAGTGTCCCTCAGACCATGTCAGAATCAGAGAATTGTCAGGGTTGGAAGGGAGCTCAAAGCTCAGCCAGTCCCAACCCCCCTGCCATGGGCAGGGACACCTCACACCACAGCAGGTTGCTCACAGCCACATCCAGCCTGGCTGCAAAAACCTCCAGGGATGAGGCTTCCACCACCTCCCTGGGCAACCTGTGCCAGGCTCTCACCACCCTCATGGGGAAGAACTTCTTCCTAACATCCAGCCTGAATCTCCCCACTTCTAATTTTGCTCCGTCCCCCCAGCTCTATCACTACTGACACCCTCAAAAGTCCCTCCCCAGCTTTCTTATAGCCCCCTCCAGATCCTGGAAGGCCACAAGAAGGTCTCCTGGGAGCCTTCTCCTCTCCAGACTGCCCCCCCCCCCCCCAACTCTCTCAGTCATCAACCCCACACTGCTGTCCCTCACACAACTACATTGTCCCTCACAATGGTGTCATTGTCCCTCACAATGGTGTCATTGTCCCTCACACCACACCACTGTCCCTCACACCATGCCATTCCCCACCTCAGCAGACATCTCCTTGACTTCTGGCTCCCCATGACCTCCTCCTCTTCAAAGCCACCAGCAGGAGAGCCTTTGGGGTCTTTCTCAGTGGTGCCCCTGTGCTGGGTTACATCCATCCCGGATGGGGGCTGAGAGAACTCAGCCCCTGGGGGTACAAAAGAAACTTGACCCAGGTGGGCAGAGAGAGAGGCTTTGATTTCCGCCCTCCCAGGAGGGGTCCCCTGGGTCACAGGTGGTCTTTTCCACTCCCCCTTCCTGTCCAGCAAGCCTATAAAAAGGGCAGGCACCTTCTTCTACTTCCTCTTCCTCACCTGCTCGAGAGAGGTCAGCTCTGGCTGCTGCTTCCCCCACTGACCATGAGCTCAGGGCTTATTTCTTTTCCAAGCTGCATCCACACTTCCTAAAGAACTGAATCCACTCACATCCAGGGAAACACAAGAGCCATCAGGCTTGGGTTTGTCTATTTTCCTATTTACCCTCAGCCCTTACCTTTGAGAACCCTCCCTGCTATTGCTCTGCATGTATTTGTGTTAAGAATCACAGAATCATCACAGAATCATCACAGAGTCAACCAGGCTGGGAAAGACCTCAGAGGTCCCCAAGACCTCAGAGGTCCCCCAAGCCCAACTCATCACCACCCAACTCCTCCTGACAACTCATCCCTGGCTCCAAGTGCCACATCCAAGCTTTTTTGGGACACCTCCAGGGACGGGGACTCCATCACCTCCCTGGGCAGCACATCCCAAGGGCCAATTACTCTTTCTGGGAAGAACTTTCTCCTCACCTTGAGCCTAAACTTCCCCTGGCACAGCTTGAGGCTATGTCCTCTTGTTCTGCTACTAGTAGCGTGGGAGCAGAGCCCAACCCCCACCTGGCTACAACCTCCCTTCAGGTAGTTGTAGAGAGCAATGAGGTCTGCCCTGAGCCTCCTCCTCTCCAGGCTAAACACCCCCAGCTCCCTCAGCCTCTCCTCACAGGGCTGTGCTCCAGACCCCTCCCCAGCCTCATTGCCCTTAATTTACCTCTTCCTCTTCCAAACTGATTGCAGACTATTTCTTTAATGACTTTACCTCTCCTCTTCCCTACCCTTTGTTTTGTTTCGTTTTGGTTTGGGTTTTATTTACCTTACTAGGAAAAGGGAAGGGGGAAGAATCTCAATCTGTTATCATTTGTGCTTTTAAACCCCAGTTAAAGCTCAAACCAGCAGAGCCCCAAAGGCTTGGGTTTCACAGAATCACAAAATTAACCAGGTTGGAAAAGACCTCAGAGATCATCCAGTCCAACCTGTCACCCAACACCATCCCATCAACTAACCCATGGCACCAAGTGCCTCATCCGGTCTCTTTTTAAACACTTCCAGGGATGGTGACTCCACCACCTCCCTGGGCAGCTCATTCCAAAGGCAAATCTCTCTTCATGTGAAGAATTTCTTCCTCACATCCAATCTAAACCTCCCCTGGCACAGCTTGAGGCTGTGTCCTCATCTTCTGTCCCTGCCTGTGAGCAGAGCCCAACCCCCACCTGGCTACAACCTCCCTTCAGGTAGTTGTAGAGAGCAATGAGGTCTGCCCTGAGCCTCCTCTTCTCCAGGCTGAACACTCCCAGCTCCCTCAGCCTCTCCTCACAGGGCTGTGCTCCAGCCCCCTCCCCAGCCTTGTGCCCCAGACCCCTCCCCAGCCTTGTGCCCCAGACCCCTCCCACCCCTGTGCTCCAGACCCCTCCCCAGCATTGTGCTCCAGACCCCTCCCCAGCTTCATTGCTCTTCTCTGGACATGTACAAGAGTCTCAATGTCCTTCTTAACCTGAGGAGCCCAGAACTGGGCACAGCACTCCAGGTGTGGCCTGAGCAGTGCTGAGCACAGGGCAGGATGAGTTCCCTGCTCCTGCTGCCCACACTATTGCTGATCCAGGCCAGGATGCCATTGGCCTTCGTGGCCCCTTGGGCACACTGCTGGCTCCTGTTCAGCTGCTGCCAACCACCACCCCCAGGTCCCTTTCTCCCCTTCCTTCTCCTGAGCTCTTCCTGCCCTCAGGCTTGCTCCCCCAGGGCTTTGTGGTGCAGCTGGGGGTGGGTGGCCTGGGGAGGCTCACCTGTGCTGGAGGAGACGGACTTGCCGATGTCGGCCAGGGAGCGGTGGATTGGCTTCTTGGTCTGGTGCCGGTGCTTCCGCAGCAGCACGTAGCTGAGCTTCTCCCGGAGCTCTGCCTTCAGCAGGCCATCCTCAATCTGCTTCTCAATGACATCATCTGCAAGCACCCAGTCACAGAACTGTCAGGGTTGGAAGGGACCTCAAGGCTCAGCCATGCCCAACCCCCCTGCCATGGGCAGGGACACCTCACAGCCACCTCCAACCTTGATGCAAAAACCTCCAGGGATGAGGCTTCCACCACCTCCCTGGGCAACCTCTGCCAGTCTCTCACCACCCTCCTGGGGAACAACTTCATCCTCACATCCAGTCTCAATCTCCCCACTTCTAGTTTTGTTCCATTCCCCCCAGTCCTGTCACTCCCTGACACCCTCAAAAGTCCCTCCCCAGCTTTCTTGTAGCCTCTTCCAGATCCTGGAAGGCCACAAGAAGGTCTCCTGGGACCCTTCTCCTCTTCAGAGAGGACAAGATCCACTCAGATCTTCTGCCAAAGCAACAGGCTTGGTGTAAAACTTATTTGTGGTCATGGATTCACAGAATGGGTTGGGTTGGAAGGGATCTTGAAGATCATCCAGATCCCACGCCCTGCCATGGGCAGGGACACCTCCCAGGTTGCTCAAGGCCTCATCCAGCCTGGCCTTGAACACCTCCAGGGAGGAGACATCCACAGCCTTCCTAGGTGACCTGTTCCAGTCTCTCCTCACCCTCACTCTCAAGAATTTCTTCCTCATCTCCACTCTCAGTCTCCTCTCTCCCAGCTCAAAACCATTGTCCCTCATCCTGGCACTCCCAGCCCTTGTCCAAAGTCCCTCCCCAGCTCTCCTGTACCTGCTTCAGGTACTGGAAGACTTCTCTGAGGTCTCCTTAGAGCCTTCTCTTCTCCAGGCTGAACAGCCCCAACTCTCCCTGCCTGTCCCCATAGGGGAGGTGCTCCAGCCCTCTGCTACATCTGCTACAGCTCCCACATATGGAGGCATTTTCTACCTCAGCCTGACACATTTCTCCTCATGAGGTCAGATGGAGTCACTGCTGTGAAGCTCAGATCTACCCAAGCAGAAAAACACCAGCAGGAAACACACAAATTGTGAGACCTGAGCTTGTTGGCACCTCCCAATATGAACCCTGGGCTGCTGGGATTGGTCACTGCAAACCCTCCCAGAACGTTCAAGACAAGAGTCATTAAAACAAGTTGATGGCTCACAACCCCTGTCCTGTTGGTCTTCAAACCTGTGCTGTTGGTTCTCCTCCCCTATCTTGCCAGTCCTCAACCCCTTTCCTGTTGGATCTCCTGTTGTATCTCAACCCCTCTCCTGTTGGTCCTCAATCTCTGTCCTGTTGCTTCTCACCCCCTGTGCTGTTGGATCTCAACCTCTCCTGTTGGTCCTCAAACTCTGTCCTGTTGGATCTCAATTCGTTTCCTCCTGGTTCCTTCTTGGTTCTCATCACCTGTCCTGTTGCTTCGCAGCCTCCATCCTGTTAGTTCTAATCCCCTTTGTTGTTGATTCTCAACCTCCATCCTGTTGGTTCTCAACCCCTCTCCTGTTGGATCTCAATTCCTTTCCTGCTGATTCCCTGTTGGTTCTCATCCTCCATCCTGTTGCTTCTCAACCCCTGTCCTGTTGGTTCTCATCCCCTATCTTGCCAGTCCTCGACCCCTTTCCTGTTGGATCTCATCTCCTCTCCTTTTGTATCTCAACCCCTCTCCTGTTGGATCTCAAATAATTTCCTGCTGGTTTCCTGTTGTTTCTCATCCCCTGTCCTGTTGGTTCTCATTCTCCATCCTGTTGGTTCTCAACCCCTCTCCTGTTGGATCTCAATTCCTTTTCTGCTGGTCCCCTGTTGGTTCTCATCCTCCGTCCTGTTGGTTCTCAACTCCTGCCCTGTTGGTTCTCAACCCCTCTCCTGTTGGTTCTCAATTCCTTTCCTGCTGGTTCCCTGTTGGTTCTCATCCTCCCTCCTATTGGTTCTCAACCCCTCTCCTGTTGGTTCTCAATTCCTTTCCTGCTGGTTCCCTGTTGGTTCTCAACTCCTCTCCTGTGGCAAGTTGTTTTTTTATCGACCTGTAGCAAGTCAAAACATTTCAATCTGTCCCCAGCACTTTAGGGCATGGTGGGGGCAGGGGGGAAACCCATCTGAAGCCAGCAGCTTGTTGGCTCCTACCTATAATCTGGGGCAAGGAGTAACCATCTAAGTCCAGGAGCACTGTTCCCGTCTGCAGACATGTCCGCAGCTCAAACAGGCTGTGCAGGGACAGTGTGGACACGTGGGGCTTGCTCCACCTCTCTCCACCTTCTTCCACCTTTTCTTCAAACTTGATCCACCTGAAATGAGAGCAGCAGCCATGGGGAGAGGGAGAGAAGAAAAATAGTTGAGGTTCCTGCAGTGATTTCCCCTTTTGAAGTCTGGATTCATTCCACCTGCAAAGGTCAGTTCAGGGTGGGGATGGAGAAATCCTCATCAGCCCTTCCAGCTCCCTGACAGGAGATTGGAGGAACAAGGGACAGGACAGGTTGCCCCTAGGGAGGTTCAGGTTGGCCATGAGGAACAATTTCTTCCCTTTGAGGGCTGTCAAGGCCTGGCCCAGGCTGCCCAGGGCAGTGGTGGAGCCTCCATCCCTGGAGGGGTTTCAAAGTCCTGGAGATGTGGTGCTGAGGGCCATGGTTTGATGGTGCCCTGGCAGTGCTGGGTTAAGGGTTGGGCTTGAGGAGTGGGAGGTGTCCCTGCCCATGGCATGGGGTTGGAACTGGAGGATCTTTAAGGTCCCTTCCAACCCAACCCATTCTGTGATTCTATGATGTAGCAGGAGAAGGGGTTTGGAAGTAGCTGATGGCTCCTGAATGCTGCAGGAGAAGAATGAGGAGAGCCTGGAGTTGTATCAGCTGTGTTTGGGTGGGCATTAAAATGCTGCTGCCCAGAGACTGTGCCAGGTGGCTCTATTAAAAAAGCCACATCCGGAGTATTTGGTGGAGTTCTGGAACCAGCAGCTCCTGGAGAGCCTCCAGTGGAGGCTGCCAAGATGCTGAGAGGCCTGGAGCATGAACAGGAAGAAGCTGGACTGAGAGTGGACATTAGGAAAAAATTCTTCCCCAGGTGGGTGGTGAAGCTCTGGAACAGGTTGCCCAGAGAGGTTGTGGAGGCTCCAAGCATGGAAGTGCTCAAAGCCAGGCTGGGTGAGGCTGTGAGCAAGGTGGTCCAGTAGGAGGTGTCCCTGCCCAGGGGGGTTGGAACCAGATGATTGTTAAGGCCCCTTCCAACCTAAACCATTCTGTGATTCTGTAGTACCTGTGAGGAGCAAAGGATGAGGGCCCTAGGGCTGAGAGCCTGGAGAAGAGCAGCCCCAGAGGGCATCTGAGCAATGCTCAGCAAGAGCTAAAGATTCATAAGAATCCTAGAATGATTCATAGAATCCTACAGTGGTTCAGGCTGGAAGGGACCTCAGAGATCATCTACTGCAACCTCCCCACCATGCCCAGGGACACCTCTCAGCCAGACTCAGCTGCTCAAGGCCCCATCCAGCCTGGCCTTGAACACCCCCAGGCAGGAGGCAGCCACAGCCTCCCTGGGCAGCCTGTGCCAGACTCTCACCACCCTCACACTCAACAACTTCTTCCTCAGCTCCACTCTAACCCTGCTCTGCCTCAGCTTCAAACCATTCCCCCTTGGCCTGGCTCTGGACACCCTCAGCTAAAGTCTCTCTGCAGCCTTCCTGCAGGATCCCTTCAGGTTCTGGCAGGCAGCTCTGAGGTCCCCCTGGAGTCTTCTCCTCTCCAGGCTGCACACCCCCAGCTCCCTCAGCCTGGCCCTTGGAGCAGGATGGAAATATCTCACGTCTGGGATTTCCACTCTCCAGCAAGGAGAGGCTCAGCCTCTCACCAGCTCCTTGGTGAGGCTTCCTGTGGCTAAATCCCCAATAAATGGAAATAAATGGGAAAGAGCAGCAGGAATTACGAAGCAGCAGGAATAAAGCAGCAGGAATAAAGCAGCAGGAATAAAGCAGCAGGAATAAAGCAGCAGGAATAAAGAAGCAGGAATAAAGAAGCAGGAATAAAGAAGCAGCAGGGATAAAGCAGCAGGAACGAAGCAGCAGGAGGAACGAAGCAGCAGGAGGAACGAAGCAGCAGGAGGAACGAAGCAGCAGGAGGAACGAAGCAGCAGGAGGAACGAAGCAGCAGGAGGAACGAAGCCGCAGCAGGAACGAAGCCGCAGCAGGAACGAAGCCGCAGCAGGAACGAAGCCGCAGCAGGAACGAAGCCGCAGCAGGAACGAAGCAGCCGAGCGCGGTGGGGGAAGGGCTTTGCTGGAGCCTTGACGAAAGCATCACGAGATGGTTGGTGCTGGGGCAAAGAGGTTGCTGGAAAGGTGCCTCCAGTCCCAAGCTGCTGCCCTGTGTGTGTCCTAACCCACTTTTGGGTGGAAAATGGGGTGAAAAAAAAAAAAAAAAAAGAAAGGAAAAGCGACTTAAGCAGCTTTGGGAGAGCAGCAGCGGAGCTTAGCGGCACCTCCGGCGGGAAGCTTGAATTGCCCTCGGGTGAAAGCAGCATTGTTTGAAGGGCTGGAGAAAGAGGTTCTGCAAAAGGATGGGCACCTGGGCAGTGATGGGCACCTGGACAGTGATGGGCACCACCATTGTTGGCTTTGGGTTTTTTCTAAGTTTGGAGGTTCTGCAGAGCTTTGCAGGTGCAGCTCCTTGCACGGAATGGTCACAGAATGCCCAAATTCCAGCACGGTGCAGGTGGGAAGGGAGCTCTGGAGCTCAGCCAGTCCAAGCCAACCTGCTCCAGCAGGGGAACCCACAGCAGCTTGCCCAGGAGCATGTGCTGGTTTGAGACCAGCCAGAACATCTCTTGCCCCGAAAGGGACAAAAGAATGACACACAAACGGATTGGAGAGTGATGGAAAGTTTAAGTGGAAAAACGAATTGGTGAAGCTACAGGAAACTACCAACTACAAAGCATAGTGGAAAAGAACATCCTAAAGCATACAGAACCCCCTCACAGAATTCCCAAAAGCTTCCCAGTCCTCCCTTCCTCTCACCTGAGGGTCTACCCAATCCCTCAGGGCTCTTCCTTCCCCCCCCCCCCCCCCACCCCTCCCACTGCTAGGCAAGTCTCAGGCTGGCCAGGTCTGAGACTGCCCCCCCCCTCCATTCTCCTCCTGGCATTAGGCCTAGCCAGGCCTAAGAGGCCTGAGATACCCCCCCAGCATTACCCGATAAGACAGGACATCTCCCATGGGAGCAGAGAGGGAAGAAAGAGGAAGAGAATGACTCTGCAGATGGCTTTATAGGGCGCAGGAGTTATGGGTAGAAATACGCCGTTTCTTGTGTCCACCCCTCTGGGTGGGCACCCAGGACACCAGAGGTGTATCTCATGCAGCAGTGGCAGGGGGCATCCAGCCTAAACTGCCACAGAGCACAATGCCCAGGGGGGGTTGAAGCTCTCCACACAAGGACACTCCACAACCTCTCTGGGCAGCCTGCTCCAGCCCTCCAGCACCCTCACACCAATCAACTTTCTCCTCCTCTTCAGATGCAACCTCCTGGGTGCCACTTTGTGCCCCTTGCCCCTTGTGCTGTCCCTGGGCACCAGTGAGCAGAGTCTGGCCCCAGCCTCTTGCCCCCCACAGCTCCTTTAGCTCTTGCTGAGCATTGCTCAGCTCCCTTCTGGGGCTGCTCTTCTGCAGGCTCTCAGCCCCAGGGCTCTCAGCCTTTACTCCTCCCAGAGCTGCTCCAGGCCCCTCAGCAGCTTCCCAGCCTGCCCTGGACTCTCTCCAGCACTTCCCTGTCCTTCTGCAACTGGGGAGCCCACAACTGGATGCAGGGCTCCAGATGTGATCCCATCAGGGCAGAGCAGAGGGGCAGCAAAACCTCCCTTGCCCTGCTGCCCACACTCTTCTCCATGCCCCCAGGACACCCTTGAGGCCTTCTTGGCCCCCAGGGCACATTGCTGGCTCCTGGGCACCTTCTTGTCCCCCAGCACTCTCAGCTCCTTCTCCCTGGAGCTGCTTCCCAGCAGGTCCTCCCTCCCTGTCCTGCTGCAGGAGGTTGTTGCTCCCCAAGGGCAGGACCCTGCCCTTGCCCTGGTTGCACTCCATGAGGTTGCTCTCCCCCAGCTCTCAGCCTGCCCAGGGCTCCCTGGATGCCAGCACAGCCTGGGGGGTGTCAGGCACTCCTCCCAGTTTGGTCCCATCAGCAAACTGCCTGAGGGTCCTCTCTGTCCCTTCATTCAGGTCATCGACGAAGATGCTGACCAAGAGTGGACCCAGTCCTGACCCCTGGGGAACACAACTGCAGGACCCAATTCTGCTCTCTTCCCATTCTCAGATTTGAAAATTCTGGATGTGCTACTGCAACAGAGGGGCTTGAGATGCCATCAGCATCCCCAAATCCCTACCTACAGCTCCTCCCAAATGCTCCAGCTCTACTGGTTAACACAGGCTGCCCAGGGAGGCTGTGGATGCCCAGGGAGGTGGTGGATGTCCCCTCTCTGGAAGTGTTCAAGGCCAGGTTGGATGAGACCTTGATCAGCCTGGGCTGGGGGGAGGTGTCCCTGCCCATGGCAGGGGATTGGAACTGTCTGAGCTTCAAGGTCCCTTCCAACCCAACCCCTTCTGTGAATCCATGGCCACAAATGTTTCACCCCAAGCCTGTTGCTTTGGCAGAAGGTCTGAGTGGGTCTTGTCCTCTCTTGGCCAGGTTGGAAAGCTCGGCTGACAGCTTCCCTTGCTGGAGAAGACCTCCAGGAAGGGGTTTGCATGGCCATAGTGATTTTGATGCTCATCTCTTGCAGGTGATTGGCCTGGTGATGGCTTGGCTCTATTGGCAGCAGCTGGATGAGATCTACTCCAAGCTTGCCACCAGCAGCTCCCCCTTGGCTTCACTGCTCCCTGCTTGGCTCTCAACCCCAAGTTTTCCCTTGCACAACTTCCAGATCTCCTGCAAAGCTCTCCCTCCCTCCACATTTCCTTCCACTCCCCCCAAATTTCCTTCCACTCCCCCCAAATTTCCTTCCACTCCCCCCAAATTTCCTTCAAGTTTTCAAGTCCCTTCCAACCCAAACCACTCCACAGTCCCACGCTTTCTACCCACCAGGTTTTTGTCTCAACCCCCTCCCCACCTCCTCACCTGGCTGACTCTTTCCACTCCATCTCCTCCCCATCGTGCTGCAGTGTGTCCATCTCTGTGAAGAGTGTGGGGTTGGGAGGTTCATCATCTTCCCCCAGGATGTAGCGGAGACGTTCAGCAGCTGGGGACACTGCCGGGGGGTGAGGGGCAAACAGGAGGTTAACCATCGGCTGCAGGTGAGATGATTCCCACACCATTCCCTTATGGAAAGCCCCAGGAGGTTAAAGAAGGGTCTGAAAGGGGTATTTAGGAGCTTGGGGTGATAAAAGGAGATTAATGATTTTTTTTTTGGTTTAAGGTGAGAGGCATTGTGGGGTGGAGAAAAGAAGGCCTGTCCCAAAATCCCTGTGCAAAGGGATGTGGGATGCTGGTGGGAAGGATGAATGGAGGAAACCACAGGAGAGGAATCCATAGTCCCAAGATGGGAATCAAGGAACGTGACAACTCCTATATAGAATGCAACCAAATTCCCTTCCAGGAGCATCACAGAATTGTTTGGGTAGGAAAAGCTCTCTGAGGTCACCCAGTCCAACATCAACCCAACCCCACCATGGCCACCAAACCGTGGCCCCAAGTGCCATGGCCACAGGTTGCTTGAACACCTCCAGGGATGGAGACTCCACCACCTCCCTGGGCAGCCTGTTCCAATCCCTGACCTCTCTGGCAGCAAAGAAATTTTTCCTAATCTCCAACCTAACCCTCCTCTGGCACAATTTCAGGCCATTTCCTCCTGTTCCATCACCTGATCCTAGGGAGAAGAGCCCAACCCCCACCCCAGCCTCCCTTCAGGGAGCTGTAGAGAGCAGTGAGGTCTGCCCTCAGCCTCCTTTTCTCCAAACCAAACTCCAAACAGAGCAGTAGTGAATTCAGCTTGCAAAATACCCTTGTGAGCAGAACCCCTTTCTGTTCCCAGACCTGGGAATCAGGAAAATCAGGGAACAGAGCACCCAGAGAAGGAGAATTGCAACTTAAAGGATCACTTGAGAGAGGGTTCACAGAAAAGTCAACCCCTGAGGAGCACGAAGTGAGCAAAATCAGCTGTGAGCCAGCTGAGCTGTGCACAGGTTGGGGGCTTAGGAGGGGGAAACGGCAACAACAGCCCCAAAATGCTGCTAACAGGGTGCTCCTGGCTTGTGTTGTAGCAAAACCCCAGGTCTGTGGGCAAGCAGAAGGAAAATTTGGAATACGGCCCGAAAAAAAAGGAGACAACCCCCAAGCCGCGCCGGCCGGGGAAGAATAGGATGTCCCTTGCCCTGAGGGCTGAGCCTGCTTAGCTGCCTAAGCCCTTTAAGCCTCACCAGCAGCACTAAAGCCCTGTTGTCAAGTCCTCCTCCCACCTCCATAAGCTTCATTATTACGATTATTAATATTCCTGTTAATTTTAGCGCTGGGCTCCGCGCCTGGAGGGCCTCGGGGCTCTTTAAGCCTAAGTGCTGTTCGCGTAAGAGGGGATGAAACGGCCGCGACGCCGCCGGCAACTCCCCCTTGGCTGAACCGCTCCCTGCTTGGCTCTCAAGCGCAAGTTTTCCCTCGCACAGCTTCCAGATTTCCTGCAAAGCCCTCCCCCCCTTCCACATTTCCTTCCACTCCCCCCAAATTTCCTTCAACCCTCCCAAATTTCCTTCGTTCCCCAGATTTCCTTCAACTCCCCCCAAATTTCCTTCACCCCCCTCCAAATTTCCTTCCACTCCCCCCAAATTTCCTTCAACCCCCTTCAAATTTCCTTCCACTCCCCCCAAATTTCCTTCAATTGCCTCCAAATTTCCTTCCACTCCCCCCAAATTTCCTTCAACCCCCTTCAAATTTCCTTCCACTCCCCCCCAAATTTCCTTCAATTGCCCCCAAATTTCCTTCCACTCCCCCCAAATTTTCTTCAGCTTCCCCACATTTCCTTCAACCTCCCCAAATTTCTTTCAACCCCTCCCAAATTTCCTTCAACTCCCTCAAACTTCCTTCAACTCCCCCAAAATTTCCTTCACTCCCCAAATTTCCTTCCACTCCCCCCAAATTTCCTTCACTCCCCAAATTTCCTCCAACCGCCTCCCAAATTTCCTTCCACTCCCCCCCAAATTTCCTGCAACTCCCTCAAATTTCCTTCCCCCCCAAATTTCCTTCACCTCTCTCCAAATTTCCTTCTACCCCCCCCAAATTTTCTACAAATCCTTTCAAATTTCCTTCAACTGCCCCCCAAATTTCCTTCAACTCCCTCAAATCTCCTTCAGTCCCCCAGGTTTCTTGCAGAGCCTCCAAATTCCCTTCAAAGCCCCCAAATTTCCTGCAAACTTCCCCAATTCCCTACAAAACCCCCAAATTTCCTGCAAACTCCCCCAAATTTCCTGCCACTCCCCCAATTCCCTACAAAACCCCCAAAATTTCTTCCAGCACTCCTAAATTTCCTGTGCCTTCTCCCAAATTTCCTGCAAGTCCCCCAAATTCCCTGCAAACTCCCCCAAATTCCCTGCAAATTCCCAACTTTCCTGCAAATGCAATGAGCTGGACAACAGGATAAAAAAAATAGGGGGTGGGTGGGTTTGGAATTTGCTGGAAGAGAGAGGGATTTACTGTTTGTGGGATGGGGATGGATGGGGCAGAGCTTGGCATGACCTCAGCTTGGTGCTTGCTGCCCCCAGCTCTGCTCAACTCCCCCCTTGGCTGCTCAAGAATTGGGGTTCCACCTGCAGAAGGTTGTCCCCAGCTTGGGGTGCTGAGGCTGTGCCAGGTTTGTGCCACTGCAGACTGCAAAAGCTTGCACTGAAAGAGCTCTTGCTGGAGGCTTCTTGCTGCTCACTGACCCAAGCCAAGCACTGGGAGCTAAATCAACAAGGCTGGGACTTGGCCACTTAGCTTCAGCTCAGGAGGTTTGTCCTCCTGGAGGACCCTTGGTGCCAGGCAGAGCATCCAGGCGAGCAGCAGGCTGCAGCTCAGAGTCTACCTGCAGCTCAGCATCTGCCTGTAGCCCAGCATCTGCCTGCAGCTCAGCATCAGCTTGCAGCTCAGCCTCTGCCTGCAGCCCAGCCTCTGCCTGCAGCCCAGCCTCTGCCTGCAGCCCCAGCCTCTGCCTGCAGCCCCAGCCTCTGTGTGCAGCTCTGCATCTGCCTGCAGCTCAGCATCTACCTGCAGCTAAGAATCTGTGTGCAGCCCAGCATCTGCCTGCAGCTCAGCATCTGCCTGCAGCCCAGCGTCTGCCTGCAGCCCAGCGTCTGCCTGCAGCCCAGCGTCTGCCTGCAGCTCATCTCTCAGTGCTTTGGGTTTATTCTCCTGGAACTTTGCTCCAGGACCAAAAATTAATGCTGGGAAGCAGCAAGGATTCACTTGCAGGATGCATTGAACAGGGCTTGGCACTGCTGGGGAATGCAAGAGTAAAGCTGCTGGCCCCAAACTCCCAAACTGCAGCTATTTCTTGGAGGACACAGTTCAGTCAGTGCCCAGAGCAGGTCTGGACTTTCCTGAGCCACTTTTTGCCATGGGGAAAGACTCCCAGCTGCAATTCCTGTTTCACACCCAACACCACTCCACTGATTCCATCTATGGTGGATCTGAATGGAGCCAACAGACATGGAATTAGCTCAGCACCATCTCTGGGGATGAATTGGACCATTTCAGGTAGGCAAGAACCAACCTTTCTCTGGCTGGCTGGACAGGATGGAGCAGTCCCACCTCATTGACACTTCCTTTAATCTGAAGTGCACAAAGCCCTTCACACCCCAGCTTTGAGCCATCAGTAAAACCTTCCCCAGGGACACTTTTCCAAACCAAATCCCCAGCTCTGGCTTCAGGCACCATTGCCAAGGTGCTAAAATAGGGGACATGGGGACATGATGCTGCCCAGGGTTCCCAATCTGGCTGGGCAGCAGGCAGAAGCTTGAATTAAGGCTCCAGCACATTAACCAGCTGCTTCTGGGGTCCTTTGGAATCTGGAACAGCTTTTCCCTGGCATTTCATGGCTCAGAAGAGTCTCTGTCACCCCCCAAATAGGGGAATCTGAGGTGCCCATCCCAAGGGATGAGATCCTGAATTCTTGTTCTTATCCCATGGGATGAGATGTTCCATGCACCCTGAGGTCTGGAGACTTTTCTCCTTCTAAATATCACCTTTTCTGCTGCCCCACTGCTGGGGAGCAGCAGAAGCTGCTACATTTCACAGGGGGCATTGGCTTGGAAGGGACCCTCCAAGGTCATCTCATCCAAGCCCCCTGCAGTCAGCAGGGACACCTCCACCTACAACAGGCAGCCCAGGGCTACAGCAAGTCTGACCTTGAATGTCTCCAGGCACAGGGCCTCCACCACCTCCCTGGGCAACCTGTCCCAGTGTCTCACCACCCTGACTGTGCAGAACTTCCTCTTGATGCCCAGCCCCAACCTGCTCTGTTCCAGTTTCAAACCAGCACCCCTCGTCCTGTCACTTCAAGCCCAAAGTCCCTCCCCAGCTTTCCTGGAGCCCCTTCAGGTACTGGAAGGCAGCACTAAGCTCTCCCTGGACGTTCAAACCATTGCCCCTCACCCTATCCCCAAAGGCCCTTCTGATCAGGCCCTCCCCAGCCTTCCTGTAGATCCCCTTCAGATATCAAAATTCCCCTTCCCCCTCTCTCCCCTCTCCATTAAACTTTTGGGGTGAGTTTTGGAGCCTACTCCCCTCCTCCAACCCCATACAGCCTCCCAAGTCGTTTTGGCAAGGAAAAAAAAACAAAGACCAAAACAACCCAAAAAGGCAAACCCCCAAACTCAGAGGGAGCCCTTCCCTCCCTTCCCACTCCTCCCTCCCTGCCACAAAAGGGAAGCGACGCAAAGGACCTTACCTGGAACCGTTTCCATTTTTCCCCCCCCTGACTCCAACCAAAACCAAAACCCCCAAGCCACCAAACCAGCAAACCCCCGAAACTTCCTCCTTTATCCACTCCAGCTTGTTAAACTCCCGAGGCTTAAGGAGCAGATTATAGAGAATGGAAAGCACTTTCCTCTCCCTTTGGCTCCCATGACGGGAAGTTACCAAATCAAGCGGGACGCAGCCTAGCAGAGGTGAGCGCCTTGGGGGGCAAGGAGTGAGCCACGACAAGGAAGGAGGGAAGGAGGGAGGGAGGAAGGAACAGCTTGGAGGACAAAGCTCCAAAGCTTAGAAGTTATTTTAGGCAGGTTTCTGGTTTTTTTTTTTATTTTTTTTATTTTTATTTTCTGCCCAGAGTGAGGTGAGAAACCTCCCTCCAAGCAGAGGGCAGAGAAATTTGGCTAGGAGGTGGGGAGGGGGAAAAAAGAAACCCCACAGTGAAATGAGAGAGGTTTCCTAGGAAGTTGGGGTGGATTTCCCCTCCCCACCTTCCCAGCAAATGATTTGCAGCTCAGAATCTGTCTGCAGCCCAGCATCTACCTGCAGCCCAGCATCAGCCTGCAGCCCAGCATCTGCCTGCAGCCCAGCATCTGCCTGCAGCCCAGCATCTGCCTGCAGCCCAGCATCTGCCTACCCCCTCCAAATCCAGCCCAGTGGTGGCATTTGATGCCTGTGTGGATGTGGTCCCACTTGCTCCACCATCAGAGGCATGAAGGGGCTGGCAGTGAAGCACATAAAATACCTCTCCCCTGTGGCAAAAAGAAAAATACGAGAGGGAAACTTTTCCTGCTGCAGGGAAAAGCAAAGCTGAGCCCCTGGGAGCTCTGCTGAGCTGTGCTGTGGTATTGCTCCACATAAAGCTGAGGCCAAATATCGGGGGGGGGGGGGGGGGGGGGGCGGTGAGGTGGGGGTGGAACAAGCCCCAAACCCCAAGAGAGGGCCAGCTCCTCTGCTGAGTAAAATGTTAATCTCTGCTAAGGAGATTTAAGCAGAGGAGGCAAAGCCTCGGGCAAAAGCCTGGCGGGAACAAGGTGTGACCCTGCTGCACCCCTGCTGCACCCCTGCTGTGCCCCTGCTGTGCCCTTGCTGTGCCCCTGTTGCGCCCCTGCTGCACCCTTGCTGCACCCTGACCTCCTTCTTAGCAGCCTCCCAAGGGCCACCTCCTAAGGGCAAGGGCAGGCTCCCAAGGATAAAGACAACCTCCCAAGGGCAAGGACAGCTTCCAAAGGGTAAAGACAACCTCCTGAGGGCAAGAACCACCTCCCAAGGGCAAGGAGCACCTCCCAAAGGCAAGGGCCACCTCCCAAGGGCAAAGGCAGCTTCCCAAGAGCCACAACCCAAGGGCAAGAACCACCTCCAAAGGGCAAGGGCTACCTCCCAAGGCTATGGTCATCTCCTAAGGGCCAGGACCGCCTCCTAAAGGCAAGGGCCACCTCTTAGGGGCAAGGACAACAAGCAAGAAGAAACTCTTTTTAGCCCACCCATCACCTGAGCAGCCTCCAACCCCATTCCACACCCTCTGCCTGGCTCTCCAAGACATCCACAGGGAAAAAGAAACCTGGGAAGCCCAAACCCAACAGCAAACCCAAACACCAGATCGAGCAACCTGCTCGGGGTGGGGTGGGGGCACGGAGCTGTGGGGGGTGGGGGTGGGGCGGATTTACTCCTGGATGAAAGGAGGCTGCGAACCCCCTGCTGCTTTCCGGGGCAGCCCAAGGGCGACTCACTGGTCCTGCTGGCGTTGTCGTTGCCGCTCTCGTAGCAGCCGTGGCCGCCGTCGTCGGTGTCGGAGCGCTCCTGGCGCTCGTACTGCCTCTCGCTCTCGCTCCTGTCCCGGCTGGAGGCTGATCTCCGCCGGCGCCGTTTCCTCCGGTAGCCCCGGGGCACCGGCACCCCGATGTAGATGGAGTGGTAGTCTGGGAGGGGGAGGCAGGTGGAAAAAAAGATTTAGAGAGATCCTGGGGGGGGGGGGTAAAAGAAAAGCGAGGGAGATATTCGACCTCTTCCCACCGGGTTTAAAGCACCACCAGGAGGTTTTGGTTTTCTTTTCCCCGAGGGATGTGCCGAGCAGCAAGCGCCAGGGAAGACCTCACTGCTCTTTGGGGCACCTCTGAGGGTTTGCTCACCTTCCTCATCGTCGTATCTCCTCCTGGAGCTGCTGAGGCCCCTCTCGCTCATCCCATCGTCATCCTCCAGCATGGTCCCGCTGTTTGGAGAGGGCTGAGCCGCAGGGAGGAGAGAGAGATTTTTAAAGGGTGCTGGGCAGGGGAACAGCCTCTGTGCACACCCCCTGGGTGCTCGCCGCTACCGGAATCCTACACGTGTGGCCCTGGTGAGTCCTTCCTGCCTGGGGTGAGGATGCACCAGGGAGCTGGGACCTTCCCCGTGGATGCTCCAGGGAGCTGGGACCTTCCCTGTGGACGCTCCAGGGAGCTGGGACCTTCCCTGTGGATGTCCAGGGAGCTGGGACCTTGCCTGTGGATGCTCCAGGGAGCGGGGACCTTGCCTGTGGATGCTCCAGGGAGCGGGGACCTTCCCTCTGGAAGCTCCAGGGAGGGGGGACCTTCCCTGTGGATACGCCGGGGAGCTGGGACCTTCCCTCTGGATGCTCCAGGGAGCTGGGACCTTTCCCGTGGATACACCATGGACCTTCCAGCACCTCTTGTGTCTCGCCGACCCCAGTTAGCTCTCAGCCCTGCCCATGCTCCCCCTCCCCTCTCCCCGCTTCTAACAGAATTCGGATCAATCCCCCCCGGGGTTCCAGCCTTGCTTTCCTATTTCTGCTGCTGAAAGGGAGGCACCAGTGAAGCATAAGAGATTCTGACAGAGATTTTGCAGCACCATTCCAGACAGGAGTCCAGCAGGGGTTGCTCCCTGGACATAAGCACCCCTTCAATTTGGGGGGGGCCTGCACAGACCAAAGGGGGTTTGCAGCAGCAGTTTGGTTTTCCCTACCTCCTAAGCACAGATTTCAGACCTCATCCAGATACCTTCCTCCAGACCTGCTGTTTTACTCCCCATAGGAGCTCCTTTGGATTTTGCCACGGCTGTTAATTAACCTCCTAATTATCTGACCTCCAGTGATTGCCTTTCACACTTGACTGGGAGGGGAGAATGGTTACAAGCCCTGGCAGCTGGGTCGATGCCTCCCAAAGTCACTTTGAGAGGCAGCCTCTCCACGGCCCCATTCCAGCTGCTGCCATGGCTGGCAGCATCACCAGGAAGCTCTTTTAGGGCTGAAAACTTCACAGTTCAAGCCAAATAAGTTCAAAAACCCAAGCAAACAAGGGATGTGTACCTAAAGAGCTGGGAGGGATCAGGGTTGGCCAGGTTGGGTCTGGTGAGAAGTTGAGTTATTGACCCCCCGGGGCCAAGCCTGATACAGGCTGCAGCCTAAAGCCAGCTGCTGTTTGAAGGCACTTCTTGATTTAATAGATTTGGGATTCTTTTGGGGGGCCATATTATCTTCATACTGACCTTCTCCAGCCTAATGTGGGCTCCAGCTTTAACCCAGTTGCTGCTTGAGGACATTCCTTGATTTGGGATTCTTTTGAGGGCCATGTTATCTTCACACTGACCATCTCCAGCCCAATATGGGCTCCAGCCTTAACCCAGTTGGTGCTTGAGGGCATTCCCTGGTTTAACAGATATGGCCTTCTTTTTGGACCACACCAATTGGAGACTTTTGGTACAGGTTCAGGAATGGATTTATTTTAGCAGCAGACATCTCTGGCTGGACAATTGTGCCTCCAAACTGGGCCAATTAAGGGATAACATCAATCATCCTGCTCTAGTGTGAGGTGTCCCTGCCCATGGCAGGAGGGTTGGAACTGGATGATCTTTGAGGTCCCTTCCAACCCTGACAATTCTGTGAATCACAAAGCCTTGGCTTCCTGAGAATAAGCTTTTGGGGTTAATTGTGAGGATTTTAGGAAGGAGACAAGAAATCCTCACCCAGCTGCAGGCAGAAGTAATTTTGCTCTTAAAAGAAGCTTCTAACAGATGAAGGGTCAGAAACCCTCCCATGAGCTTCCAGCTCTAGTTCAGGGTCCCCAGATGATGGATGGAGGCAGAAAACCTTTCAGCTGGGTTTGTGCTGGGATGAAATAAGATTTTTTTGGGTACCATTTCATAGAATCAGAGAATTGTCAGGGTTGGAAGGGAGCTCAAGGCTCTCATCCAGTTCCAACTCCCTGCCATGGGCAGGGACACCTCACACTACAGCAGGTTGCTCACTGCCACCTCCAGCCTGGCTGCAAAAACCTCCAGGGATGAGGCTTCCACCACCTCCCTGGGCAACCTGTGCCAGTCTCTCCCCCCCACCTCATGGGCAAGAATTTCTTCCTAACATCCAATCTGAACCTCCCCACTTCTAGTTTTGCTCCTTTTCCCCTAGTTCTATCACTGCCTAACACCCTAAGAAGTATTTAGCTTGGTGAGGACAGCTCTGCTGGGCAGCAAAACCCACATCTGATAAAGCCACCACAAAGCTCCACTGCTGGATGAAAGGTCCTGCTTGATGCTGGCTGATTTATGAAGCACCCAACCTGGGGTTGTTTGGATTTTTTTTTCCCCTACCCTCTCATTTTTTTTCTGTTTTTAACACACAAAGACTTTTCCCTCCCCAAATCCTTGCACACAAACAGACACAGACCAGAACTGTCAGAAAACACAACTTCAAGCACATGAGACAGGAGCAGATCACTACCAACTTCCAATTCCACCCAAAAAACCCCCAAACCAAACCCAATCCCCCCATTTTTCCCCCCTCCAAACCAACTCACCTTGAACTCCCCAAAAATCACTCAGAAAGGGGAGGTGGAGCAAAGTCAACAGCACCAGTGGGTGTGGGAGCCCAGATTGCCTTGAGACAAAGCTCCTCTTGCAACCATCCTATCGATGCCCTCTGCCAAATGCCTCTGCAGCTCCCAGGGGGAAAATGTATTTTGGGCACTGCTCATTGACTTTGGGAGGAGAAAGGCATCATGGGATGCAAACAGAACTCCAGAGAGGATGGGGCATGGAGAGCTGGTCCTGTGCAGTGGTGGGCTCCAGAGAGGAGAGCAGCAGAGAGGATGGAGCAGTGTAGCAGTGGAGAGCTGGTCCTGTGCAGTGATGGTCTAAAGATATCAAAGCAGCAGAGAGGATGGAGCAGTGTAGCAGTGGAGAGCTGGTCTTGTGCATTGATGGTCTAAAGATATCAAAGCAGCAGAGAGGATGGAGCAGTGTAGCAGTGGAGATCAGGTCCTGTGCAGTGATGGTCTGTGGATATCAGACCATACCAGTGGAGATCTGGTCTCATGCAGTGATGGATTCTAGATATGAGACCTCCAGAGAGGATGGGACATCAGAGCAATGGACATCTGGTCTTGCACAGTGATGGGCTCTAGATATGAGAGCACCAGGGAGGATGGAGCAGTGTAGCAGTGGAGATCTGGTCTTGTGCATTGATGGTCTAAAGATATCAGACTGTATCAGTGGAGATTTGGTCTTGCACAGTGATGGGCTCTAGACAGGAGAGCACCAGAGAGGATGGAGCATGGTAGGAGTGGAGAGCTGGTCTTCAGCAGAGATGGTCTAAAGACATGAGAGCAGCAGAGAGGATGGAGCAGTGTAGGAGTGGAGAGCTGGTCCTGTGCAGTGATGGACTCCAGATATGAGACCTCCAGAGAGGATGGGACATGGTAGCAGTGGAAATCTGGTCTCATGCAGTGATGATCTAAAGATATCAGAGGTCCAGAGAGGATGGAGAAGTGTAGCAGTGGAGATCTGCTCTTGTGCAGTGATGGACTCTGGATATCAGACCTCCAGGATGTAGGAAAATTCAATTTGTCCATCCCTAGCTTGCAGGACCTGTGTGGATGTGGTGCTGAGGGATGTGGTGCTGAGGGTTGTGGTTCAGGGGCAGTGGTGCATTGTGAGGCCAAGACACTCCCTGATCTTAAAGCTCTCTTCCAACCGCACTAGTTCCATGATTCTGTGATTCCATGATTAAGGAGTGGAAGGGAATTCTTCAGGGAGGCAAAGTTATCACCACCAAGGAGAAAGCTCTTAACCTCTTTGAGGGGTGAGAGGATCAGCTGCAGAGCATTTGGGGGTTTTGAAGGCAGGTTGAGCATTGAATTCTTTTGTGACTTTCCACAATCACAGCACGGTAGGGCTTGGAAAGGACCTCTGGAGATCCCCCAGTCCAACCCCCCCTGCCAAAGCTAAGTTCACCTAAAGAAGGTGACACAGAAATCCCTCCAGGTGGGTTTGGAATGACCTCCATGATGGAGAGTCCACCACCTCTCTGGGCAGCCTGCTCCAGGGCTCCAGCACCTTTCGGTTGAAGAACTTCCTCCTGGTGTTCAGGTGGAACCTCTGACGACACAGCCCTGTCCCCTCCACGCTTTGCTCTGACCACGCAGAACATGTCAATTGGATTTCATGAAGGCCAAGCTTCTGGTCACAGGAGCGTGGCCTCTGCCCTTCCTGAGCTGCCAGGTCCTGTTTCATGCCTGGCTGCTTCCCCTCTGCTTCGCCTTTTAACCAGGGCCATCGATAGATCCTTATCGACGCAGCGCCCGGCCCCTCGGCACCACCACCCGGCGCTGGGTGAGCAGACTCCCTGCTTTAAGGTCCCCTGAGATTGGGGCTTTTCTCTTGCCGCTGGGGAGAGGAAGCCACTTTTGGGCTCCCTGCTTCAAGAGAGCCAGGGAGCTGCTGGAGAGAGTCCAGCGGAGAGCTGCGAGGCTGAGGAAGGGGCTTGGAACAGCTCTGCTATGGAGGAAGGCTGAGAGCCCTGGGGCTGGTTGGAGAGGAGAAGGCTGAGAGGGGATCTGATCAGTGGCTATCAAGAGCTGAGGGGTGGGTGTCAGGGTGAAGGTGCCAGGATCTTTGGGGTGGTGCCCAGTGAGAGGAGAAGGGGCAACGGGCACAAACTGGAACCCAGGAGGTTCCACCTCAGCATGAGGAGAAAGTTGGACACATCTGGAGCCCTGGGTCCAGTGAGGAAGGTTCTCCCCTTACTCTGCCCTGGTGAGGCCACAGCTGGAGTCCTGGGTCCAGTTCTGGGCTTCCCAGTTGTAGAGGGACAGGGAAGTGCTGGAGAGGCTGGGAAGCTGCTGAGGAGCCTGTAGCAGCTCTGTGAGGAGCAAAGGCTGAAGAGCCCTGGGGCTGAGAGCCTGCAGAAGAGCAGCCCCAGAGGGGAGATGAGCAATGCTCAGCAAGAGCTAAAGGAGCTGTGGGGGGCAAGAGGCTGAGGCCAGACTCTGCTCATGTGCTGGGCACAAAGTAGCACCCAAGAGGTTCCATCTGAAGAGGAGGAGAAAGTTGTTTGTTGTGAGGGTGCTGGAGGGCTGGAGCAGGCTGCCCAGAGAGGTTGTGGAGTGTTCTTCTCTGGAGACGTTCAAGCCCCATCCGGATGCATTCCTGTGTGCCCTGCACTGGGTGTCCCTGCTCTGGCAGGGGGCTTGGACAAGATGATCTCCAGAGGTCTTTTCCAACCCCTCCCATTCTGTGATATGATTCCCTGGCACAATCTGGAGCAAGGCAAAACCTGTTTGATACTTTATCCCTGCTCCCATTTTATTGCCCAGCTTCCATTGCATTGGATTTGCTCTTCCAGTTGTATCAGGGTCAGGTTGGGAACCAGGCAGCAGCTATTTGAAGAACCAAATTTTAGGATGAATTAGGGAATTTTCTTGGTATTTCCTTTATTTAAGGTTTCTAAGGGAGGAGAAAAGCTTCTGCAAAGTGCATTTATGCAATCGTGGAATCATGGAATCACAGAGTGTTAGGGATTGGAAGGGACCTCTGGAGATCAGCCTGGGCTCAGTTCTCCCCTTCATATGGAATCATGGAATTGTGTAGTGGTTTGAGTGGGAATCACAGAATGTTAGGGGTTGGAAGGGACCTCTGGAGATCATCCAGTCCAGTCCAACCCTGCCAGCCCAGGATCACCTAGGGCAGGTCACACAGAGCACATCCAGATGGGCCTATGGGATGCAGGGGACTCAGGTGGCCAAGCTGATGCAGGAATCAACTTCTCCCCATCTCCCATCACTCACCAGCTGCTGAAAACCAGCATCAGTCCAGGCATGAAACCTGCCAGCATCCACTCCTGCCAGCACTGCCTGTGCCAAGGACCAGCATCAGCAGGCTCTGCCCAGCCAGATGGAGATGCTGCTGGCTGCTCGTCCTGTACCCAAGCTCTGCTCAGCCACATGAAGGTGTTGGTGGCTGCTGGTCCTGTACCCAGGCTCTGCCCAGCCAGATGGAAATGCTGCTGGCTGCTTATCCTGTACCCAGCATCAGCAGGCTCTGCCCAGCCACATAAGGATGTTGGTGGCTGCTGGTCCTGTACCCAAGCTCTGCCCAGCCAGATGGAAATGCTGCTGGCTGCTTGTCCTGTACCCAGCATCAGCAGGCTCTGCCCAGACAGATAAAGATGCTGCTGGCTGCTGGTCCTGTACCCAATCTCTGCCCAGACACAAGAAGGTGTTGGTAGCTGCTGGTCCTGTACCCAAGCTCTGCCCAGCCAGATGGAAATGCTGCTGGTCCTGTACCCTGCATCAGCAGGTTCTGCCCAGACAGATAAAGATGCTGCTGGCTGCTGGTTCTGTACCCAAGCTCTGCCCAGACATAAGAAGATGCTGCTGGCTGCCTGTCCTGTACCCAGCATCAGCAGGCTCTGCCCAGACAGATAAAGCTGTTGGTAGCTGCTGGTCCTGTAGCCAGGCTCTGCCCAGCCAGATGGAGATGCTGCTGGCTGCTTGTCCTGTAGATAAAGAAAAAAAATAACAGAAATTAACTTTCCCTCTCTCCAAACCCACGGAGATACAAAGAGCAGGTTGAATTTCTCAGCTTCTGTTTCAAGGTTTCACTAAAGCCCTTCAGGGGAGAGGGTGGAGAAGGTGGAAAAGCAACATCCCTGAAGCCCCTGAGAGCACAGAATCACTGATTCGACCAGGTTGGAAAAGACCTCAGAGCCCATCAGGTCCAAGCTAGAAGATGGGCAGGTTGAGGCAGCCACCCTGAAATTCCTCAGCCAATCATTCTCCCTTCGTTCCCCTGGGCTGCAGGTTTCAACTTCTCCACTTCTTGGAAGAGCCACAACGATTTTGGCCATTAAAAAGCTTCACCTTTCCCACTGCTCAGCTCTTGTGGGTCACAGATCCATTTTCAATGTGATTTGAGGGGAGGAAGGGGGGAAAGAAGTCAAAAGTGAGTTGTTTTTTTTTTTTCAGGCTTGTGCTGCAGGATTGATGTTTTAGTTCAAAAAGTCATAGAATGGTCTGGGTTGGAAGGGAGCTCCAAAGCTGATCCAGTCCAAGCTCCCTGTACTCAGCAGGGACATCCTCCACTGGAGCAGGTTGCCCAGAGCCCTCTCCAGCCTCACCTTGAATATCTCCAGGGATGGGCCCCAACCACCTCCCTGGGCAACCTGTTGCAGTGTTCCAGCAGCCTCCTGGTGCAGAACTTGTTCCTCACATCCAATCCAAGTCTTCTCTGTTCTAGTTTGAAGCTATTGCCCCTGGTCCTGTCCCTGCAGGCCTTTGCAAGCAGTCTCTCTCCATCCTTCCTGTAGCCCCTTTCAGGTGCTGGAAGGCAGCTCTAAGGTCTCCCTGGAGCCTTCTCCTCTCCATGCTGAACACCCCCAGCTCTCTCAGCCTGTCCTGTAGCAGAGCTCCTCCACCCCCCTGAGCATTTTCCTGGCCCTCCTCTGGACCTTCTCCATCAGCTCCATGTCCTTCCTATCTTGAGGGCTCCATTCCTGCACACAGCACTGCAGGTGAGGTCTCCCCAGAGCAGAGCCAAGTGGCAGAATCACCTCTGGCTCTCTGGCAGTGCTGCTTTGGATGCAGCCCAGGCTGGGATTTGCCTCCTGTGCTGCAGGCTCACACTGCCTGCTCCTGGCCAGCTTCTCACCACCAGCACCCCCAAGGCCTTTTCCCCAGGGCTGCTTTCCAACACCTCCTCCCCCAGTCTGTACTGACAGGGAGGATTGTTCAGCCCAGGTGCAGGACCCTGCACTTGCTCTGGTGGAAACTCATGAGGTTCACCTGGGGTCACCTCCCCAACCTGTCAAGGTGCCTCTGGATGCCATCCTGCCCCTCTGCTGTATGGACAGCACCACTCAGCTTGGTGCCATCTGCACACTTCTGATGGTGCCTTCAATCTCACTGCCTGTGTCATTGATAAGAACATTGAACAGTGCAGGTCCCAGCACAAACCCCTGAGGGACACCACTGCCACTGCAGGGCTGGCAGCAGTCAGAAGAGGGAGACAGAGCCCAGCAGAAGCACAGCAAGGCTGAGCCACATCTCCCTTCTTGGGCAGACAAATAGATCACCCAGGCTCTGGATTCCAAAGAGACCTCTGGAGTTCGTCCAGTCCAACCCCCTCTGCTCCAGCAGGGCACCCACAGCAGCTTGCCCAGCACCACAATGCCCAGGGGGGGTTGGAAGCTCTCCACACAAGGACACTCCACAACCTCTCTGGGCAGCCTGCTCCAGCCCTCCAGCACCCTCACAACAAAAAACTTTTTCCTCCTGCTCAGGTGGAACCTCCTGGGTGCCAATTTGTGCCCCTTGCCCCTTGTGCTGTCCCTGGGCACCAGTGAGCAGAGCCTGGCCCCAGCCTCTTGCCCCCCACAGCTCCTTTAGCTCTTGCTGAGCATTGCTCAGCTCCCCTCTGGGGCTGCTCTTCTGCAGGCTCTCAGCCCCAGGGCTCTCAGCCTTTGCTCCTCCCAGAGCTGCTCCAGGCCCCTCAGCAGCTTCCCAGCCTGTCCTGGACTCTCTCCAGCACTTCCTAGGCTCTGCAACTGGGGAGCCCACAACTGGGGAGCCCACAACTGGACCCGGGAGTCCAGATGTGGCCTCACTAGGGCAGAGTAGAGGAGGAGAAGAACCTCTCTTGCCCCTCAGGACACCCTTGAGGCCTTCTTGGCCCCCAGGGCACATTGCTGGCTCCTGGGCACCTTCTTGTCCCCCACCATTCCCATATCCTTCTCCTTGGAGCTGCTCCCCAGCAGGTTCCCCCTCCCCAGCCCTGCTGCAGGAGGTTGTTGCTCCCCAGGGGCAGGACCCTGCCCTTGCCCTGCTTGAACTTCCTCAGGTTCCTCTCCTCTACACTAATTAATTTCTATATCCTGAGTGATGTGGGAGGGAATTGCTGCCTTGGTCACCAAGTTGTGCTATAAAACACACAGAAGGTTGTTCCCTACCTGCTCATTAGATGTTGGTCTCCAGCAGAGGGGAGTTGCCTCCATCCCAGGGGCATCACAGTGCCACAATGAAGGAATCTGTCCTTTAAGCCCTCCTGGGCTCTCCTTTTCCTGGCAGGGGCATGAAGAGTGGATAGGGAAGAGCTGGAAACCTTCAGATACTGAGGTTCTCCTCCTGTGCAAGCCTTGCCCAAACATCTGCCTTGCTCCAGGGGGAGCAGGTTATGCCTCCTTGGGGATCTGAAGCCTGGGAATGCCCTTTGGGAAAGCTTTGCAGGGCAAGGTGCTCCACTTTGCCCTTTCTGGTGCCTGGGCACAGCTAGGTCCTGGTCATACCTTTGGCCTGGTCACACCTAGGTCCTGGGCATACCTGGGTGCTGTGCACATGTGGGGATCTACCCTCAAGCCACTATTTGTCAGGGGATAGGCAAAACCTCTAACTCTAAGGATCACAGGATCACAGCTCTCAGGATGTTAGGGGCTGGAAGGGACCTCTGGAGAGCTTCCAGTCCAAGCCCCCTGCCAGAGCAGGAGCAGAGAATCCAGCACAGGGCACACAGGAACACATCCAGACAGGGCTGCAAAGGCTCCAGACAAGGAGACTCCACAACCTCTCTGGGCAGCCTGCTCCAGGCCTCTGGGAGCCTCCCAGTGCAGAAGTTCCTCCTCCTGCTGAGCTGCAACCTCCTGTGCTGCAGTTTCCATCCAGTGCCCCTTGGCCTAGCCCAGGGTGCAAGTGAGCAGAGCCTGGCCCCTGCCTCCTGCCCCCAGCCCTCAGCTCTTGAGAGACATTGAGCAGATCCCTCTCAGCCTTCTCCTCTCCACACTCACCACCCCAGGGCTCTCAGCCTCTCCTCATGCAATGGAAGTGGTGTCACCCCAGTCCCTGATGACCCAGGCAGTGTGCAGTGAGTGGAGGGGACTTTAGAAAACATCACAAATTCACATTTATTGTGTAAAAAAGAAAAAAATTCCACCCCCAAAGCCCCAAATATGAAGATGTCCAAATGCTTCAAACCCCCAAGGCAGCAGAAGGACCCCAGGAGCTCTCAGGGCACTGAACTGTCCAATGTGTCCCACAAGGCATCTCCTGAACCTGAGAAGATCATAGGATCACAGGATGTTGGAAGGGACCTCTGGAGAGCTTCCAGTCCAAGCCCCTGCCAGAGCAGGAGCAGAGAATCCAGCACAGGGCACACAGGAACACATCCAGACAGGGCTGCAAAGGCTCCAGAGGAGACTCCACAACCTCTCCTGGCAGCCTGCTCCAGGGCCAGTCCTGTCCTGTCCTCATTCACCATCCACCACCTCCTGCAGGGCTTGGCTCCAAGCTGTCTTCCTGTCCTCCTCCTCCTCCTTCTCACACTTTGCTCTGGCAGATGGTGACCTCCTCATCCTCCTCCTCCTGCTCCTCTGCATTGACAGGGATGTAGCCTCCTTCCTTGGGCAAGCACCAGCACCAGCCAGCACCACTCAGGTCCACTGCTCCAAAGCTGAAATCTCTCATCTCCAGGATCCTGAAGTCAACAGCATCCAGCTGGGAGTAGATCTCATCCAGCTGCTGCCAATAGAGCCAAGCCATCACCAGGCCAATCACCTGCAAGAGATGAGCATCAAAATCACTATGGCCATGCAAATCCTTTCCTGGAGGTCTTCTCCTGCAAGAGAAGCTCTCAGCTGAGCTTCCCAACCTGGCCAAGAGAGAACAAGATCCACTCAGACCTTCTGCCAAAGCTACAGGCTTGGGGTGAAACATTTGTGGTCATGGATTCACAGAAGGGGTTGGGTTGGAAGGGACCTTGAAGCTTCCCAGGAAGGTGTCCCATGGGCAGGGACCTTGAAGCTTCCCTTGAAGGTGTCCCATGGGCAGGGACACCTCCCACCAGCCCAGGTTGCCCAAGGCCTCATCCAGCCTGGCCTTGGACACCTCCAGGCAGGGGGCAGCCACAACCTCCCTGGGCAGCCTGTTCCACCCTGACTGTCAAGAATTTCTTCCTCATCTCCAGCCTCAGACTGCATCCCTCTCCCAACCTCCTGCAGCAGCCCTGGCAGAGGGTTGGCCATCACCATGAGCACTGCAAAGAGAGGTCCAGGCTCTTGGTAAGATTAAGATGCTGCTGGCACAGGCTGCCCAGAGAGGCTGTGGCTGCCTCCTCCCTGCAGGTGCTCCAGGCCAGGCTGGATGAGGGCTTGAGCAAGCTGGGCTGGTGGGAGGTGTCCCTGCCCATGGGACACCTTCAAGGGAAGCTTCAAGGTCCCTGCCCATGGGAGGGGGTTGGAACTGGATGAGCTTTGAAGTCACTTCCAACACAAACCATTCTGGGACTCTGATTCTGTGTCTCTGATTCTGTGTCTCTGGGACTCTGATTCTGGGACTGATTCTGTGATTCCTATTCTGTGATTCTGGGACTCTGTGCTTCTGTGTTCTGTGACTTTTTAGGCTATCAGGGAGTGATAGGACTGGGGGGAATGGAATAAAGCTGGAAGTGGGGAGATTCAGACTGGATGTGAGGAGGAAGTTCTTCCCCATGAGAGTGGTGAGAGCCTGGAATGGGTTGTCCAGGGAGGTGGTTGAGGCTCCATCCCTGGAGGTGTTTGCAGCCAGGCTGGATGAGGCTCTGGCCAGCCTGATCCAGTGTGAGGTGTCCCTGGGCATGGCAGGGGGGTTGGAACTGGCTGAGGCTTGTGGTCCCTCCCAACCCTGACTGATTCTATGAGTCTCTGATTCTCTGATTGTGTCTCTCTGTGGCTGCAGATGCCAGCAGCATGCCCTGATGAGGAGCTGTTTGCAGCCCAGGCACTGATGAGGGGCAGGGAGGCAATCAGGAGCACTTCCAGCACAAGTGGCACCACACAATCCCAGAGACACAAAATTGTTTGAGTTAGAAAACCCTCAAAGGTCACCCAGTCCAACATCAACCCAACCCCACCATGGCCACCAAACCATGGCCCCAGGTGCCATGGCCACAGGTTTCTGGAACACCTCCAGGGGTGGGGAACTCTACTACCTCCCTGGGCAGCCTGTTCCAATCCCTGACTGCTCCTGCAGGAAAGATTTTGGACAGGCTTTGGAAACTGTCTCCCATGACATCCTCATAGGGAAGCTCAGGAAGTGTGGATCAGATGAGTGGTCAGGGAGGTGGGTGGGGAACTGGCTGGAGGACAGGGGTCAGGGGGTTGTGGTCAGTGGCACAGGAGGCCTGGGGCTTGTGGTGCTTCTCAGGGGTCAGGGCTGGGTCAATATCTTCATCAGTGGCCTGGAAGAAGGGACACTGTGGACCCTCAGGCAGTTTGCTGGTGGGACCAAACTGGGAGGAGTGGTGACCCTCATCAGGCTGTGCTGGCATCCAGTGAGCCCTGGGCAGGCTGAGAGCTCGGGGAGAGCAACCTCATGGAGTGCAACCAGGGCAAGGGCAGGGTCGTGCCCCTGGGGAGCAACAACCTCCTGCAGCAGCACATCTGAGGGGGCACCTGCTGGGAAGCAGCTCCAGGGAGAAGGACCTGGGAGTGCTGGGGGACAAGAAGATGTCAGGAGCCAGCAATGTGCTCTGGGGGCCAAGAAGGCCTCAAGGGTGTCCTGAGGGGCATGGAGAAGAGTGTGGGCAGCAGGGTGAGGTGAGGAAGGTTCTCCTCTTCCCCTACTCTGCCCTGGTGAGGCCACAGCTGGAGTCCTGGGTCCAGTTCTGGGCTCCCCAGTTGCAGAGGGACAGGGAAGTGCTGGAGAGAGTCCAGGGCAGGCTGGGAAGCTGCTGAGGGGCCTGGAGCAGCTCTGGGAGGAGCAAAGGCTGAGAGCCCTGGGGCTGAGAGCCTGCAGAAGAGCAGCCCCAGAGGGGAGCTGAGCAATGCTCAGCAAGAGCTAAAGGAGCTGTGGGGGGCAAGAGGCTGGGGCCAGACTCTGCTCACTGGTGCCCAGGGGTGCATGGAGAAGACTGTGGCCAGCAGGGTGAGGGAAACCCTCCTCCCACTTTACTTTGCTTCTTCTCCTCCTCCTCCCTTCCCCTCCAAACCCCCCTCCCTCTCCCCCTCTGTCCAAGGCTGGTTGGTGACATTTTCCCTGCATAATTCTCCTTGCAACCAAGGGTCCATAAATCATTCAGCTGCACTCCTACCATCCATCAGCTGGGATCTCCTCAACCATTGTGGAACATTGAGGTTTGGAGCTGAAGAACGAAAAAAAAAAACAAACCTCAGACCACTATAAATCATTTCCCTGGGTCCTCATCGATCCCTTAAATAGGTCTGGGGACATTAAGAGGAAGAAGATCAATGAGGAGAAGAACAAAGGGCTTCAATTAGAGACTACTTTAACCCCTGGTGGGAAGGGAGTGGAGGCTGTGGACAAGTGGAAGCTGCAAGGCCAAAGGGGAGGAAAAAAAACCACCTCAAAACCGCCAGGCAGATCAGGTGTGCCCAGGGAGGTGCCAAGGAGGAGGCAAAGCCAAACCCCAGCAGGGTTCAGTCAGCTGCCTGTCAGAGCCAGAGAAGTGTCCTCAGCATCAGTGAGCAGCTTCTGCCTTGCACAGCAGCCAGCCCAAAGCAGCTCCATCTTTATTGCTCCTTCCCAAGCTCAGCTGGAGGTGGAACCTCCTCCCCTCTACCCCCCCAGGACACCTCCCAGATCCACAGCTCTGCCCTCAGCAGGTCAGGAGAAGTGGGGAAGCACATCCTGTGAGCTGCTCTCCCAACACAGGGAACCACACAGCCTCAGGGTGCCTTGGGCTGGGAGAGGTCTTCAAGGTCATTGAGGCCAAGCCTGACCCCAGCACTGCCAGGACACCACCAGCCCCTGGCCCTCAGGACCACAGCTTTGAATCCCCTCCAGGGATGAGGACTCCACCACCTCCATGGGCAGCCTAGGGCAGGCCTGGACAACCCTCAAGGGGAAGAAATTGTTCCTCATAGCCAAGAAATTGTTCCTCATGGTCAACCTGAACCTCCCCTGGGGCATCTTGGGGCAATTTCTCCATTGTTCCTTGGCAGAAGAGCTCAAGCTCCACCTGGCTCCAGCCTCCTCTCAGGGAGCTGGAGAGAGCAATGAGATCTCCCTCAACCTCCTTTTCTCCAGGCTGAACACCCCCAGCTCCCTCAGCTGCTGCTCCCCACCCCTGCTCCTCAGCCCCCTCCCCAGCTCTGTTCTCCAGCCCCTTCCCCAGCCCTGCTCCCCAGCCCTGCTCCCCAGCCCCTTCCCCACCCCTGCTCCTCAGCCCCTTCCCCAGCCCCCTCCCCACCCCTGCTCCTCAGCCCCTTCCCCAGCCCTGCTCCCCAGCCCCTTCCCCACCCCTGCTCCCCAGCCCCTTCCCCAGCTCTGCTCCCCAGCCCCTTCCCCAGCCCTGCTCCCCAGCCCCTTCCCCAGCTCTGCTCCCCAGCCCCTTCCCCACCCCTGCTCCCCAGCCCCTTCCCCAGCTCTGCTCCCCAGCCCCTTCCCCAGCTCTGCTCCCCAGCCCCTTCCCCACCCCTGCTCCCCAGCCCCTTCCCCAGCTCTGCTCCCCAGCCCCTTCCCCACCCCTGCTCCCCAGCCCCTTCCCCAGCTCTGCTCCCCAGCCCCTTCCCCAGCTCTGCTCCCCAGCCCCTTCCCCACCCCTGCTCCCCAGCCCCTTCCCCAGCTCTGCTCCTCAGCCCCTTCCCCACCCCTGCTCCTCAGCCCCTTCCCCACCCCTGCTCCCCAGCCCCTTCCCCAGCTCTGCTCCCCAGCCCCTTCCCCACCCCTGCTCCTCAGCCCCGTTCTCCAGCCCCTTCCCCAGCCCCTTCCCCAGCTCCATGGCAGGGCTGTAGGAGGCCAGCCCTTGTCTGACAACCCTTGGAGCTGGCTCCACCTCTCCAGGAGCTGTAGGAGAGCCCAGAGCAATCAGTGCCATGCAGATGTGGCTAATGGGATTGTGCTAATCCATATTCAGCAGCTGCTGAGGATTTCAGAACTTCTCAAGCACTCCTTCCATGGGTGTCAGGCTGCAGCATTATTTCCTCCTCTGAACATTGTCACCCCCAGGCAGATTCCAACCCCACTGCTGACACCATGAAAGGGCCAAGCAAGGAAAACCCTTTGAAATTACAAATATTAAGGCAAAAGTGACATTTTTTCCGTCTCCACCCTCCCTTAACCCAGCAGTAATCCAGGCAGGATTTGTGTTTACAATGAATTAAATGCAACTGAATCCAGTTCTGCCCAACCCCATCTCCCCTGCCCCTCCTCCCTGCTCCTCTCCTCCAGACATCCTGTGCATAAAACCCAGGATGGATTGAATGGAAGAGAAGGACCTCAGGTCCTGCATCACAGAGTCGTAGAACCATAAAATCAGAGAACCCCAGCGTGGTACAGAGGTGGGAAGGGAGCTCTGGAGCTCAGCCAGTCCAACCCCTCTGCTCCAGCAGGGCACCCACAGCAGCTTGCCCAGCACCACAATGCCCAGGGGGGGTTGGAAGCTCTCCACACAAGGACACTCCACAACCTCTCTGGGCAGCCTGCTCCAGCCCTCCAGCACCCTCACAACAAACAACTTTCTCCTCCTCTTCAGCTGCAACCTCCTGGGTGCCAATTTGTGCCCCTTGCCCCTTGTGCTGTCCCTGGGCATCAGTGAGCAGAGTCTGGCCCCAGCCTCTTGCCCCCCACAGCTCCTTTAGCTCTTGCTGAGCATTGCTCAGCTCCCCTCTGGGGCTGCTCTTCTGCAGGCTCTCAGCGCCAGGGCTCTCAGCCTTTGCTCCTCCCAGAGCTGCTCCAGGCCCCTCAGCAGCTTCCCAGCCTGCCCTGGACTCTCTCCAGCACTTCCCAGGCTCTGCAACTGGGGAGCCCACAACTGGATGCAGGGCTGCAGATGTGATCTCACCAGGGCAGAGCAGAGGGGCAGCAGAACCTCCCTTGCCCTGCTGCCCACACTCTTCTCCATGCCCCTCAGGACACCACTGAGGTCTTCATGGCCCCCAGGGCACATTGCTGGCTCCTGAGCACCTTCTTGTCCCCCAGCACTCTCAGCTCCTTCTCCTTGGAGCTGCTTCCCAGCAGGTGCCCCCTCAGATGTCCTGCTGCAGGAGGTTGTTGCTCCCCAGGGGCAGGACCCTGCCCTTGCCCTGGTTGCACTCCATGAGGTTGCTCTTCCCCAGCTCTGCACCTGCCCAGGGCTCCCTGGATGCCAGCACAGCCTGGGGGGTGTCAGCCACTCCTCCCAGTTTGGTCCCATCAGCAGCCTGCATCCCACAGCCTCCTCCCTGCTCTGAGTTCTGGAGCGCCTCTGCAGTGCTGCTCTGCTCCTCCCAGCCTCAGTCTCTTGATGAGAGCAGCAGAGGCTGTCAGCTGTTACAGATGCATCCAATTTCCCCAGCACCCAGGGCACTGTGGCTGCCAGGAGTAAAGAGACCTTCAACTTTTATTGTCCTGGGCTCTGGAGGAAGGAAGCTGCTGGCAGCAAACCTCTCCAAATCTCAGGCTGGAAAATCTCAAATGCTGCTTCTCTCCCCCAGATTCCTCTTCCCCTGCCCCCAGTCACCAATGAGCTGCTGCCAGTCACTGCCTGAGCTGGGCTGAATGGTAGCAAATTGCCTTCTCCTCCTGCTCAGAGGAGGACCAGAAGTTGCTGCTGCTGCTGTCTTGGGAGGGCTCTGACCTGCTGCTTCCCAGATCTTTGCCCTTCAGGGTTGTGTGTGGGGATGAGGTGGTGAAGGAGCTGATCCTACAGAGTGAGCCCAGCTCTGAGCACAAAACCAGTCCAGGGAATTGCAGCTCTCAAGGGAATCAGTGAGGCACACAGAGACATCAGCAAGGGACAACAGAGAGTCATTGGATCATGGAGTCATGGAATGGTTTTGCTTGGAGGAGACTTTGGAGGTCATCAAGTTCAGCTCTTAACCCAGCAGTGCCAGGGCAGCACCAACCCCTGGCCCTCAGCACCACAGCTCCAAGGCTTTGAAACCCCTCCAGGGATGGAGACTCCACCACTGCCCTGGGCAGCCTGGGCCAGGCCTGGACAAACCTTCAAGGGGAAGAAATTGTTCCTCATGGCCAACCTGAACCTGCCTTGGGGCAGCCTGAGGCCATTTCTTCTTGTCCTGTCACTTGTTCCTTGCGATTAAAGTTGGATGTTAGGAATGGGTCTCAAAGTGGCTGATATGGAGTTAAGGATGAGAGCCCCAGAGGGGAGCAAGAAAGAGCAGCCCTAGAGGGGAGCTGAGCAATGCTCAGCAAGAGCTAAAGGAGCTGTGGGGGGCAAGAGGCTGGGCCCAGACTCTGCTCACTGGTGCCCAGGGACAGCACAAGGGGCAAGGGGCACAAATTGGCACCCAGGAGGTTGCAGCTGAAGAGGAGGAGAAAGTTGTTTGTTGTGAGGGTGCTGGAGGGCTGGAGCAGGCTGCCCAGAGAGGTTGTGGAGTGTCCTTGTGTGGAGAGCTTCCAACCCCCCCTGGGCATTGTGCTGCTGGGCAAGCTGCTGTGGGTGCCCTGCTGGAGCAGGGGGGTTGGACTGGCTGAGCTCCAGAGCTCCCTCCCAACCCCCTCCCATTCTGTGATTCTATGACTCCCAGACTTGGTTTAGTGCCAGCAGGAGCCATTTACCATGGCTCAGCACCAGGCCTGATCAGATTATGGCTGGACCTGATGATCTGAAAGGTCCTTTCCAACCTCTGAATCTGTGACTCTCAGGTTCCACAACCTCACTGCAGTGCTCTCCTCACTGGGAGGTGGTTGTTGGCTGATCTGCAGGCTTGGAGGGAAGAACATTTTTGGAAGCAAAGAAGGAAGAGGCTGGAACAGAATAGAATCATAGAATAGAAGCAGTCAGGGTTGGAAGGGAGCTCAAGGCTCATCCAGTCCCAACCCCCCTGCCATGGGCAGGGACACCTCACACCACAGCAGGTTGCTCACAGCCACCTCCAGCCTGGCTGCAAAAACCTCCAGGGATGAGGCTTCCACCACCTCCCTGGGCAACCTCTGCCAGTCTCTCACCACCCTCATGGGGAACAATTTCTTCCTCACATCCAATCTGAATCTACCTTTTTCTGTTTTTTTCCACCCCCCCCCCAGTCCTATCACTCCTTGACACCCTCAAAAGTCCTTCCCCAGCTTTCTTGTAGTCCCCTCCAGATCCTGGAAGGCCACAAGAAGGTCTCCTCAGAGCCTTCTCCTCTCCAGCCTGCACAACCCCAACTCTCTCAGGCTGTCTCCAGAGCAGAGCAGCTCCAGCCCTCTGCTCATCCTGGTGGCCCTTCTCTGGACACCTTCCAGCCCCTCCAGATCCCTCTTGTAACAGAGGCTCCAGAACTGGACACAGAGCTCCAGGTGTGGTCTGAGCAGAGTGGAGCAGAGGGACAGAATCCCCTCCCTGGCCCTGCTGGCCACACTTCTCCTGCTGCAGCCCAGGCTCTGCTTGGCTCTCTGGGCTGCAAGTGCTCACTGCTGGCTCCTGCTGAGCTTCTCCTCCCCCAGCACCCCCAAGTCCCTCTCCTCAGGCCTGCTCTCCAGCCAGTCCCTGCCCAGCCTGGATTTGTGCTTGGGATTGCCTCCACCCAGCTGCAGGACCTTGCACTTGGTCTTGTTGAACCTCATGAGGTTGGCTTGGGCCCAGCTCTGCAGCCTGTCCAGGTCCCTCTGGATGGATCCCTTCCCTCCAGCCTGCCCAGGTCCCTCTGGATGGATCCCTTCCCTCCAGCCTGTCCAGGTCCCTCTGGATGGATCCCTTCCCTGCAGCCTGTCCAGGTCCCTCTGGATGGATCCCTTCCCTCCAGCTGTCTGCTGCACCACACAGCTTGGTGCCATCAGCAAACCTGCTGAGGGTGCACTCAATGCCTCTGTCCATGGCACAAAGATGTTAACCAAGCCTTCTCCCACTCAACTACTCATTTTTTTTTTCACAGCATAATGCAACCAGAACAAGGCCTGCAGAAAGCACAGATGTTCTCCTCCTGGGCTTTGCATATTCATGTGGGCACCTGCATGGCAGCAGTGGCACAGTTTGGGGTGGGAAAGTTGTGGTTTGGGTCATTGCAGAGCTCCCTTCCTGGGCAATCAAACCTGTGAGGCTCAGGTTTAGGTCTTTTGTGATAAGGACAAAAAAATCAAGGAGAGAGAAAAGCAACAGAATGAGGCTGAAGAGCCCTTGCAAGGCTGACAGCCTGAAGAAACACATCCTGATGGATCATGATCGCAACACAATCATCTCTGGCCATGGAGAGAAGAATCCCTCAGCCCAAGGAGGGGGTTCTGAAAGCAAAACCTTCTCAAGAACATTCTTTTGGTGGGGGAGAAGCTGGCCAGGAGCCAGCAGTGGGCACTGGCAGCACAGAGGCCAAGGGCAGCCTGGGCTGCATCCAAAGCAGTGTGGCCAGAGCTGGAGAGAGAGGATCCTGCCCCTCTGCTCTGCTCTGGGGAGACCTCACCTGCAGGGCTGGGGCCAGCTGTGGACCCCCAACACAAGAAGGACCTGGAGCTGATGGAGAGGGTCCAGAGGAGGCCACAAAGATGAGCAGAGGGCTGGAGAACCTCTGCTGTGGGGACAGGCTGGGAGGATTGAGGCTGTTCAGCCTGGAGAGGAGAAGACTCCAGGGAGACCTCAGAGCTGCATTTCAACATCTGCAGGGGACCTGCAGTCAGGCTGGGGAGGGACTGCTCAGAAGGGGCTGTGGGGATAGGCCCAGGGGCAATGGTTTGAAACTGGAGCAGGGCAGAGTTAGATTGGACATCAGGAAGGAGTTGTGCACAGTGAGGCTGGGGAGACACTGGGACAGGCTGCCCAGAGAGGTGGTTGAGGCTCCATCCCTGGAGACATTCAAGATCAGCCTGGCTGTGTCTCTGGGCAGCCTGATCCAGTTGGAAATGTCCCTGCTGAGTGCAGGGGGTTGGACAAGATGCCCTTGGAGGGTCCCTTCCAACCTGCTGCACTCTGTGTGATTTTCCATCCAAACATCTCCAGGCTGCTCCTGGCTCTGGAGCCACCCACTTGGGTGGCTGTTAAGGCTTGGATCCTGCTGAAGAGGAGAGCTGAATCATTCCAAGCTCTTCCAGAGCTCATCAAGTAAATGGGAAGCTTTTGTCTTCCATGGGCTTTTGCCTTCCATAAACTGATATCTATAGAGCAGGCTCATGGAGAGGTCATGGACTGCAGATGAAAGAATCTCCTTTAATTCTCTTTTTCCCTCCTACACTGAGCACGCCTCAGCCACTTGAGAACATTCCCAGAGCCCCTGGAGCAGCTCAGATATTGAAAAGCAAACAAGAAACAAATTAATCTGCAAAGAAAAAAAAAAAAAGAAGGAGCTTGGGCAATGCAAAGTCCTCTGCAGAAGGAAACATTCAAGACTGATGTCACTGAGAGATGAGAGAATCCCAGAACCTCAGCACGGGGGGAAGGGAGCTCTGGAGCTCAGCCAGTCCAAGCCCCCTGCTCCAGCAGGGCACCCACAGCAGCTTGCCCAGCACCACAATGCCCAGGGGGGTTGAAAGCTCTCCACACAAGGACACTCCACAACCTCTCTGGGCAGCCTGCTCCAGCCCTCCAGCACCCTCACAACAAACAATTTTCTCCTCCTCTTCACATGGAACCTCCTGGGTGCCACTTTGTGCCCCTTGCCCCTTGTGCTGTCCCTGGGCACCAGTGAGCAGAGTCTGGCCCCAGCCTCTTGCCCCCCACAGCTCCTTTAGCTCTTGCTGAGCATTGCTCAGCTCCCCTCTGGGGCTGCTCTTCTGCAGGCTCTCAGCCCCAGGGCTCTCAGCCTTTGCTCCTCCCAGAGCTGCTCCAGGCCCCTCAGCAGCTTCCCAGCCTGCCCTGGACTCTCTCCAGCACTTCCCTGTCCCTCTGGAACTGGGGAGACCAGAACTGGATGCAGGGCTGCAGATGTGATCTCACCAGGGCAGAGCAGAGGGGCAGCAGAACCTCCCTTGCCCTGCTGCCCACACTCTTCTCCATGCCCCTCAGGACACCACTGAGGTCTTCTTGGCCCCCAGGGCACATTGCTGGCTCCTGGGCACCTTCTTGTCCCCCAGCACTCTCAGCTCCTTCTCCTTGGAGCTGCTTCCCAGCAGGTCCTCCCTCCCTGTCCTGCTGCAGGAGGTTGTTGCTCCCCAGGGGCAGGACCCTGCCCTTGCCCTGGTTGCACTCCATGAGGTTGCTCTCCCCCAGCTCTGCACCTGCCCAGGGCTCCCTGGCTGCCAGCACAGCCTGGGGGGTGTCAGCCACTCCTCCCAGTTTGGTCCCATCAGCAAACTGCCTGAGGGTCCTCTCTGTCCCTCATCCAGGTCATTGATGAAGATTTTTGCCCAAGACTGGCCTGAGGCCTGACCCCTGGGGAGCACACCAAGGAATCAGCCTCCCAAATGCCTGCATTCTGAGGGCTGCCAGCATTGATCCTCCTCCTCCCAGCAGGCAGCATCAACCTCCACACAGATCCTTGATTAGTCTGCAGCTGCTCCCAGCACAGAGCTTTGGGGGTTGATGAAAGAGCAAAGCCAGATGGAGTCAGCACCAACTCCCCCCAGACTCCATAGTTGCTGACTCTTGGCTCTGACCTCTCAGAGAACTTTTCCTTCTTTAATTGGCCATTGGCCTCTTTCTGCTGCTCTAGGATGGAGGACAAAGGATGAATAGCTGCTTTGATGCACTCATTTCCATCTTCTTGCAGTGGCTACACCTTCACCTTGCCCTGCTCTTCCCTCAGCTCCTGCCCTTGGGGCACAACCACCCCAGGAAGGCTCCAGGCTGGAAAGTGCCTGCTGGGAAAGGCCTTGGGGGTGCTGGGTGCCAGCAGCTGGAGATGTACCAGGGGGTGCCCAGGTGGGCAAGAAGGGCACCAGCAGCCTGGCCTGGGGCAGCAATGGTGTGGGCAGCAGGAGCAGGGCAGGGATTGTGCCCCTGGGCTGGGCACTGGGGAGGCCACAGCTTAAATCCTGGGATTTTTCCCTTCCTCCTCATCCCTTCAATCATTTCACTACCCAAGGAGAGTTGGAATTTTGGACCTTTTTCTAAGCAGGGCTCCATGGCAGAAACTCAGCAGCCTGGCCTGGAGCAGCAGTGCTGTGGGCAGCAGGAGCAGGGCAGGGATTGTGCCCCTGGGCTGGGCACTGCTGAGGCTGCACCTCGAATCCTGGGTTCAGTTTTGGGGTCCTCACTCCAAGGAGAACATTCCCAGGGCCACAGATTGCACTGGGTTGGAAGGGACCCTCAAAGGGTTTCTTGTCCACCCCCCCTGCACTGAGCAGGGACATTTCCAACTGGATCAGGATGTCCAGGGCCACATCAAGGCTGATCTTGGATGTCTCCAGGGATGGAGCCTCAATCTCAACCTGGGCAGCCTGTTCCAGTGTCTCACCACCCTCATGGTGCAGAACTCCCTCCTGATGTCCAACCTAAACCTGCCCTGCTCCAGATTCAAACCACTGCCCCTAGACACTGAGGTGCTGGATCACAGGACATGGATCATGACCCCAAGCCAGCACCCTCCCAGCTTTCCATCAATGTGGTCTGCAGCTCCCTGGAGAGGCACAGATCATGTATGGGACAGGACTGGACCTTAGGAAGGTAAGAGTGGGTCTTAGGAGGTTGAGACTGGATCTCACCATCCCTGGAGGTGTTCAAGAGGGGGTTGGTGGTGGCACTTGGTGAGATGGTTTAGTGGTCATGAGGTCTTGGGTGAGAGGTTGGACTTTGATGATCCTTGAGGTCTTTTCCAGCCTTATTGATTCTGTGGTTCTGTGATTAGGAAGAAGATCTTCAGTATGAGGGTGGGGAAGGACTGGCACAGGCTGCCCAGGGAGGCTGTGGCTGCCTCCTGCCTGTGTTCAAGGCCAGGCTGGATGAGGCCTTGAGCAGCCTGGGCTGGTGGGAGGTGTCCCTGCGAACACCAGGGGGTTGGAACTGGCTGACCTCTGAAGTTCCTTCCAACCTAAGCCATTCTGAGATGTCCAAAGCTGGGACATATCATCACATCCCCTTTCCTCCAAGCTCAAGGCGTTGTCACCTCCCCACATCACCAATGCCAACCAACCCTTTCCCCCCTCCTTTGGATCAGCAATTTGAGGACAAGATTCTCACTCCAGCTTTCTGCTGGCAGCTGCTGGGGGTGGGGCTGAGGCTGCTCCTGGAGCTGACAGCTCCTGACAACACAGATGGCCATGTTGTAACTTCATTCCCTTCACAAACTTGACAGCAGCAAATCTGATTTAGCTTTAAAACCTGGAAATGAGGAGCAGATGGGAAGAAGGAGCTTGATGTAGCTGAGGAGCAGTGAGCAGCAGTGCCAGAAAGCTCCCCAGGTGTCCTCCAAGAGCCACTTGCTATTCAGCAGCAGCCCTGCCTGGCACCACTGCTTTGCCTCCCCACTTGAAGAGCCTCACGTTGGCATCTTAATGGGGAAGGCAACAGGAGGCTCCTGGAATGGGCTCTCAACCCCCTGCCAGGCAGATGGAAGCAGTGACCCCCCAGGATTGCCTCTTCTCACCCCACTTCTGGGCCACTTGCATCTCCCAGCAGGGGTGCAGCAGCAGCTCCTCGCTCATTTGCATGCTTGTGGAGGAAGCACTTCAGGAAGGTTGAGCATCACAGCCAGCCCTGGGCACAAACTTCTCCCTCCTTGTGCCAGGTTACAGCCAGCCCAGGAGGGAAGGAAGGCTGAAAAGAACCTACCCCTCCCCTCCTCCCCCCCAGGTGGACAAAGCAACCTGACCCAGGTGGGCAGAGAGACTTGGTCCCTACCCCCAGGGGGAGGGGGCCCTGGGTCAAAGTCTACTCCACTCTCACTTTCCTGTCCACAAAGCCTGTTTCAGGGGAGCCATTTCCTGGCTCTCCCTCTCTTCTCCTGCCCTCTTCTTCCTGACAGACCTCTTGCTCCTCCTGCTGCTGCTGGGACCATGTGGTGGGGCCTGATCCATGCTGCTCCAGACCCCCAAGGACTGCACCTAAAGAGAATCCACAGCTGCAGCCAGGAAATCCTTTGCCAGCTGTGCCTGGGCTTGTAGAGGTTTTTCTTTACCCTTTGTAGCCTTCCTTTTCCTTTTAGATTTTGTTAAACTCAACCTTTTTGCTTCCCAATCGAGTCCAGGCTGTTTCTTTTGTCATTTTTCCTCTCTTTTCTCCTCCTGCTTAATTTGCTTTTCCCTACCAGGTTAAAAAAGGGAGAGGGGAAGCAACCTAAATCTGTTCCATTTGGGCTTTTGGGCTCTGGGAAAGCTTAAAGCACAACATCCCTCTTGCTTCTCCACTTGGACAAGGTGAGGAGACCTAGAGGAGATTCCATCCTCTGAAAAATTCACTCAACCTGCCACGTGTTCCCCCAAAGCCTCTGCTTTGCCCAACCACTGCTCTCCCTTGCAGTGAGGCACAACCACATCTCTGCAGAGCATCCCCAGGTGCTGCTGACACACCTGAGGACAGCATCCATCCAGAGGGACCTGGGCAGGATGGAGAAGTTGGAACAGTGTGGAGCTCATGAAGTTCAACCAGGCCAAGAGCAAGGTCCTGCAGCTGGCTCAGGGCACTGCCAGGCACAGATCCAGGCTGGGTGGGGAATGGCTGCAGGGCAGCCCTGAGGAGAAGGACTTGGGGGTGCTGGAGGTGCAGAGCTGGACAGGAGCTGGCACTGAGCACTGCCAGCCCAGCCCCAGCCTGGCCTGGGCTGATCCCCAGCAGTGTGGGCAGCAGGGGCAGGGAGGGGATTCTGCCCCTCTGCTGTGCTCTGCTGAGACCTCCCTGCAGTGCTGGGGCAGCTCTGGAGTCCTCAGCACAGTCAGGGACCTGGTGGAGAGGGGCCAGAGGAGGCCACAGGAATGCTGGCAGGGCTGGAAGGGCTCTGCTGTGAGGCCAGGCTGAGAGAGTTGGGGTTGGTCAGCCTGGAGAGGAGAAGGCTCCAGGGAAACCTTCTGGTGGCCTTGCAGGGCTTAAAGGGGCCAAGAAGAAAGTAGGGAGAGAGTTTTGAGCAGGGCCTCCAGTGATAGGACAAGAGGTGATGGTTTGGAGTCAAAGAGGGAGACTGAGACTGGAGAGAAGGGAGAAATGTTTGACAGTGAGGGTGCTGAGAGCCTGGCCCAGGCTGCCCAGAGAGGTGAGAGCTGCCCCATCCCTAGGACCTGTCTGGAAGGTTGCTTGGCTGGGAAATGGATTTCTGAGGTGTGGCAAATGCTGCTGAACTTACAGTTCTGGTTGATTTTTGGTTCACATTTCTGCTCACAACCCTCAAAGGCTTTGCTGTGCTAAGCCAGACTGCTGCCTGAGCCACCTTTAGACCTGAGGAGGGCTTAGGAGACCACCAGCACCACAGTCAGCAGCTCTCAGTTTTGCAAAGGATGCTCTAGAAATCCCAAGACAAAGCTCAGATGGAGTGGAGATGGAGTGGAGGAAACAGCCCCACTAGATATGAATGATTTTCCTCCAGAAGATCAGGGGAAGAAGCCAAGAGATCCACCACCCCAAGAGTGAGCTCCATCACCCCAAGAGTTCCACCATCCCAAGAGTGAGCTCCACCACCCCAGGAGTTCCACCACCCCATGGAACTCCATGAGTTCCACCATCCAGTGAAACCCCATGAGTTCCACCACCTCATGGAACCCCATGAGTTCCACCACTCCATGGAACCCCATGAGTTCCACCACTCCATGGAACTCCATGAGTTCCACCATCCAATGGAACCCCATGAGTTCCACCACCTCATGGAACCCCAAGAGTTCCACCACCTTATGGAACCCCATGGGTTCCACCACCTCATAGAACTCCATGAGTTCCACCACTCCATGGAACCCCATGGAATCCACAACCCCATGGGTTCCACTCTCCCAATATTTCCACCACCCCATGGAACCCCAAGAGTTCCACCACCCCATGAAAGTCCATGAGTTCCACCACCCCATGGGTTCCACCCTCCCAAGAGTTCCACCACCCCATGGAACCCCATGGGTTCCACCACCCACCTGTGGAAGCAGCAGGGAGCAAACAATGCCCAAAGTGGCCTCGAAGTTGTCCTTCAGCCAGAGGCCGACAGCGTGGATGCAGCCTCGCACGTGGATGACGTCGAGGAGCTCCAAGCGCTGCAAGAAGAGCGGAGAGGAGAACCAAAGTCAGCAGGAAGCTTGAGGAGGGCAGATTGAGGCTGGAGATGAGGGGGAAATTCTTCACAGTGAGGCTGGGGAGAGGCTGGCACAGGTTGTCCAGGAAGGCTGTGGATGTCCCTTCCCTGGAGGTGCTCAAGGCCAGGCTGGATGAGGCCTTGAGCAGCCTGGGCTGGTGGGAGGTGTCCCTGCCCATGGCAGGGGATGGAACTGGATGAGCTTTCAGGTCCCTTCCACCCCAACCCTTTCCAGGACTCTATGATTATCCATGAGTCAGGCTGCTGAATCTCCATCACTGGGAACCCAACTTCACCAAAGCTGCAGCCAGTTCCCCAGTTCTGCTCAGGGAGCTTCACTCCATTGGAGCTGTGGAAATGCATCCAAAAGGCACAGGATGCTCAACTGGCAACAGCAACAAAAAAACAACCCTGAAGCCCACTCTGTCTCCAGAGGGTTGTGGCATCTTCCTTCAGCAGCAGATGCTCCCTCTGGAAAACCAAAGCAGCCACACCAAGGCAGCTCCTCAGCTCCTTCAGTGCATCCTCCAGGCACCTCCAGGCTTCCCTCTCCATGCCTGGCTGCAGGACCCTTGGCAATGCTACAGTGTTGAAAGCCAGGCTGGATGAGGCCTTGAGCAAGCTGGGCTGGTGGGAGGTGTCCCTGCCCATGGCAGGGGTTGGAACTGGATGAGCTTTGAGGTCCCTTCCAACCCAACCCTTTCTGTGAGTCTATGACTCACTAAGATGTTGAGTTTGGAGCTGTTGTTCCTTGCAGGCCCCAGGAGCGTTTGGATTTCTTCGACTGCACCCTGGGTTTTCTTGCCAGAAGCCTGTCCCTGGCAGCTAGGGACCATCTGCATGGAGATGCTGCAGCTTCCTGCTGCCAGACAGCCCTCAGGCCATCCCTAAAGGCCTCCAAGTCAGCTTCTCTCCTGCCACCAAGCCTCAAAACTCAACTCAGGACCAGCATTTCCTTAGGCAGATATAGAAAGGCAACACCAAAGCCTGTAAGGGACTACCCAAATGTGTCATGAGCCTGGCTGTGCTCTGTGAGGCTGAGCAGCAGCCTGGGATACCAGGGAAAAGCAAGGAAAACTGCCAGGAAGCCAATGGTGTCCAGGGAGCATGGAGAAGAGTGTGGGCAGTAGGGTGAGGAAGGTTCTGCTGCCCCTCTGCTCTGCCCTGGTGAGGCCACAGCTGGAGTCCTGCATCCAGTTCTGTGCTCCCCAGTTGCAGAGGGACAGGGAAGTGCCAGAGAGAGTCCAGGGCAGGCTGGGAAGCTGCTGAGGGGCCTGGAGCAGCTCTGGGAGGAGCAAAGGCTGAGAGCCCTGGGGCTGAGAGCCTGCAGAAGAGCAGCCCCAGAGGGGAGCTGAGCAATGCTCAGCAAGAGCTAAAGGAGCTGTGGGGGGCAAGAGGCTGGGGCCAGACTCTGCTCAGTGATGCCCAGGGACAGCACAAGAGGCAAGGGGCACAAATTGGCACCCAAGAGGTTCCATCTGAGCAGGAGGAGAAAGTTGTTTGGTGCAGGGCTGGAGCAGGCTGCCCAGAGAGGTTGTGGAGTGTCCTTGTGTGGAGAGCTTCCAACCCCCCCTGGGCATTGTGGTGCTGGGCAAGCTGCTGTGGGTGCCCTGCTGGAGCAGGGGGCTTGGACTGGCTGAGCTCCAGAGCTCCCTTCCCACCTCACCACGCTGGGATTTGAGGATTCTTTATGGAGAAGAATGAATCCAAGCCCAGCTGCAGTCACAGCCATCCTGAGGAGGGGGGGGAAAGTGTGCAGGGAATTGGTTCATTTGAGGGGGCTGGGGAAGGAGAATGAAATCTCATCTGTATGAAGGAGGAAGTCCTCCTTACCTCTTTATTGATGGTCCTGTACCCACACAAGGTGTTAATGACTCCTCCAGGGACCTGAGAAGAGAGAATCATTGAACAGGGTCAGCCCTGAGGAAGCCAAAGGGGAAATATTTAAACCCTAAGGATAAAAGCTGACACCCAGCACAACTTCAGCCTGCCTCAACCAATTCCATGCAGCAGAAGGCAAGCAGCTACCCTCAACCCTCCCTTTGCTACCAGGAGCTGCTTCTTGCCCAACAGCAGTGCTGAGTCCAGCAGTGCTGGCAGCACGTTGTTGGCATTTTTAGCTTTATTCTTTATTCACCCAATTTTGTCTCTGCTTTCAGCCTCTTGCCCCCCACAGCTCCTTTAGCTCTTGCTGAGCATTGCTCAGCTCCCCTCTGGGGCTGCTCTTCTGCAGGCTCTCAGCCCCAGGGCTCTCAGCCTTTGCTCCTCACAGAGCTGCTCCAGGAGGTTTGGACAATGCTCAGGGGAGGTGGTGGAGGCTGTTTTGCTGAAACCCAGATGGGGCAAAAGAAAGCCTCAGCTGCCTCCTTACCTTCCTGACACAGCAGGTGTAGGGCACCCCACAGGCCAGGGGTCCACTGCCGTTGCAGGAGTGGTACTGATTCACCTCCCAGTCCCGGTACTCATCACCACCACAGCAAGAGAACTGCAGGAGAGAAGGAGAGGAGAGGATGAGATGTGGACAACCCTTGGACATCTCCAGCCCAGCCATGCACCTCCCCTGAGGGCTGGGAGGCAGGAGGCAGGGGCCAGGCTCTGCTCACTTGCACCCTGGGCTAGGCCAAGGATGGAAACTGCAGCACAGGAGGTTGCAGCTCAGCAGGAGGAGGAACTTCTGCACTGGGAGGCTCCCAGAGGCCTGGAGCAGGCTGCCCAGAGAGGTTGTGGAGTCTCCTTGCCTGGAGCCTTTGCAGCCCTGTCTGGATGTGTTCCTGTGTGCCCTGTGCTGGATTCTCTGCTCCTGCTCTGGCAGGGGGCTTGGACTGGAAGCTCTCCAGAGGTCCCTTCCACCCCCTGACATCCTCTGAGCTGTGATCACCAACACTGCTTTGCACCAGCAGCACTGCTGGCCCTGATTCCTTTCTGCTTTCCAGGAACCTAAAGAGGAAACTGAAGATACTGGGTGGGGAAAAAAAAAAAAAAAAAAAAAAAGAGGAAAGTGAGGATTTGACTCTTTAGCCTCATTTGAGAGGTGTGGCTGCTACAGATGTGTGCACACAGCATGGCCCTGGGGAGCAACAACCTCCTGCAGCAGGACAGGGAGGGAGGACCTGCTGGGAAGCAGCTCCAAGGAGAAGGAGCTGAGAGTGCTGGGGGACAAGAAGGTGCCCAGGAGCCAGCAATGTGCCCTGGGGGCCAAGAAGGCCTCAAGGGTGTCCTGGGGGGCATGGAGAAGAGTGTGGGCAGCAGGGCAAGGGAGGTCCTGCTGCCCCTCTGCCCTGCCCTGGTGTGGCCACATCTGGAGTCCTGGGTCCAGTCCTGCATCCAGTTGTGGGCTCCCCAGTTGCAGAGGGACAGGGAAGTGCTGGAGAGAGTCCAGGGCAGGCTGGGAAGCTGCTGAGGGGCCTGGAGCAGCTCTGGGAGGAGCAAAGGCTGAGAGCCCTGGGGCTGAGAGCCTGCAGAAGAGCAGCCCCAGAGGGGAGCTGAGCAATGCTCAGCAAGAGCTAAAGGAGCTGTGGGGGGCAAGAGGCTGGGGCCAGACTCTGCTCACTGGTTCCCAGGGACAGCACAAGGGGCACAAAGTGGCACCCAGGAGGTTGCAGCTGAAGAGGAGGAGAAAGTTGTTTGGTGTGAGGGTGCTGGAGGGCTGGAGCAGGCTGCCCAGAGAGGTTGTGGAGTGTCCTTGTGTGGAGAGCTTCCAACCCCCCCTGGGCATTGTGGTGCTGGGCAAGCTGCTGTGGGTGCCCTGCTGGAGCAGAGAGGGTTGGACTGGATGAGCTCCAGAGCTCCCTTCCCACCCCCCAGCATGCTGGGATTCAGGAATTCTCTACTGGAATTCATCTTTGCTTTCAGGAGCAGGGAAGCTGAGGCTCATTCATGTTGCTCTGATTTCATTACAGGTGACTAATCTCTCCTCCTCCCAGGGCAGGCAGGCAGGGGAAGGCTCTTTCAGCACCTCCAATGAATGTCTTTGGTTGCTGTTGCAGGTAGCTGGGGTGAGTTGGTGCCATTTGACAAAATGCTAATAAGCTTCTGCAGTCTACCAGGGATTTCTCTTCCTGTCAAGACAGATTAGAGATCAAATGCTGCAGCTACAAAGGAGGAGAGAGGGGGAAAAAAACCAAACAAATAAACTGTAATCCAAAAAGCTTCTTTTTGTTTTTGTCTTCACACAATGAAAAAAGAAATAGAAATAGAAAAAAAAAAAAGGGTGAAAAAGAAGTTTATTGGAAGTCATTTTCTGCTGTGCACAGAATCAAAGGAGGTTTATTACATCTCAAGCCATCCCTTTTCCTGGTAAACAAGCTGGAACCTTTCCATTTTCTCCTGGAGAGAAAAGCCTGAGGTGGGCAGGAGAGGTCTGAGTGCCTGATGAGGCAGAAGAAAACAAAATCACTGCTCCCCAGTGGCTTCCAGCACTGAGCCTGTGAGGAGCAGAGAACCATAGCCTGGGCCAGGCTGGAAGGGACTCCAAAGCTCATCCAGTCCAAGGCTTCTGCACTCAGCAGGGACATCCCCAGCCAGAGCAGGTTGCCCAGAGCCCTGTGGAGCCTCACCTTGAATGTCTCCAGGGATGGAGCCTCAACCACCTCCCTGGGCAACCTGTGGCAGTGTTCCACCACCCTCCTGCTGCAGAACTTGTTCCTCACATCCAATCTCAATCTGCTCTTCTCCAGCTTGAAGCTATTGCCCCTGGTGCTGTCCCTGCAGGCCTTTGCACACAGTCTCTCTGCAGCCTTCCTGGAGCCCCTTCAGGTACTGGAAGGTTGCTATTAGGTCTCCCTGGAGCCTTCTCCCTCAGCTCCCTCAGCCTGTCCTGTAGCAGAGCTGCTCCAAGCCCCTGATCATTTTTGTGGCCTTCCTCTGGACCTTCTCCATCAGGTGCAGCTTTGTTGCCCTTCTCTGGACCTTCTCCATCAGGTGCAGCTTTGTTGCCCTTCTCTGGACCTTCTCCATCAGGTGCAGCTTTGTTGCCCTTCCCTGCACTTTCTCCATCAGGTGCAGCTTTGTTGCCCTTCCCTGCACCTTCTCCAGCCTCTTAATGTCCTTCCTGTAGCATTTTTTCACAGTTATAAAAGCAAATGGAACAACTTGAGGGGGGGATGAGGATATCCTATGAGCAGCAATAGCTGAGATCCCTTCAGGAGCTTTTCTCCTCCTCTTCCTAGGAAACTTTTCCAAGGTGCTTTCCATCCCCACACAGCTTGGACCAAAAGCCATGGAGGAATTAAAGGCAGGAAGCTAAGGAGAGTTGTGGATCTGTGGGTTGGCTGCTCCTGGCTATATCTACCCAATGCTGGCATGAGAGGAGGACAGGAGGACCCCAAGACTTTGTGTGTCTGTTCCTATTGCCATCTGGCCACCAAGTCAGCAGGAGGAGAGGAGATGCCCAGGGGCCTGTGCTGGGACCTCTGCTGTTTAGTGTTTCTGTCAGTGCTACAGCCAGAGGGATCCAGGCACCACCAGCAAGTGTGCAGATGACACCAAGCTGAGTGGGGTCCACCTGAGAGCTTTTTTCCCAACCAAAAATGGTTCTGTGATTCCATGGAAAACTGCCACAAAATCCTTACAATGAAGGTTACCACCCAAAGGAGCCTGGCACCTTCAGCCTGGCACCTTCAGCCTGGCACCCTCAGCCTGCCACCCACCCCTTAGCTACTGATGGACACTGATCAGATCTCAGCTATTGATAGACATTGATCAGATCCCTCTCAGCCTTCTCTTCTCCACACTAAACAGCCCCAAGGCTCTCAGCCTTTCTCCACAGCAGAGATGTTCCACTCCCTTCATCATCCTCACAGCCTCCCCTGGACTCTCTCCAGCAGGTCTCTGTCTCTCTTGAACTGGGAAGCCCAGCACTGGACACAGGATTGCAGCTGTGGTCTCAGCAGGGCAGAGCAGAGGGGCAGCAGAACCTCCCCAGCCCTGCTGCCCACACTTCTCTTGCTGCCCCCCAGGCTGCCATTGGCTCTCTTGGCCCCAAGGGCACTTTGCTGTCCCATGCAGGACTTGCTGCCCACCAGCACTCCAAGGTCTTTCTCCATGGAGCTGCCCTCCAGCAGGGCAGCCTCTGACCTGTCCTGGTGCTGCTGTTCTTCCTCCCCAGATGTTGGACCCTCCACCTGTCCTGCTTGTACTTCATGAGGTTCCTCTCTGCCCAGCCCTCAGCCTGTCTGGATCTCCATGGCTAGCAAGCACAGCCTGAGAGGTTTCTTAATGACTTTGAGTTCAGAGCTGCTTGGCTCTGAGCAAGCACCACAGCCCCAGCAGCTCTTTGAAATTCAACCCCAGGGCTCAGCCAAGTAGTCTGAACCTTCCTCTTCCACCTGTGCTCAGAAAACCATTAAAAAAGCATCAAGTGGAGAGCTGCCCTCAATGACTTGCATCAGTGTTGGGCTTTTGAGTCATCTTCATCATCATCATCTCCAGCCTAACAGCCAGGCCTGCAAAGGGCAAGGGATCAAAATCTGTTTTGATTTCCTTGAGGGCAATTTATTTCCATCTCTGCTTGCTCACAGCCAGCCAGAGCCAGAAGGTGCTGACAGGTAAAACCACATTACTTCCCAGAAGAAGATCATCACAGCACTGCCTGCCTGGGAAAGACCTTTAGAGGTGACTCATCCACCCCAAGCATCACCAAACTCCTCCCTGGACACAACTGTCAGGCCAGGCTGCAGCATCAACATCAATGCCTGCCCCTTTGGACCACAATTAAAGGTTATTGGTACTGCCTGGTGATGGTTTCAAAGCGTGAAAGGCAGCTGGCTCTGCTTGAAAGTATGGAATTGGTTGGGTTGGAGAAGCTCTCAGTGGTGAGTGACAAATGGATGCTGCCACAAGGAATGAGGCCATGCTGAGGCCATCCTCAACCAGCCCTGCTCTGGCTCCTTCTCTTTTCCCTTGCCCATGCACAGCTGCTCTTGCAGCAGGTTGCTACTGACCTCAGGAGATGCCATCTCCAACTTGTCCCTTCCCAGAGGAGGTTTTCTGAAGCCATTTCATGGCATCCTAAAAACTTAGAGTGAGTTGGGTTGGAGAAGCTCTCTGAGCTCATCCAGCCCAGCCAGCAACCCAACCCCACCATGGCCACCAAACCATGGCCACAGGAACATAGAAGATTTCATAGAATCCTAGGATCAACAAGGTTGGAAAAGACCTCAGAGATCATCAAGTCCAACCTATCAGCCAGCACCTCATGACTAACTCAACCATGGCTTCAAGTGCCACCTCCAATCCTGTTTTGAACACCTCCAGGGATGGGGACTCCACCACCTCCCTGGGCAGCACATCCCAGTGGCCACCAAACCCTGGCACCAAGTGCCATGGCCACAGGGTTCTGGAACACCTCCAGGGATAGGGACTCCACCACCTCCCTGGGCAGCCTGTGCCAATCCCTGAGCACTCCTGCAGCAAAGAAATTTTTCCTCCTCTCCAACCCAACCTTCCCCTGGTACAATTCCAGCACATTCAGATGGACCTTCTTGGACAAGAAGACCTTCAGGAGTCTTTTCCAACCTGGTGCATTCCCTGCCCCTTGCTTTCAGAGCTGCTGGGCCATGGCAGGGGTCTCCAAGGAGTCCTGGTTTTGGACCCTGGGCACTGGAAAGCCTTCTCCATGGGCACCCATCCATGTTTTATTCTGTCTGCAGGAATTGCAGGGTCAAAGCACTCCAAGCTGCCTGGGGGTTGGACTTTCAAGGCTCTTGGTGTGGAGATGTAGGCTGGATGGTAAGAAGCAGGTAAGAGAAGGGCAACAAAGCTGGTGAGGGGTCTGGAACACAAACCCTATGAGGGAGCTGGGGGTGTTCAGCCTGGAGAAGAGGAGGCTCAGGGCAGACCTCATTGCTCTCTACAACTACCTGAGGGGAGGTTGTAGCCAGGTGGGGGTTGGGCTCTGCTCCCAGGCAAGCAGCAGCAGAACAAAGAGGACACAGCCTCAAGCTGTGCCAGGGGAGGTATAGGCTGGATGTGAGGAGGAAGTTCTTCAAGGAGGGGGTGATTGCCATTGGGATGTGCTGCCCAGGGAGGTGGTGGAGTCACCATCCCTGGAGATGTTCAAGAGGAGACTGGATGAGGCCCTTGGTGCCATGGTCTGATTGATTGCATAGGGCTGGGTGATAGGTTGGAGTGGATGATCTTGGAGGTCTCTTCCAACCTGGTTGATTCTATGATTCTATGATTCTAAGCTTTCTCAGGCTCCAACCTAACCCTCCCCTGGCACAATTTCAGGCCATTTCCTCCTGTTCCATCACCTGATCCTAGGGAGAAGAGCCCAACCCCCACCCCACTCCAGCCTCCATTCAGAGAGCTGTAGAGAGCAGTGAGGTCTCCCCTCAGCCTCCTCTTAGAATCAGAGAACTGTCAGGGCTGGAAGGGAGCTCAAGGCTCAGCCAGTCCCAACCCCCTGCCATGGGCAGGGACACCTCACACCACAGCAGGTTGCTCACAGCCACCTCCAGCCTGGCTGTAAAAACCTCCAGGGATGAGGCTTCCACCACCTCCCTGGGCAACCTCTGCCAGTCTCTCACCACCCTCATGGGCAAGAATTTCTTCCTCACATCCAATCTGAATCTCCCCACTTCTAGTGTTGCTCCATCCCCCCCACTCCTATCACTCCCTGACACCCTCCAAAATCCCTGGCCTGGAGCAGCAATGCTGTGGGCAGCAGGAGCAGGACAGGGATTGTGCCCTTGGGCTGGGCACTGCTGAGGCCACCCCTTGAATCCTGGGATTTTTTTTTCCTTCCCCCTCATCCCTTCAATCATTTCAACACCCAAGGAGAGTTGGAATTGTTGACCTTCTCCTAAGCAGGGCTCCATGGCAGGAACTCAGAAGCCATTTGAATTTCATCCTTAATTAAATCTTTATCACCTCAGGCCAGCTCCATGCTGCATAAAAGTCAAAGCAACCACAGCAGCACATCCAAGGCATGGTTGAAAAGCTCCTCAGAGTCCTGAGGAGGCTTTCATGGACCTGCAGCTTGGCTCCAGGATATGGGAATGGATCCTACCACCCCCTGGCAGGCTCAAAGCATTGGAAATGAGGCAGAAGAGGCAGCAGAACACCTAAAAAAAAAACAACAAAGATGTGCAGCAGAGAGAGCCAAGCCCCAGGGCTGGGACTGGCCATAGCTGGCACCACTCCCAGCAGCAGCATGGAGAGGCTGGAGGTCTCCTCTCCTTTCATCTACTGCATGGAAACAGCTTCTCTGCAATCTCCCCTTAGCCTTGGCCTCCTACTGCTGACACCTTGAGTAGAGACTCCCCCAAGGAGCCCTATCTAAGGGTTGCTGCAGCCTTCAAGCAGCTTTAGCACAGGGGTCCTGTAGGCCTCCAGCTCTCCCCCTAGGCAGGTTGGAGTCAAATCAAAAAGCCTGCCGGCTTTAGGCACCAATTGGATGTCAAGGTTGGGAAATGTCCTGGAATGGTTCCTGGCATGGTGTGGGTCAGGAGAAGCTCTTGGGCACCACTTTGCCATCAAGATTGGGTATAGTCCATGGCATGGTGTGGAGCAGAAGCTGTCTGGCACCAATTTGCTATCAGGACCGGGAAATGTGAGTGTCCTGGAATGGTTCATGGTGTGGAGTGGAGCAGGAGAAGCTCTTTGGTACCAGCCTGCCACAAAGATTGGGAAATGTGAGTGTCCTGGAATAGTCCATGGCATGGTGTGGGGCAGGAGAAGCTCTTGGGCACCAGTTGGACATCAAGACAGGGAAATGTGAGTGTCCTGGAATGGTTCATGGCATGGTATTGAGCAGGAGAAGCTCTTGGACACCACTTTGCCATCAAGATTGGCTATAGTCCATGGCACAGTGTGGAGCAGAAGCTGTCTGGAACCAATTTGTCATCAAGATTGGGAAATCTGAGTGTCCTGGTATGGTCCATGGCATGGTGTGGGGCAGGAGAAGCTCTTGGGGACCACTTTGCCATCAAGATTGGGTATAGTCCATGGCATGGTGTGGGGCAGGAGAAGCTCTTGGGCACCACTTTGCCATCAGGACTGGGAAATGTGCCTGTCCTGGAATGGTTCCTGGTGTGGTGTGGAGCAGGAGAAGCTCTTTGCAGGGCACACAGATGGCAGAACTCAACATAAAGCCCAGCAGGGAGGCCTTGGAGAGCAGCACACCACAAAACTCTGCCAAAAGGGTCATGCACCCCAGGAAAGGTCAAGATTCCTTAAGAAGGCTTCCTAGGGATGGGAGGGAACAAAACTCCAGGGAAAACTGAGGCCCAGAGTCCATCATCCCTCGAAGAACTTCCCAACAAGACCTCCCCAATGCCACCGCCCCCCCTCCAAAACCAAACCTTTTCCTGCACAAAATCCAAGATGTTCTTGAAGTCAAGGTCATCATAGTAGTGTCTGATGCCCTCTTGGATGTTGGAGTGCAAGACTGCATTCATCTGGGGACAGAAAAACCAAACCCACAGCTCAGATGTGGAAAAGGCAGCAGGAAAATATTGCAAAGCATGGAATTGTCCAAAGCAACAGGAGACAGCTGGCACCTGAGTGAGAACCCCAGGATCCCAGCATGGTGGGGATGGGAAATGACCTCTGGAGCTCATCCAGTCCAACCCTGCTGCTCCAGCAGGGCACCCACAGCAGCCTGCCCAGGAGCACAATGGGCAGGGACAGCTCCCACCAGCCCAGCTTGCCCAAACCTCATCCAGCCTGGCCTTGAACACCCCAGGCAGGAGGCAGCCACAGCCTCCCTGGGCAGCCTGTGCCAGACTCTCACCATCCTCACACTCAACAACTTCTTCCTCAGCTCCACTCTAACCCTGCTCTGCCTCAGCTTCAAACCATTCCCCCTTGGCCTGGCTCTGGATACCCTCAGCAAAAGTCTCTCTGCAGCCTTCCTGCAGGATCCCTTCAGGTCCTGGCAGGCAGCTCTGAGGTGCCCCTGGAGCCTTCTCCTCTCCAGGCTGCACACCCCCAGCTCCCTCAGCCTGTGCTCACAGCAGAGCTGCTCCAGCCCTTGGAGCATCTTTGTGACCTCCTCTGGCCTCACTCCACAGCTCTGTGTCCTTCTCCTGCTGGGGACAGCAGAGCTGGAGGCAGGATTGGAGGTGAGGTCTGAGCAGAGCAGAGCCAAGGGGCAGAATCCCCTCTCCTGCCCTCTGCCCACACTCCTCTGGCTGCAGCCCAGCTCACAGCTGCCTTTGGGCTGCAGGAGGGCACTGCTGGCTCTTGGGGAGCTGCTCAGCACCCAGCACCCCCAAGGCTCTTTCTTCAGGGCTGCTCTCAACACACTCTGCACCCAGCCTGGGGTTGTGCCTGGGGCTGGCCCAAAGCAGCAGCTCTGTCCTCCCCTGGCCTCGCTCCAACATTTCCATCTCCTTCTCATCCAGTTCCAACCCCCTGCCATGGGCAGGGACAGCTCATCCCATCACTGCATTCCCTAACTAGAGTTCCTCTCCACCTCTGCCTAGAAGGTCCCAATTAAGCACTGGGAGGTCACCATAAGCTTTCCCATGGATTCATGGAATGGTTTGGGTTGGAAGGGACCTCAAAGCTCATCCAGTTCCAACCCCCTGCCATGGGCAGGGACCTCTCCCACCAGCCCAGCTTGCTCAAGGCCTCATCCAGCCTGGTTTTAAGCACTTCCAGGGAGGAGGCATCCACAGCCTCCCTGAGCAACCTGTTCCAGTGTCTCATCATCCTTCTGGGGTAGAAATTCCTCCCTGTATCCAACCTCAGTCTCCTCTCATTCAGCTTGAAACTCTTCCCCCTCATCCCATCACTACACTCCCCAGTTAGAGTTCCTCTCCACCTCCACCTCCACCTAGAAGGTCCCCAGTAAGCACTGGGAGGTCACTACGAGCTTTCCCATCACCATCATCCCACCAGCCCAGCTTGCTCAAGGTCTCATCCAGCCTGGTTTTAAGCACTTCCAGAGAGGAGGCATCCACAGCCTCCCTGGGCAACCTGTGCCAGTCTCTCCCCACCCTCACTGCAAACAATTTCTTCCTCCTCTCCACTCTCAGTCTCCCCTCTCCCAGCTCAAAGCCATTGTCCCTTGTCCTGGCACTCCCAGCCCTTGTCCAAAGTCTCTCCCCAGCTCTCCTGGAGCCCCTTCAGGTACTGGAAGGCTGCTGTGAGGTCTCCCTGGAGCCTTCTCTTCCCCAGGCTGAACCCTCCTAGTGTCTCACCACGTCTCTTGCCCCCTCTGGCAATGGTGCTGGAGCTGGGGGAAGGTTGTGGAGCATGGAGAATGAGAGTGGTCAGGGGTTGGAACAGGCTGCTCCAGCATTTCTCTCTTATTCTGTGCAAAAGGAATTTTTGTTGTGTTTTGTTTTTTCCTGAGCTGGAAGCAGGGAAAAAGAGAGGTGGGGGGTGGGGGAAAGGGGGAGAGATGAAAATGCTGCTTTTCATAATTCATTCTGACATGAAAATTAGAGGTTGAACCAGGAGGGAACAGGGAGAAGAATGTGAAAGAAAAGAGAAATGAAGATCCATCAGGGTGACAAACAAAGCCTGCAGACAGCCAGGGGCTGGCTGAGGAGATCTGAAGCTGCCTGCAGGAAACTCTTCCTGGGGGAGGTTTACTGAAACCTGGCTGCCCAGTTTGCCCAGCACTGACACCAACCCAGCACTGACACCAACCCAGCAGGCAATGCCCAGGTTCTACCCTGGCCTGCTGCTTCTCCCCTCTTGCCCTCAGAGACGAGGGCAGCCTGGAGGCAGCCTCTGTAGTGAAACCCTGGGTTTGAGGTGGGAGAGAAAGGCCACAGGGTTAAATGGTGAAGTTCTGGTTCTTAGCCTTAGAGAATGGTTTGGGCTGGGGAAACCCTTCCAGGTCATCCACTCCCAACTCTGACTCTGCCAAGGCTGGGGCTGAGCCATGGCCCTCAGCACCACAGCTCTGTGGCTCTGGAACACCTCCAGGGATGGGGATTCAAACACCTCCAGGGATGGGGATTCAAACCCCTCCAGGGATGGGGATTCAAACCCCTCCAGGGATGGGGATTCAAACACCTCCTGGGCAGCCTGGGCCAGGCTTTGAGAACCCTTCCAGTTAAGAGGTTTCTCCTCATGTCCAACCTAAACCTGCCCTGGGGCACCTTAAGGCCTTTTCCTCTTGTCCTGTCCCTTGTTCCTTGGCACAAGAGCCCAACCCCCACCTGGCTCCAGACCTCCTTTGGTGAGGTCTCCTCTCAACCTCAGCTTTGAGAACCCTTTCAGGGAAGAAGTTTCTTCTAATCTCCAACCTAAACCTGCCCTGGGGCAACCTGAGGTCATTGCCTCTTGTCTTTTCCTCTTGTTCCTTGGCACAAGAGCCCAACCCCCACCTGGCTCCAGCCTCGTCTCAGGGAGCTGGACAGAGCCAGAAGGTCTCCCTTCAGCCTCCTTCTCCCCAGCTCCCTCAGCTGCTCCTCCCCAGACCTCTTCTCCAGATCCTTCCCTTTCTTGCCCTTCTCTGGTCCTGCTCCAGCCCTCAAGGTCCTTCTTGCAGCCAGGAGCCCAACCCTGCCCCCAGCACTCAAGCTGTGGCCTCCCCAGTGCCCAGCCCAGGGGCACAATCCCTGCCCTGCTCCTGCTGCCCACACCACTGCTGCTCCAGGCCAGGCTGCTGCTGCCCTTCTTGCCCACCTGGGCTACCCCTGGCTCAGCTCCAGCTGCTGCCACCCAGCACCTCCAAGGAATTTCCCTCTGGGCACTTTCCAGCCTGGAGCCTTCCTGGGGTTTTGGCAGCTCCCTTCCCCTCAAGAACCCAACCCCCATTCTCTCTGATAATCTCCCAACCCCCTTCCATTTCCCAATCAATGGAGCCTGTTCCAATCCCCTGTAGCTCTCAGGCCTCTAAACTCCTTTGTCATCCCTGCTGATTTAATCTGCAATCCAATTAAATGTGTTTTTAATGACTTTAATGAACAACCATTGTTCCACAGGCAGCTCTGAACCTCTGAACAGCTTCAGGTCCAAGCCAATCTATTGCTCCTTGGCTCTCTCTCTCTCTTCTCTCTCTCCCCTTCATTGTTTGATGTTTAATTAGGATAAACCCTTCCTTAAATTTAAATTAAGCCCCCAGTTTAAGCACTGATGGCTTCTGCTCAAGCCAGCAGCTCTCAAACCAGCAGCTCAGTCACCAGGCTGCAATCCCTCCTCCTTCATGCCACCAGAGCTTTCCTGCTCCATCCCTGCAAGTACAGGGTGGTGCTGAGCACCTCAGGACCACCATTGAGCTCAAAGGTGGAGCCAAGCAGAAGATGATCAGAGGAGGCTCAGAGGTGGAGCCAAGAGAAGATGATCAGAGGAGGCTCAAAGGTGAAGCCAACAGAAGATGATCAGAGGAGGCTCAAAGGTGAAGCCAACAGAAGATGATCAGAGGGCTGAAGAATCTCCACTATGGGAACAGGATGAGAGAGTTTGGGGCTGGAGGTCTGGAGAGCTCTGGGAAGCTGCTGGATGGAGTTGGCTGCAGCATCCTGAAGGCAATGTCCTCCCCCATTGCCTCCATTCGACTCTGGAGCTCCCCAGGCACACAACTCCCAACCCCAACCTTTGGGGTTCCCCAAGCACAAAACTCCCAATCCCAACCTGTCTTTGGGCTCTCCAAGTGCACCACTCCCAACTCTAACCTTTTGGGCTCCCCAAGCACACAATTCCAAACCTCAACCTTTGGACCTTCCCAAGCACACAACTCCCAACTCCAACCTTGGGGCTCCCCAAGCACACAATTCCCAACCCCAACCTCTCTTTGGGTTTCCCCAAGCACACAACTCCCAATCCCAACCTGTCTTTGGGCTCTCCAGGTGCACCACTCCCAACTCTAACCTTTTGGGCTGCCCAAGCACACAATTCCAAACCTCAACATTTGGACCTTCACAAGCACACAACTCCCAACTCCAACCTTTCTTTGGTGCTCTCCAAGCACACAACTCCCAACTCCAACCTTTCTTTGGTGCTCTTCCAAGCACACAACTCCCAACTCCAACCTTGGGGCTCCCCAAGCACACAATTCCCAACTCCAACCTGTCTTTGGGGCTCCGCAAGCACACAATCCCCAATCCCAACCTTGGTGCTCTCCAAGCACACAATCCCCAATCCCAACCTTGGTGCTCTCCAAGCACACAATTCCCAATCCCAACCTTGGTGCTCTCCAAGCACACAATCCCCAATCCCAACCTTGGTGCTCTCCAAGCACACAACTCCCAACTCCAACCTTGGTGCTCCCCAAGCACACAATCCCCAATCCCAACCTTGGTGCTCCCCAAGCACACAATTCCCAACTCCAACCTTGGTGCTCCCCAAGCACACAATTCCCAACTCCAACCTTGGTGCTCCCCAAGCACACAATCCCCAATCCCAACCTTGGTGCTCTCCAAGCACACAATTCCCAATCCCAACTTTGGTGTTCTCCAAGCACACAACTCCCAACTCCAACCTTGGGGCTCTCCAAGCACACAATCCCCTATCCCAAACTGTCTTTGGGGCTCCCCAAGCACACAACTCCCAACCTCAACTTATCTTTGGGATTTTCCAAGCCCATATCACCCAACAACTCCCAACCCCAACCTGTTTTTGAGGCTCATCAACCACACAACCTCCAGCTTCAACCCTGGCCATGATGTGTTTGCAGCCACCAAGCTGTTTGTGCAAAGGAGATTTGATTTTTGGAGCCTCTCAGAGGTTTTTCTCCTGACTTGAACACTCCCCAAGCCTGCAGAGCTTGAGCTCAGCTCTTTAATCATTTGAGGAACTGCAGGGGAAAGATTAAATTGAACATGGCAGGGTTCCTCAAGCAGAAGGTGGGTGGACAGCAAGGACATCTATTGGAGGCATTAACCACCTTGCCAGCTCAGCTCTAACTCAAACCTGTCCTTGGAAATGCAAGCCAGGAGTTGACCTAATGGAGGTGAGGAGTTTAATGAGTCCTCAAGAAAAAAAAAAAAACAACTATCAAAAAAATCCTCCAGGTTTTTGGCTCAGAGTCTGCAAAAGGAGCTGCAGCTGCAGCTCTGGGTGGTGCTGGAGCTCCATCACAGCTCTGGAGCACAATGGGCAGCCCCAGAAGAGCAAGAAGCAATAAAAACCTTCAGCCTTCAGGCTGGAAAGGGTCCAGAGGAGAAGGTCCTCAGAGTATAGGTCGATAGCTGGCAGGATATGAGCCTGCAGTGTGCTGGGCTGGGCACTGGGGAGGCCACAGCTTGAGTGCTGGGGGCAGGGTTGGGCTCCTGGCTCCAAGAAGGACATTGAGGGCTGGAGCAGGACCAGAGAAGGGCAAGAAAGGTGAGGAAGGGTCTGGAGAAGAGGGCTGGGGAGGAGCAGCTGAGGGAGCTGGGGAGGAGGAGGCTGAGGGGAGACCTTCTGGCTCTCTCCAGCTCCCTGAGAAGAGGCTGGAGCCAGGTGGGGGTTGGGCTCTTGTGCCAAGGAACAAGGGACAGGACAAGAGGCAATGGCCTCAGGTTGCCCCAGGGCAGGATCAGGTTGGCCATGAGGAACAATTTCTTCCCCTTGAAGGTTTGTCCAGGCCTGGCCCAGGCTGCCCAGGGCAGTGGTGGAGCCTCCATCCTTGGAGGGGTTTCAGAGCTGTGGAGATGTGGTGCTGAGGGCCAGGGGTTGGTGGTGCCCTGGGGCAGTGCTAGGTCAAGGCTTGGGCTCAATGAGCTCAAAAGGTCTCTTGCAGCCTGAATGCTTCTCTACTTCTACACCAGTGGAAGGATTTCCCTCCCTGCTGACAGCTGTGGCTGCTCTTTGTCACCATGCAGCCAGCCAAGGCCTCCTGCTTGCACTCACCTTGCTCTCAAAGATGATCTCAATGAAGAGGAGCAGCAGCTCCGTGAGGAAGATCACCAGCAGGACCCAGAAGAACTGGAAAGAGAAAGGGAAGGATCAGCCCTGCCCCAAGCCAGGCTGTGCCCTCACTCAGTGCAGAACCTCACCAAGGGAGACCTGGAGCTGTTCCCAAACATGTGGAAATCCAATCCCCAGGGAGCTGCAGACCCCTTCTGAAGGACTGAGTCCTAAAAGGGAGTGAGAAAGTGAGGAGGGGAGGGAAGGGAAGGAGAAGAAAGAGGAAGGGAAGGGAAGGAGAGGAAGGGGGAAGGGAAAGAAGGAGAGGAAGGGGGAAGGGAAAGAAGGAGAGGAAGGGGGAAGGGAAAGAAGGAGAGGAAGGGGGAAGGGAAAGAAGGAGAGGAAGGGGGAAGGGAAAGAAGGAGAGGAAGGGGGAAGGGAAAGAAGGAGAGGAAGGGGGAAGGGAAAGAAGGAGAGGAAGGGGGAAGGGAAAGAAGGAGAGGAAGGGGGAAGGGAAAGAAGGAGAGGAAGGGGGAAGGGAAAGAAGGAGAGGAAGGGGGAAGGGAAAGAAGGAGAGGAAGGGGGAAGGGAAAGAAGGAGAGGAAGGGGGAAGGGAAGGGAAGGAAGGAGAGGAAAGGGGAAGGGAAGGGAAGGAAGGAGAGGAAAGAGGAAGGGAAGGGAAGGAAGGAGAGGAAGAGAAGGGAAGGGAAGGAGAGTAAAGGGGAAGGGAAAGGAAGGAGAGGAAGAGAAGGAAGGAAAGGAAAGGGAAGGGAAGGGAAAGGAAGGGAAGGGAAGGGAAAGGAAGGGAAGGGAAAGGAAGGGAAGGGAAGGGGAGGGAAGGGGAGGGAAGGGAAGGGGGGGGAAGGGAAAGGCGGGGAGGGAAGGGAAGGGGAGGGGAATTTAAACAGTTCTGCAAGGGAAATGGAAGCAGATGGATGAAGTGGGAGCAAATGTGATCTCTGGGTGGCTAAAGGCTTGCAGCATCCCTCTGTGATGGGATGCTGGCACATGGCTGAACATCAATGTTTCCAAGCTGGGCATCCAGCAGAGATCATCCATCTCCAGAGCACAGGCAGCAGCTCCTGCCTCTGCCAGGATTGATTGTGGCAACAAACTCAGGCTGAAAATCAATGTCCTGATAGAGCAACTTCAGCTCCACTGTTTGAGAACCCTTTCAGTGAAGAAGTTTCTTCTAATCTCCAACCTAAATTTCCCCTGGCACAATGTGAGGCCATTGCCTCTTGTCCTGTCTCTTGTTCCTTGGCACAAGAGCCCAACCCCCACCTGGCTCCAGCCTCCTCTCAAGGAGCTGGACAGAGCCAGAAGGTCTCCCCTCAGCCTCCTTCTCCCCAGCTGTCTTCTCCAGACCCTTCCCCACCTTTCTTGCCCTTCTCTGGCCCTGCTCAAGCCCTCAATGTCCTTCTTGCAGCCAGGAGCCCAACTCTGCCCCCAGTAACTGAGGTATGGCCTCCCTAGTGCCATCAGAGGGGGACAGAGTTTTGGGACACCTGCAGAGGGAACCACTTGTTCCTTCCTGGTAAGTGGAACCAGCCTGAAGGTGCAGCCACCTGGAACATGTGGGTGGTGATGAATTGATCTCCCACTCCACCTGTGAGGCCACTAAATCATCATCCCCTGAGCAGGCATCCACCACCTCCCCTGTCCTCAAGAGCAGCCTTGGAGAAGCTCCATGGCTTCAAGTGAGCACAGAAGCACAAATCCAGGGTGGGTTTGCCCCAGCCTGAAACTCTAAGTGATGGTTTTAAAGGAACAACCTCTTCCTAGCAACCCTCTGGAGCTTTCTCCCCCTCACTGGGGACCTTTCCAAGGCTTGGCTGCCTGCTGACAGGCAGACATGAAGCCCTTCTTCTGAAAAACCAACACAAAAAGGGTTTATTCACCCATGGAAACAGCTTCCACTGCTGCTTTGAAGCAAAAAACAACAACCCAAAGCCTGTCAGGAGTTGTCTCCTGCACAGATAAAACGAGGACAGCAAAGCCCAGGTGAAGAGAGATTCTTTTGTTGTTGTTTGCACAGCATCTTCAGGTTTGGCTCTACAGCAAAAATCCTCTGCCCAGGACACTCCTTTGGTATTCACCCATTTGATTTACTTAGGGGGCATGGAAAGGTCTCCCCCCTGCTCATCAACCCAGGCTTATCAAAGCCAGTTTTCTGGTGGGATCTAACTGGGAGGAGTGGTGACAGCCCCCAGGCTGTGCTGCCATGCAGGGAGCCCTGGGCAGGTGCAGAGCTGGGGGAGAGGAACCTCATGGAGGGCAACCAGGGCAAGGGCAGGGTCCTGCCCCTGGGGAGCAACAACCTCCTGCAGCAGCACATCGGAGGGGGCACCTGCTGGGGAGCAGCTCCAAGGAGAAGGAGCTGAGAGTGCTGGGGGACAAGAAGGTGCCCAGGAGCCAGCAATGTGCCCTGGGGGCCAAGAAAGTCCCAATGGTGTCCTGGGGGCATGGAGAAGAGTGTGGGCAGCAGGGCAAGGGAGGTTCTGCTGCCCCTCTGCTCTGCCCTGGTGAGATCACATCTGCAGCCCTGCATCCAGTTGTGGGCTCCCCAGTTGCAGAGGGACAGGGAAGTGCTGGAGAGAGTCCAGGGCAGGCTGGGAAGCTGCTGAGGGGCCTGGAGCAGCTCTGGGAGGAGCAAAGGCTGAGAGCCCTGGCGCTGAGAGCCTGCAGAAGAGCAGCCCCAGAGGGGAGCTGAGCAATGCTCAGCAAGAGCTAAAGGAGCTGTGGGGGGCAAGAGGCTGGGGCCAGACTCTGCTCACTGGTGCCCAGGGACAGCACAAGGGGCAAGGGGCACAAAGTGGCACCCAGGAGGTTCCATGTGAAGAGGAGGAGAAAGTTGTTTGTTGTGAGGGTGCTGGAGGGCTGGAGCAGGCTGCCCAGAGAGGTTGTGGAGTGTCCTTGTGTGGAGAGCTTCCAACCCCCCCTGGGCATTGTGCTCCTGGGCAAGCTGCTGTGGGGGCAAGAGAAATTTTGAACTCCTTGGTTCTGAACACAGAACAAATCTAAGGGGAAGCTGCTGCTTGCTGAAGCTTTCAGCTCCTCTGACCTCAAACTGATTTTTAGCAGCTGCCCTGGGGTAAGGACTTCAGTGGTGAAGTGCCTGAGGGACACCTGAGCTATCGTCACAGAGGCTTCCACATTATTTGTTGCCTTTTTTTCCTCCCCAGCTGCTGGAAGCAGCTCAGACCTCAAAATGCTCCTTCACAGGATCCCAGAATCCCAGAATGGTAGAGGTTGGAAGGGATCTCTGGGGGTCCAACCCCCCTGCCAGAGCAGGATCCCCTGGAGAGGGGATCACACAGGAACACATCCCAGGTGGGTTTGGAAAGTCTCCAGAGATGGAGACTCCACCACCTCTCCTCTGGGCAGCTTGCTCCAGAGCTCCCACCCTCACATGAACAAAGTTCCTCCTCCTGTTTTGATGCTTCCTGTCTTGTTTGATTGCTTTTCTTCAGGGCCCTCAAACCTTCCAACCACTGCAGTAAGCCGAGTCCCTTCAAGGAGGAGGAATTTATCCTGCCAGGAGAAGGACAATTCTCCATCCACACAACAGCTCAGTGATTGCCAACCACTCCCCAGCAGCTCCTCTCCAAGCCCAGCCTCTCCACCTTGTTGCAGCCTTTACTCTCTCTGTTTGCTCCTGCAGTCAGGGGCTGGGGAGGGAAGGGGAAGGCACATCTCAAACCCAGCTTGGGAAGCCACATCCTGGGTCAGTCTTGAGAGTGGAAATACAAACCAGGGCAATAAAAGAAGTGGGGAAGGTGGTGGTGGCTCAGTGGTGGTGGCTCAGGGGAGTTTGCTCCTCACATCTTGCTGCTGATGCTGTTGGGATTTGGCTCTGCTCTACTCAGACCTCACCTCCAATCCTGCCTCCAGCTCTGCTGTCCCCAGCAGGAGAAGGACACAGAGCTGTAGAGTGAGGCCAGAGGAGGCCACAAAGATGATGCAAGGGCTGGAGCAGCTCTGCTGTGAGCACAGGCTGAGGGAGCTGGGGGTGTGCAGCCTGGAGAGGAGAAGGCTCCAGGGGCACCTCAGAGCTGCCTGCCAGGACCTGAAGGGATCCTGCAGGAAGGCTGCAGAGAGACTTTTGCTGAGGGTGTCCAGAGCCAGGCCAAGGGGGAATGGTTTGAAGCTGAGGCAGAGCAGGGTTAGAGTGGAGCTGAGGAAGAAGTTGTTGATTGTGAGGGTGGTGAGAGTCTGGCACAGGCTGCCCAGGGAGGCTGTGGCTGCCTCCTGCCTGGGGGTGTTCAAGGCCAGGCTGGATGAGGTTTGGGCAACCTGGGCTGGTGGGAGCTGTCCCTGCCCATGGCAGGAAGTCAGAGGAGATGATCTCTGAGGTCCCTTCCAACCTGAGCCATTCTGTGATTCCATGAAATCTCAGCACACAGAATCACAGAATGGTTTGGGGGTGGAAGAGACCTTTAAGGTCCCTTCAAGTCCAAATTTACCCCAGCACTGCCTGGGCACCACCAAACCATGGCCCTCAGCACCACACCTCCATGGCTTTGAGACTCCTCCAGGGATGGGGGACACCACCACTGCCCTGGGCAGCCTGGGCCAGGCCTGCACAACCCTTGTGGGGAAGAAATTGCTCCTCCTGTCACAGGAGGAGCAATAAATCCTGCTGGGGAGAGACCTCCAGGATCACAACTCAAACCCTCCCCTCCCTCCCATCCTGGCTGCGAGCACTTTGGGGCTCTCGTTGTGGGGATGACTTCCTCAGATGTTCTTTTCTTTATTGCATGTGGCAGGCATGAAGCTGCTGCTGTCCCTGGGGAGAAGGAGGCAACCCAAAGGGGCATTGTCTGTGTTTCATGCCCTTTGCAGCACTGATTGGGCAGGCAGCCCTCGTGCAATGCTCTTAATGAGCTCCACAGCTCTGTCGCCCTTGGGCTGCTCTGAGGCTGAGATTTCCTCCCCTCTGATGTGTCAATTTTACACTTCCACATGGAAGCAGAGGATTAGCTGTGAGCCAGGAGCCTGAGCACAGAAAGGGGAAATGCTCTCAGAAATGTGGAGCACTTCTCCCTCTTTGGAGTGAAGCTGGAGAGGATCAACAGAGCTTGAAAAGCAGACAAAGGGAAGAGGAGATGAAGGAGATGAAGAAGATGAAGCAGCACAACCCCAGGCTGAGATTGGAGAGAAATACTGAGCCTGGGATGGGAAAGAGAAGTGCTGTCCCCATCCTGCCAATGGACAAGAGAAGTCCAAAGAAGAGCCAGGAGGAGGATTTGGGGACTTGAGCATCTCCCCTGTGCAGAGAGACTGAGAGCCCTGCGGCTCTTTAGTCTGGAGAAGGCTGAGAGGGATCTGAGAGGGACAAAACCAAGTGCAAGGTCCTGCAGCTGGGTCGAGGCAATCCCAAGCACAAATCCAGGCTGGGCAGGGACTGGCTGGAGAGCAGTCCTGAGGAGAGGGACTTGGGGATGCTGGGGGAGGAGAAGCTCAACAGGAGCCAGCAGTGAGCACTTGCAGCCCAGAGAGCCAAGCAGAGCCTGGGCTGCAGCAGGAGAAGTGTGGCCAGCAGGGCCAGGGAGGGGATTCTGCCCCTCTGCTCCACTCTGCTGAGACCACTCCTGGAGCTCTGTGTCCAGTGCTGGAGCCTCTGTTCCAGGAAGGATCTGGAGGGGCTGGAAGGTGTCCAGAGAAGGGCCATGAGGATGACCAGAGGGCTGGAGCTGCTCTGCTCTGGAGGCAGCCTGAGAGAGTTGGGGTTGTGCAGGCTGGAGAGGAGAAGGCTCCCAGGAAACCTTCTTGTGGCCTTCCAGGATCTGGAGGGGGCTACAAGAAAGCTGGGGAGGGACTTTTGAGGGTGTCAGGGAGGGACAGGACTGGGGGGGAATGGAATAAAGCTGGAAGTGGGTAGATTCAGACTGGAAGTGAGGAAGAAGTTCTTCCCCATGCGAGTGGTGAGAGCCTGGAATGGGTTGTCCAGGGAGGTGGTTGAGGCTCCATCCCTGGAGGTGTTTGCAGCCAGGCTGGATGAGGCTCTGGCCAGCCTGCTGTAGTGTGAGGTGTCCCTGGGCATGGCAGGGGGGTTGGAACTGGCTGAGCCTTGTGGTCCCTTCCAACCCTGACTGATTCTATGATTCTATGATTCTATGATTCTATGATTCTATGATTCTATGATCTGATCAATGTCTATCAATAGCTGAGGAGTGGGGGGCAGGAGGAGGAGGCCAGGCTCTTTCTTTGGTGGTTCACAGTGATAAGACAAGGAACAATGGGTTCAAACGTGAACACAGAAGATTTCAGCTCAACATGAGGAGAAACTTCCTTACAGTGAGGGTGACAGAGCACTGGAACAGGCTGCCCAGGGGGGTTGTGGAGTCTCCTTCTCTGGAGGCTTTACAAACCCACCTGGATGCATTCCTGTGCAGACTACTCTGAGTGACCCTGCTCTGGCAGGGGGGTTGGAGCTGATGATCTCTTGAGGTGCCTTCCTGCCTCTGATGTTCTCTGAGACTGTGAAGTCCTGTCCCCAGCCTGCCAGTGAGGCTCTGGAGCCCTCAGAACAGACAGGGACCTGCTGGAGAGGAGCCAGAGGAGGGCACAGCAATGCTGGCAGGGCTGGAAGGGCTCTGCTGTGAGGCCAGGCTGAGAGAGTTGGGGTTGGTCAGCCTGGAGAAGAGCAGGTTCCAGGGAGACCTCCTGGTGGCCTTGCAGTGCTTCAAGGGCTGAACAGAAAGCTGGGGACAGACTTCTGAGCAGGGCTTGTGGGGACAGGACAAGGGGGGATGGTTTGAACTCAAAGAGGGAGGTTGAGAGTGGAGAGAAGGGAGAAATGTTTGACAGTGAGGGTGCTGAGAGCCTGGCCCAGGCTGCCCAGAGAGGTGAGAGCTGCCCCATCCCTGGCACCACCCCAGCTCAGGTTGTTTGGGGCTGTGAGCAGCCTGTGCTGGTTGGGGATGTCCCTGCTGGCTGCAGGGGGGTTGGGCTGGCTGAGCTTTGAATCTCCCTTCCCAACCCTGGAGCAGGCTGCCCAGAGAGGCTGTGGAGTCTCCCTCTCTGGCGGGGGGGGGGGTTGGGACTGGATGACCTTTGAGGCCCCTTCCAACCCAACCCATTCTGTGAGCCTGTGTCAGGTGGTACCCACACAGAGATGTGGAGGGGCAGAGAGCATTTCTCCCACCTCCTGCAGATGCCAGGACCTCACTGCTGTGCTGCTCTGGGCTCTGCCTCTCCTGCCAATGCAAATGCTGGCTGATTTTTTTTTTTTTTCCAGCAAAGCATCTCCAGTGAGCCCTGGCTGCTGGAGTGGTTGATTTTAAGACACCAATCAGCCCAGAGCAGTGGGAGGTGGAGGTGCTAAGCAAACCCTTTGCATGCAAGGCACAAACTCAGACTGGCAGCAAAGCTCTGTGGACCAGCAGGGATTATTCATCCAAAAGCTCTTTCTTCACTGAGGGAGCATCAGAGAGCCAACAGAGCTGTCACAGAGCTCCTTGATGGACCTTCCCCATGGATGAGGGTGGTGGAAGAGCTCTGACCTCCATCTGAATGGAGTCAATGGCTTAGGATGGCCTGGGATTGAACCAGGGGAGGTTTTAAGTTAGATATTAGGGGGAAGAAAAAACTTCCTTAAAGGGTTGGAAGGCTGAGAGAGTTGGGGCTGTTCAGCCTGGAGAAGAGAAGGCTCCAGGGAGACCTCAGAACAACCTTCCAGTAGCAGAAGGGCTCCAGGAGAGCTGGGGAGGGACCTGGGACAAGGGCTGGGAGTGCCAGGATCAGGGACAATGGCTTGGAGCTGGGAGAGAGAAGACTGAGACTAGAGAGGAGGAAGAAACTCTTTAGAGTGAGGCTGGGGAGAGACTGGAACAGTTGTGGAGGCTCCAAGCCTGGAGGTGTTCAAGGCCAGGCTGGATGAGGCCTTGAGCAACCTGAGCTGGTGGGAGGTGTCCCTGCCCATGGCAGGGGTTGGAACTGGATGGTCTTGAAGGTCCCTTCCAACCCCCAAGGGGTTGAGAGAAGCTCAGGTTTGCTTCTTGACCCCCAGAAATTGCTCTTCCCACCTAGCTTTGAGCCATCTGAGCTGGTGGGAGGTGACTCCTTGAGACATCAATTTTCCTCCTTGAGATCATCCACAGGATCAGAGGATGTGAGGGGTTGGAAGGGACCTCCAGAGATTGTAGAATCAGAGAATTGTTAGGGTTGGAAGGGACCTCAAGGCTCAGCCAGTCCCAACCCCCCTGCCATGGGCAGGGACACCTCACACCACAGCAGGTTGCTCACAGCCACCTCCAGCCTGGCTTCCACCACCTCCCTGGGCAACCTCTGCCAGTCTCTCACCACCCTCATGGGGAACAATTTCTTCCTAAAGTCTAATCTAAATCTACCCTCCTCTAGCTTGGATCCATCCCTCTTAGTCCTATCACTCCCTGACACCTTCAAAAGTCCCTCCCCAGCTTTCCTGTAGCCCCCTCCAGATCCTGGAAGGCCACAAGAAGGTCTCCTGGGAGCCTTCTCCTCTCCAGCCTGCACAACCCCAACTCTCTCAGGCTGTCTCCAGAGCAGAGCAGCTCCAGCCCTCTGCTCATCCTTCTGGCCCTTCTCTGGACACCTTCCAGCCCCTCCAGATCCTTCCTGGAACAGAGGCTCCAGAACTGTTCACAGAGCTCCAGGTGTGGTCTGAGCAGAGTGGAGCAGAGGGGCAGAATCCCCTCCCTGGCCCTGCTGGCCACACTTCTCCTGCTGCAGCCCAGGCTCTGCTTGGCTCTCTGGGCTGCAAGTGCTCACTGCTGGCTCCTGTTGAGCTTCTCCTCCCCCAGCATCCCCAAGTCCCTCTCCTCAGGACTGCTCTCCAGCCAGTCCCTGCCCAGCCTGGATTTGTGCTTGGGATTGCCCTGACCCAGCTGCAGGACCTTGCACTTGGTCTTGTTGAACCTCCTGAGGTTGGCTTGGGCCCAGCTCTGCAGCCTGTCCAGGTCCCTCTGGATGCATCCCTCCCCTCCAGCCTCCCTCCTGCTGAGCTTCTCTTCTCCCAGCACCCCCAAGACCTTTCCTTCAGGGCTGCTCTCCAGCCAGCTGAGATCATCCAGTCCTGCCCCCCCCCAGCCAGAGCAGGACCATAGAATCCAGCAGACAGGAATGCATCCAGATGGGGCTTGAAAGTCTCCAGAGAAGGAGACTCCCCATCCTCTCCAGAGGATCCCAGGGGCTGCCTGGAGAGCTCAGCACCACCCTTACCATCTTCAGCAGTGTGCGGTTGTCCCTCAGGCTCCCAACCATGCCCACAAAGGAGACTCCAAACATGGTGAAGCCCAGCAGGAGGAGGAGGATGGCTGGGGCCAGGAAGATCCCTTCCAAGGTTTTGTGCTTTTGCCTCTCCACCTCAGCATAAATCCCAACACAGAGGATCAGGAGGCCCAGGATCTGCAAGGGAAGCACAGGATGGGATTGAGGCACCATTGAGGGAGGGGAAATAGAGGGAAAAGAACCTGAGAGGTGGTGGTGGAAGATGTTCCATCCAGCCAAGCAAAGCCCACCCCACCAGATGATCCTTAAGGTCTCTTCCAGCCCAAACATTTGATGGTTCCATGACTGCCTTGGGTTTGGCAGAGCCAGAGAGGTTCTAACCACCAGCCCAAGCTCTGCCCTGAGGCAGCATAGCCTCAGTGGAGCAGAGAATCAGAGGACCACAGAATCACCTGGGTTGGAAGGGACCTGATCTAGTTGAGGATGTCTGCAGGGAGGTCAGACTGGTTGAGCTTTGGAGGTCATAGAATAGAATAGAATCCTAGAATCAACCAGGTTGGAAGAGACCTCCAAGGTCATCCACTCCAACCTAGCACCCAGCCCCATCCAATCAACCAGACCATGGCACCAAGAGCCTCATCCAGGCTGAACATCTCCAGGGATGGTGACTCCACCACCTCCCTGGGCAGCACATCCCAAAGGCAAATTTCTCTCTCTGTGAAGAACTTCCTCCTAACACCCAGCCTAGACCTCCCCTGCACAGCTTGAGGCTGTGTCCTCTTCTTCTGCTGCTGAGTGCCTGGGAGAAGAGCCCAACCCCCACCTGGCTACAGCCTCCCCTCAGGTAGTTGTAGAGAGCAATGAGGTCTGCCTGAGCCTCCTCCTCTCCAGGCTGAACACCCCCAGCTCCCTCAGCCTCTCCTCACAGGCCTGTGCTCCAGCCCCCTCCCCAGCCTTGTGCTCCAGACCCCTCCCCAGCCTTGTGCTCCAGACCCCTCTCCAGCCTTGTGCTCCAGACCCCTCCCCAGCCTTGTGCTCCAGACCCCTCCCCAACCTCATTGCCCTTCTCTGGACACCTTCCAGCACCTCAACATCTCTCTTGAATTGAGGAGCCCAGAACTGGACACAGCACTCCAGGTGTGGCCTGAGCAGTGCTGAGCACAGGGCAGGATGAGTTCCCTGCTCCTGCTGCCCACACTATTGCTGATCCAGGCCAGGATGCCATTGGCCTTCCTTGCCACCTGGGCACACTGCTGGCCTCTGTTCAGCTGCTGCCCACCAGCACCCCCAGGTCCCTCTCTGCCTGGCTGCTCTCAGCCACTCTGACCCCAGCCTGTAGCCCTGCCTGGGGTTGGTGTGGCCAAAGTGTAGAACCCTGCCCTGAGCCTTGTTAAATTTCATCCCATTGGCCTCTGCCCACCCATTGAGCCTGTCCAGGTCCCTCTGCAGGGCCCTCCTACCCTCCAACAGATCCACTCCTGCTCCTAACTTGGTGTCATCTGCAAACCTACTGATGATGGACTCATTGCCCTCATCCAGATCATCAAGAAAAATATTGAAGATATCGTCAAGAAAGATACTGAAGAGATCATCAAGAAAGATATTGAAGTCCCTTCCAGCCTGGACCATTCTATGATTCCAAAGCTCCTCCAGTCCAAGCCCTCTGCACTCAGCAGGGACAGCCCCAACCAGATCAGGTTGCCCAGAGCCCTGTTCAGTCTCTCCCTTGAATATCTCCAGGGCTGGAGCCTCAACCACCTTCCTGGGCAACCTGTTGCAGTGTTTCACCACCCTCATGGTGCAGAACTTGTTCCTCACATCCAATCTCAGTCTGCTCTGCTCTGACTTTGAACCATTGCCCTTTGTACTATCACTGCAGGCCTCCTGCATGACTCATTTCACTCCAGGGCTTGAGCCCCCACTTGCACCCAGCCCCATGGCAAGCTGCTTGCCCTCTCTCCACACACCAGCTCCAAGAGTGAGTTCCGAAGCTCCCTGCCCCATCCTGAACCACTGTGTCGGTGTGAGCTGAAATTCCCCCCCCACCGACAATAACCAGGCTAGCCCAGGCTAACCCCAACTGAGAGGCCTACCACCAATGCTGGGGCTCCCATATCAAAACACCTGGCTAGCCAAGACAGGACTGGCTCATTATCTCCTCTGATGTAATCCTTTCTCACATGTCTAATTTCCTGTCTGGGTGCATTAGCTGACTGTATGTCATCCTCATCCTCATCATCATCATCATCCTCCTGAGGTCGCTGTCCCCATAATCCTATTTTAATCCTCCGTTGAATTTCTTTGAGTTCAGAGGCACTACCAGCAGTTGCTAATCTACCAGGGTCTACATCCTGACCTACATTTCCATCATCCATGTGGGGTCTCAAGAGGTCTACCAGAGTTTTAAGGCTAACCCTCTCTTCCTCATCAGAAGGATCTTTCTTAAGAGAGGGACCCTGAGTAGAAGGACCCTCATCTCCATCTGCACCATCTCCTGCAGCATCTGCATCTCCTTTACGCTTTCTGGTTACAGTGGCCACCAAATTTACTGGCTTGGCTTTCACATTCACAGCAGAATTGGAAGAGCAAGTAGCCTTATGTCTTTCTTGATACAGTGCTATCAGTAGCCATATGATTATTCCAAGAAGCAACAAAATTAAGATTAAGGCTAGTACAAGATACCTAAGGTACCACTGGTTCCAAAGACCCTCTGTAGTTGTAAGAGGAGTAACAAACTCATATGTGTCTGCTAGCAGATCCATAGTTGAGTTACCATAGCTTCTTAGCCCAATAAGACCATAACAGAATTCACCAACATTCAGTAACTTGTTCTTAACCCAAAGAAACGACTTATATGCCACGTATCTCACAATCTTGTCTATCATGCAGGAAACAGCCCATCTGTAAACAATCACACTGATAACAGAGGAAATAAAATTACTCAAAATCCAAAACAGCTTCATTTTGCTTCCTAATCTGAGCAGAAATAAATCACAAGCAATCGAGCCCCGAGTTGGAGCGCCAAAAATAAAAAGTGTGTCGGTGTGAGCTGAAATTCCCCCCCCACCGACAATAACCAGGCTAGCCCAGTCTGGAAGCAAATGAAAAGCTGTATTTACAAGCAGAGTCTAAAAATCTACAATGAAATGCAATGAATATGTACAAATATACAAAATTCACAACATTCACAGATATATACAATCAACAGAAAAAGCACAACCGATCTCCCTTTGCTTCCCCCCAAGGGGACCCTTCCAAAGGGGCCTCCCTCTCCCAGGAGCTTCCCCCCCAGACCCCCCTGGACAGAGAAGCAGAGTTAGTTAAGCAGAAACTTAGCTGCCAAGGTCAGTGTGTTATCTTCAGCCAGAAGAGAAGAAGAAACAGCAGCCAGACAGCCCAGCAACTGCCCCCACTGCCGAACGCAGAATGTGCCGAATGCCTACTTTGTTTTGGGTAATAGTTCTTAAACATTTCTATCTATCCAATGGAAGTGTTTAGAACAATCGTTATTTTGCTTTCTTACACCCAATAGTGACTTATTTACATTCTTTCACTTTCTCTGTTTTGAACTTTGCAAGGAAAAATTAAAAAGACAGTTTCAAACCACCACAACCACTTTTGATCCTGGGATGAAAAAGCACCAGGAATGAAAAGCCACCAAGGATTGATGCCAACCTTCCTCCCCTCCCTTCTCCCTCCCTGGGAACAGCTCTAACTGCAGCAGAGAGCCTGAGGCCTCTGGGCTAAAGCAGGGCTTCCAGAAGGGCTGGTTGCATCCAGCAGCTCCTTCCACATCAAAGCCCAAAGCTTCTTCCCAAGGGTCTCATTCTCCCTGTGGCTGCTGGCCCCGTGGCACAGCCAAAGGCTTCTTAGGCTGGTGCCAAGCTGGCACCTGTAAAGGTCAGAGAGGAACCTGAGGAGCAGCTGGAGCCATTTCATGCTGCTTTTTGCAGCCTTCCCCATTCTAAATCACAGCTGCAGGCTCCAGGGGGAAAGCCCTGGGCTGCAGGCACCTGCATGCAAAACCCTACAGCTGCAAAGAGAAGGAAAAAGCCTTTTTGACACTCTTTTTGCAGGCTCACAGGATCACAGAGGATCCCAGGTAAAAGTCCTCCCAGTTCCCATCACCCTTCTGGATCCCAGGGAAAAGCCCTCCCAGTTCCCATCACCCTTCTGGATCCCAGGTAAAAGACACAAATAATGAAGATCTCTAGAGGTCTAGTGGAGGAAAAGAAGATTATGAGGAGCAGTCAGCATGGATCCAACCATGCTTGAGCAATCTGATGGCCTTCCATGGTGGTGGGACTGGTTGGGTAGATGAGGGGAGAGCAGTGGTGGCCACCTTGACTCCAGCCAGGCTTTGGGCACTGGCTGCCATGGCATCCTCACAGGGAATCACAGAGTCACAGCTCAGAGGATGTCAGGGGTTGGAAGGGACCTCTGGAGAGCTTCCATCCAAGCCCCTGCCAGAGCAGGACCACAGAATCCAGCACAGGGCACACAGGAACACATCCAGACAGGGCTGCAAAGGCTCCAGACAAGGAGACTCCACAACCTCTCTGGGCAGCCTGCTCCAGGCCTCTGGGAGCCTCCCAGTGCAGAAGTTCCTCCTGCTGCTGAGCTGCAACCTCCTGTGCTGCAGTTTCCATCCTTGGCCTAGCCCAGGGTGCAAGTGAGCAGAGCCTGGCCCCTGCCTCCTGCCCCCCAGCCCTCAGCTCTTGAGAGACATTGAGCAGATCCCTCTCAGCCTTCTCCTCTCCACACTCACCACCCCCAGGGCTCTCAGCCTCTCCTCCCCAGGCACTGCTCCAGGCCCTTCAGCATCCTTGGAGCCCTCCCATGGACTTTTCCAAGAGGCTTCACTGCTCCTAAGGACTTCACTCAAACTCTTCTTGGGGGAAGCTCTTCTTGGCAGTTGGATTGGATGACCTCTGGAGGTCCTTTCCAACCCAGACCACTCCATGATTCCCTGATTCCTGCTACTTCACAGAACTGCCTGGTTGGGAAAAACAAGAGACACTGGCACAGGTTGCCCAGGGAGGCTGTGGATGTCCTCCCCCTGGAGGTGTTCAGGGCCAGGCTGGATGAATCCTTGAGCAACCTGGGCTGCGGGGAGGTGTCCCTGCCCATGGCAAGGGGTTGGAACTGGATGAGCTTTGAGGTCCCTTCCCACCCAACCCATTCTGTGATTCAATTCTTAAGCTTTGCTCCCAGCCTTTGCTTTTTTTTTTAGGAGGTTGATTGTTTTCTTCTCTGCTCCTCTCTGGACACAATTTCTGGTGCATTTTTGTAGCCAGTTCATGTCCATCAGTCACTGTCAGCTGCCAGGCTTCCATCTCTGAGGGCACTGAAATCTCTCAGGCAGGGAAATTTGGACTCCTTCACAGGACCAGAGAGTTGCCAACCTTGGTAAAGACCTTCAGGAGCACTGAGGCCAATGATTAGCTTAACACCAAGCAGTCCTTGATTAAATCTTGTCCCCAAGCACTATGTCTACACAGCTCTTAAGCACCTCCAGGGATGGGGACTCCACCACCCTGTCCCTGGGCAGCCTGTCCAGGGCCTGAGAACCCTTTCTGGGAAGAAATTCTTCCTCATATCCACCTGAACTTCCCTTGGTGCAGCTTGAAGCCATTTCCTCTTGTCATGGAATGGGTTGGGTTAGAAGGGACCTCAAAGCTCATCCAGTTCCAGCCCCCTGCCATGGGCAGGGACACCTCCCACCAGCCCAGGTTGCTCATGGCCTCATCCAGCCTGGCCTTGAACACCTCCAGGGAGGGGACAGCCACAGCCTCCCTGGGCAACCTGTGCCAGTCTCTCCCCAGCCTCACTGCAAAGAATTTCTTCCTCATCTCCACTCTCAGTCTCTCCTCTCCCAGCTCAAAGCCATTGTTCCTCATCCTATCACTCCCAGCCCTTGTCCAAAGTCTCTTCCCAGCTCTCCTGGAGCCCTTCAGGTACTGCAAGGCTGCTCTGAGGTCTCCCTGGAGCCTTCTCTTCTCCAGCCTGAACAGCCCCAACTCTCCCAGCCTGGCCCCACAGGGGAGGTTCTGCAGCCTCTGCTCATCTTGGTGGCCTCCTCTGGACCCTCTCCAGCAGCTCCAGAGCCTTCTTGTGCTGGGGGCCCCAGAGCTGGAGGCAGTGCTGCAGGTGGGGTCTGAGCAGAGCAGAGCAGAGGGCAGAATCCCCTCCCTGTGCTGCTGCTCTCCCTGCTCTGGATGCAGCTCAGCACTCAGCTGGCTCTGGGCTGCCAGGGACCATTGCTGGCTCCTGGGCAGTTTGTCACCACCTGACACCCCCAAGACCTTCTCCTGCAGGCTGCTCTCAAGCAGTGTTCTGTCACTTGTTACCTGAACAGACCAACCCCCACCTGGCTCCAGCCTCCTCTCAGGGAGCTGGACAGAGCCAGAAGGTCTCCCCTCAGCCTCCTTCTCCCCAGCTCCCTCAGCTGCTCCTCCCCAGCCCCTCTTCTCCAGACCCTTCCCCACCTTTCTTGGCCTTCTCTGGCCCTGCTCCAGCACTTCAGTTACAGGGAAGCAGAGATGCAGCCCAGTTGCTGCTCACAGCCTTTTAATCCCAGTTTCATCTTTCCCCTTTGTTCTGAGCCCCAGGTTGGTGCTGGGGATGAGGTTTGATTTGATGTTTATCTCTTAGAGGGGGTCCCAGGATTGTCACTTGGCTGTGAGGGTGGGGGGCAGGCATTAATGCACTTCCCTGGGCTAATCAGAGCCACTCTCCCCCCTTTGAACTAATCCATCTGTGATGAGAGTGAGGAAAGGGATCACAGGGAGTGCAGAGAGCAAACCCAGGAGGGGGTTCAAGGGCTGGATGCTGGAGGAGCTGAGGAGGCAGCATGCATGGGATGGGCTTCAGCTGCTAGAAAGCAAGGAGGGTTGGCAGGATGGGCACGTGAGCTGCTTCCAAACAGCTTTCTGCAGGGCTGAAAAGAATCCTTGATAAGCTTCAGGATAAAAAAAACAACTTTTCCAGGGCTGAAAAAGTATCCCTGGGAAGTTTAAAGGATGTGGTGTGGCTGAGGCTGCTGCAGAGCAGGCTCAGAACTTCCTCCCAGTGTCACCATGGGGCAGGGAGGAGCCCAGGTGGTGCCTTGCAGGGGTTTAGAGAGGGGAACACAGCAGTTGGCATGGGGAAAATGTGACTGAGGTGAGGAAATGGAAGTGCAAAGGGGAAATGGAAGAGCAAAGAGAGAATGGAAGTGCAAAGAGGGAATGGAAGTGCAAAGAGGGAATGGAAGTGCAAAGAGGAAATGGAAGTGCAAAGAGGAAATGGAAGTGCAAAGAGGAAATGGAAGTGCAAAGGGGAAATGGAAGTGCAAAGGGGAAATGGAAGTGCAAAGGGGAAATGGAAGTGCAAAGGGGAATGGAAGTGCAAAGAGGGAGTGGAAGTGCAAAGAGGGAGTGGAAGTGCAAAGAGGGAGTGGAAGTGCAAAGGGGAAATGGAAGTGCAAAGAGGGAATGGAAGTGCAAAGGGGAAATGGAAGTGCAAAGGGGAAATGGAAGTACAAAGAGGGAATGGAAGTGCAAAGGGGAAATGGAAATGCAAAGGGGAAATGGAGTGGAAAGAGGGAATGGAAGTGCAAAGGGGAAATGGAAGTGCAAAGGGGAAATGGAAATGCAAAGGGGAAATGGAAGTGCAAAGAGGGAATGGAAATGCAAAGGGGAAATGGAAGTGCAAAGAGGGAATGGAAGTGCAAAGAGGGAATGGAAATGCAAAGGGGAAATAGAGTGGAAAGAGGGAATGGAAGTGCAAAGGGGAAATGGAAGTGCAAAAAGGAAATGGAAGTGCAAAAAGGAAATGGAAGTGCAAAGAGGGAATGGAAATGCAAAGGGGAAATGGAAATGCAAAGGGAACTGTGAGTGTGAAGAGATCTGCTAAGGCTTTGCCAAGGTCCTGCAGCTGGCTCAGGGCACTGCCAGGCACAGATCCAGGCTGGGTGGGGAATGGCTGCAGGGCAGCCCTGAGGAGAAGGACTTGGGGGTGCTGGAGGTGCAGAGCTGGACAGGAGCTGGCACTGAGCACTGCCAGCACAGCCCCAGCCTGGCCTGGGCTGATCCCCAGCAGTGTGGGCAGCAGGGGCAGGGAGGGGATTCTGCCCCTCTGCTGTGCTCTGCTGAGACCTCCCTGCAGTGCTGGGGCAGCTCTGGAGCCCTCAGCACAGACAGGGACCTGGTGGAGAGGGGCCAGAGAAGGACACAGCAATGCTGGCAGGGCTGGAAGGGCTCTGCTGTGAGGTCAGGCTGGGACAGTTGGGCTTGGTCAGCCTGGAGGAGGCTCCAGGGAGACCTTCTGGTGGCCTTGCAGTACCTGAAGGAGCGCCAGGAGCTCTGGGGAAGGATTTTGAGCAAGCTGGGCAGGTGGGAGCTGTCCCTGCCACTGGCAAGGGGTTGGGACTGGATGAGCTTTAAGTTCCCTTCCAGCCCAAAGCATTCTATGATTCAGGCTGGACCCCAGCCCATCCCTGCACCTCAGCTCCACCCAAGTTGTTCTTCTATTCCAAGCAGCTGAAGGCACAAGAAAACATCACACACCTCGAGGAAGGGGAGGGAGGTCCTGGCACATCTCCCAGCAAAGGCAGATTGCAAAGGAAGACCTGCTGGGAGATAATGAGTCTTGGAAGGACAATCAAGGAGTGATGCTGGAAGAGGGATGTGAGTGGAAAAGAGTTGGTCAGAGAGCTCAGCATGCCCTAAGAAGTGCTGCTTGTGGGTTTGGAGCAAACCAGGACCTATGGAGCACCACCAAAGGGGGAAGAACCACAGATTTCAGAGAATCCAGGAATGGCTCAGGCTGGAAGGGACCTCAGAGATCATCTCCCCCAACCTCCCCACCATGGGCAGGGACACCTCTCAGCCAGACTCAGGTTGCCCAAACCTCATCCAGCCTGGCCTTGAACACCCCCAGGCAGGAGGCAGCCACAGCCTCTCTGGGCAGCCTGTGCCAGACTCTCACCACCCTCACAATCAACAACTTCTTCCTCAGCTCCACTCTAACCCTGCTCTGCCTCAGCTTCAAACCATTCCCCCTTGGCCTGGCTCTGGACACCCTCAGCAAAAGTCTCTCTGCAGCCTTCCTGCAGGATCCCTTCAGGTCCTGGCAGGCAGCTCTGAGGTGCCCCTGGAGCCTTCTCCTCTCCAGGCTGCACACCCCCAGCTCCCTCAGCCTGTGCTCACAGCAGAGCTGCTCCAGCCCTTGCATCATCTTTGTGGCCTCCTCTGGCCTCACTCCACAGCTCTGTGTCCTTCTCCTGCTGGGGACAGCAGAGCTGGAGGCAGGATTGGAGCTGAGGTCTGAGCAGAGCAGAGCCCAGGGGCAGAATCTCCTCTCCTGCCCTGCTGCCCACACTCCTCTGGCTGCAGCCCAGCTCACAGCTGCCTTTGGGCTGCAGGAGGGCACTGCTGGCTCCTGGGGAGCTGCTCAGCACCCAGCACCCCCAAGGCTCTTTCTTCAGGGCTGCTCTCAACACACTCTGCACCCAGCCTGGAGCTGTGCCTGGGGTTGGCCCAACCCAGCCGCAGGAGCTTGCACTTCTCCATCCAACACTGGCTCAGCTCATCCCACTTTGGGCAGGGATGAGGAGGAAAACTTTGCCCAGCCCTTGCACACTCCAGCTGCTTGGGTTTCCATCTCTGGGGACTCCTGGAAGGCTTTTTTTTTTGACCCTCTAAATTGACGCAGCTGGATCTGGATCTATTCCAGAGAGATATTCCAGATTCCTTGCATCACAGCCCTTCCACCACCCACCCCTGCTGCTGTGGGGAGCCTCCTAATGAAGGTTGCTGCTGCCTCCTCTGTACTTACTCATTAATTACTCAGTGATCATCTTAATAACAGTGCAAGCACCAGAGAGACAACAACCACAACTGCTCTGCAAGAGCTCTGCAGAGAAGCCAAGCTGTGCTTAACCAGTCTGTGTTTAACTGATCTGTGTTTAACAGATCTGAGCTTAATTTATCTGTGCCTAACCAATCTGTGCTTAACCAATCTGTGCCTAACCAATCTGTGCTTAACTGATCTGTGCCTAACCAACCTCTGCTTGACCTCTAACCAGCCATGGACTCATGGAATTGTTTTGGTTGGAAGAGACCTCTGAGTCCAACCATCAACCCCAACCCCACTAAACACCAAAGAGATCACAGCTCAGAGGATGTCAGGGGTTGGAAGGGACCTCTGGAGAGCTTCCAGTCCAAGCCTCTGCCAGAGCAGGAGCAGAGAATCCAGCACAGGGCACACAGGAACACATCCAGACAGGGCTGCAAAGGCTCCAGACAAGGAGACTCCACAACCTCTCTGGGCAGCCTGCTCCAGGCCTCTGGGAGCCTCCCAGTGCAGAAGTTCCTCCTCCTGCTGAGCTGCAACCTCCTGTGCTGCAGTTTCCATCCAGTGCCCCTTGGCCTAGCCCAGGGTGCAAGTGAGCAGAGCCTGGCCCCTGCCTCCTGCCCCCCAGCCCTCAGCTCTTGAGAGACATTGAGCAGATCCCTCTCAGCCTTCTCCTCTCCACACTCACCACCCCCAGAGCTCTCAGCCTCTCCTCCACAGGCACTGCTCCAGGCCCTTCAGCATCCTTGGAGCCCTCCCTTGGACTCTCTCCAGCAGATCCCTGTCCTTCCTGAACTGGGGAGACCAGAGCTGGATGCAATATTCCAGCTGTGGCCTCAGCAGGGCAGAGCAGAGGGGGAGGAGAACCTCCCTGGCTCTGCTGAATGCCCCCCAGGACCCCCTTGGCCTTCCTGGCCCCCAGGGCTCATTGCTGTGCCATGCAGAACTTGCTGCCCACCAGCACTGCCAGCTCCTTCTCCTTGGGGCTGCTCTCCAGCAGATCCCCTCCCAAGCTGTCCTGCTGCAGTTGATTCTTCCTGCCCAGCTGCAGGACTCTGTGTTGAACCTTGACCCAATGATCCCCCATGGGCCTTGAGCAGCCTGGGTTAGCAGGAAGTGTCCCTGCCCATGGCAGGAGGGTTGGAACTGGATGACCTCCAAGGTCCCTTCCAACCCAATCCACAGGATCATAGATCTGGTATCACCTCAACTCCAGACCCACAGGACCCCAGTGCCAGGAGTGGTGCCACAAATCCATGGGGACAGCAGCACGACCTGGAAGGCTGCCAAGGGCCCAGCAGCAGATGTGGCTCCTGCCAGGGTGAAGGACACCAAAGGGATGAGTCAACCCCAGCCAAGCCAAGGCAAGGCTGCAAGCTCTCCTTATTTGGGAACATCACAAAAGTCATCCTGAGGATGGCTTCAAGCCCACAGAGCCCCTGGCAGCTGGGGGATGTGGCAGAGCACTGGTGTGGGGAGGAGCAGAAGGAAAGGGCATCACCTCCTTCTCCACCCACACTGACCAGTGGTGTAGAACTAAAGGCAATCCTCTGGGGTTTGATAGCTCTGGCTCAGAGCAGAAGTGTTCTGCTCAGCTCCTGATGGCCTGCCTGGCTTGGGAGTAGCACATGAGGCACTCCTGCTCCTGCTCATCCTCCTGGCCCTGCTCCTTTTCTGCTCATCCTCCTGATCCTGGTCATGGTCCTGCTCCTGCTCCTGCTCCTTCTCCTGGTCCTGGTCCTTCTCCTGTTCCTGCTCATCCTCCTGCTCCTGCTCCTTCTCCTGTTCCTGCTCATCCTCCTGGTCCTGCTCCTGTTCCTTCTCCTGCTCATCCTCTGTGGCAGTTTAGGCTGGATGCCCCCTGCCACTGCTGCATGAGATACACCTCTGGTGTCCTGGGTGCCCACCCACAGGGGTGGACACAGGAAACGACGTATTTCTACCCATAAATCCTGCACCCTATAAAGCCATCTGCAGAGTCATTCTCTTCCTCTTTCTTCCCTCTGCTCCCATGGGAGATGTCCTCTCTTATCGGGTAATGCTGGGGGGGTATCTCAGGCCTCTTAGGCCTGGCTAGGCCTAATGCCAGGAGGAGAATGGAGGGGGGGGGCAGTCTCAGACCTGGCCAGCCTGAGACTTGCCTAGCAGTGGGAGGGGTGGGGGGGGAAAAAAGAGCCCTGAGGTGTTGGGTAGACCCTCAGGTGGGAGGGAGGGAGGATTGGGAAGCTTTTTGGGAATTCTGTGAGGGGGTTCTGTATGCCTTAGGATGTTCTTTTCCACTATGCTTTGTAGTTTGTGGTTTTCTGTAGCTTCACCAATTGCTTTTCCATTTAAACTTTTCCATCACTCTCCAATCCGTTTGTGTGTCACTCTTTTTTTGCCCCTTTCGGGGCAAGAGATGTTCTGGCTGGCCTCAAACCAGCACATCCTCCTGCTCCTGCTTCTGCTCCTTCTCCTGTTCCTGTTCCTGCTCCTGCTCCTTCTCCTGCTCATCCTCCTGCTCCTGCTCCCATTCCTTCTCCTGCTCATCGTCCTGCTCCTGCTCCTTCTCCTGCTCCTGCTCATCCTCCTGCTCCTTCTCCTTCTCCTGCTCCCATTCCTTCTCCTGCTCATCCTCCTGCTCCTGCTCCTTCTCCTTCTCCTGCTCATCCTCCTGCTCCTGCTTCTGCTCCTTCTCCTGTTCCTGCTTCTGCTCCTTCTCCTGTTCCTGCTTCTGCTCCTTCTCCCATTCCATCTCCTGCTCATCCTCCTGCTCCTTCTCCTGCTCCTACTCTTGCTCCTGCTCTTGTTCCTCCTCCTGATCCTATTCCTGCTCCTGTCCCTACTCCTACTCCTGTTCCTTCTCTCACTCCTGCTCCTCCTGCTCTTGCTCCTGGTCCTATTCCTGCTCCTTCTCCTACTCCTGCTCCTACTCTTGCTCCTGTTCCTGCTCCTACTCCTGCTCATCCTCCTTCCCCTGCTCCTGTTCCTGCTTCTCCTTCTCCTTCTTTTTCTCCTGCTCCACCTTCTTCTCCTGCTCCTGGTCCTGGTCCTATTCCTGCTCCTTCTCCTACTCCTGCTCCTACTCTTGCTCCTGCTCCTACTCATCCTCCTTCCCCTGCTTCTGTTCTTGCTCTGGCTCCTGTTCCTGCTCCTCCTTCTGCTCCTGCTCCTCCTTTTTCTCCTGCTCCTCCTTCTTCTCCTTCTCCTGTTCCTGTTCCTGCTCAGGGGGGTTCATTGTAAGGTGCAAGGGAGCAACTGGGCTGTGGAAAGTGCTGGAAGCTTTCAGTCATTAAAAGATAGAATCAGGGTGGTTAAAAAGCACAAAATAACAACTGCTGGTGGTATGCAGGCACTGGGCACTGGGGGGGCACAGCTTGAGTGCTGGGCTCAGGGTTGGGCTCCTCACTCCAAGAAGGACACTGGGGGCTGGAGCAGGGCCAGAGAAGGGTAACAAAGCTGGGGAAGGGTCTGGAGAAGAGGGCTGGGGAGAAGCAGCTTTAGGCTGAAGATTAGGAAGAAATCCTTTAGAGTGAGGGTGGGGAGAGACTGGCACAGGTTACCCAGGGAGGCTGTGGATGCTTCCTCCTTGGAGGTGCTTAAAACCAGGCTGGATGAGGCCTTGAGCAACCTGGGCTGGTGCCATGATGATGATGATGGGAAAGCTTCAGAGGGGGCAAGAGATGTGGTGAGACACTAGGAGAGTTCAGCCTGGGGAAGAGAAGGCTCCAGGGAGACCTCAGAGCAACCTTCCAGTACCTGAAGGGGCTCCAGGAGAGCTGGAAAGGGACTTTGGAGAAGGGCTGGGAGTGCCAGGATGAGGGACAATGGCTTTGAGCTGGGAGAGGGGAGATTGAGACTGGAGATGAGGAAGAAATTCTTTGCAGTGAGGGTGGGGAGAGACTGGCACAGGCTGCCCAGGGAGGCTGTGGCTGCCTCCTCCCTGGAAGTGCTTAAAACCAGGGTGGATGAGACCTTGAGCAAGCTGGGCTGGTGGGAGGTGTCCCTGCCCATGGCAGGGGGTTGGGACTGGAGGAGCTTTGAGGTCTCTTCCAACCCAACCATTCTGTCATTGTCTGATTCATCTCCTGAATTCCCACTCAGGGAAGGTTAAATGTCCAAAGCCTTCCATGCAAGCAAGAAGCTCCTGCACAAGGAGGGTCTCCTCCTGCACAACTGGGTGTCTTCTGCATAAGGAGGGTCCCCTCTTGCACAACTGGGGGTCTCCTCCTGCACAGTTGGGGGTCTCCTGCACAAGGAGGGTCCCCTCTTGCACAATTGGAGGTCTCCTTCTGCACAACTGGGGGTCTCCTGCACAATGAGGGGCTTCTCCTGCACAACTGGGGGTCTCCTGCACAATGAGGGGCTTCTCCTGCACAACTGGGGTCTCCTCCTGCACAAGGATGGTGTCCTTGTCCTGCACAGTGAGGGCCTCCTCCTGCACAACTGGGAGCTCACCTCCTGCACAATGAGAGTCTCCTCCTGCACATTTGGGTGTCTTCTGAACAAGAAAGGTCTCCTCCTGCACAATGAGGGTCTCCTCCTGCAGATTTGGGGGTCTCCTGAACAAGGAAGGTCTCCTCCTGCACAAGGAGGGTCTTCTCCTGCACAATTGGGGTCTCCTCCTGCACAACTGGGGGTTCACCTCATGCACAATGAGGGCCTCCTCCTGCCCAGTGGGGGTCTCCTGCACAATGAGGGTCTTCTCCTGCACATTTGGGGGTCTCCTGCACATTTGGGGGTCTCCTGCACATTTGGGGGTCTCCTCCTGCACAACTGGGGGTCTCCTGCTGCACAACTGGGGGTCTCCTGCCCAGTGGAGATCTCCTGCACAATGGGGGTCTCCTCCTACACAAGTGGGGGTTTACCTCCTGCACAATGAGGGTCTCCTCCTGCACAGTTGGGGGTCTTCTCCTGCACACCTGGGGGTCTCCTGCCCAGTTGGGGTCTTTACTGAGTGCATTTGGCCGTGGGGAAAGCCAAAGCCTCCCTCTGCTTCCCGAGGCCTTGCAGGGCTCCTCAGCACCGATGAATTCCCACAGCGGCGATGTGCAAATGAGGCCAGAAGTAGGTCAGGCAGCTGGGAAGCTCTCAGGAGCTGAGCAATCCCTATGGAGCTGTGTGAGGACCAGCCAGGGGGGAAGGCAGGCTGGCTCAGAGGGAGGCAAAGTGGCTCTTTTACTTAGTTTATTTTCATTTCCCCCCTTTTGCAGCTCCTTTCCACTCACTGGGAAATTCTTAGGACTCTTCTTGCTGGAGGATGCTTCAAGGAGCCCTCAGAAGACCCCAGGAATCCACAAGCACCTGGCAGTGTGGTTGTGCTGCTTCAGCCCAACCTTCATCTTCCTCTGCTTCAGCCCAGCCTTCCTCTGCCTCTGCTTCAGCCCAGCCTTCCTCTGCCTCTGCTTCAGCCCAGCCTTCCTCTGCCTCTGCTTCAGCCCAGCCTTCCTCTGCCTCTGCTTCAGCCCAGCCTTCCTCTGCCTCTGCTTCAGCCCAGCCTTCCTCTGCCTCTGCTTCAGCCCAGCCTTCCTCTGCCTCTGCTTCAGCCCAGCCTTCATCTGCCTCTGCTTCAGCCCAGCCTTCATCTACCTCTGCTAAACATTCAGATTCATTAGGAGCAAAGCCTGAACCTCCTTCCACCCATCCCTGCAGCTGCCTCAAGACTTTTGAGGGAGGGAAACCTCAAACTGAGCAGAACTCAGCTCCTGAGAGAAACCAAACCCCTGGGGAAAGGTCTTCCAGCAGCTTCATTTTAAAAGCAAAGCTACTGCACAAACCTTCAAACCCCACAAATGGGTTAAGACATCTGGATTTGGTGGTTGTTTTGGTCTCACTGGCAGCAGGAAGGTCCTGGACACTCTGTGGGAAATGTTTAGAGGCCACCAGCAGCCTGGCCTGGAGCAACAATGCTGTGGGCAGCAGGAGCAGGGCAGGGATTGTGCCCCTGGGCTGGGCACTGGGGAGGCCACAGCTTGAGTGCTGGGGGCAGGGTTGGGCTCCTGGCTCCAAGAAGGACCTTGAGGGCTGGAGCAGGGCCAGAGAAGGGCAAGAAAGGGAAGGATCTGGAGAAGAGGTCTGGGGAGGAGCAGCTGAGGGAGCTGGGGAGGAGGAGGCTGAGGGGAGACCTTCTGGCTCTGTCCAGCTCCCTGAGAGGAGGCTGGAGCCAGGTGGGGGTTGGGCTCTTGTGCCAAGGAACAAGAGGCAATGGCCTCAGGTGTCACCAGGGGAGTTTTAGGTTGGATATTAGAAGAAAATTCTTCACTGGAAAGGTTCTCAAAGACTGGAACAAGTTGCCCAGGGAGGTGGTTGAATCCCCATCCCTGGAGGTGTTTCAGAGCTGTGGTGCTGAGGGCCATGGCTCAGCCCCAGCCTTGGCAGAGTCAGAGAATGGTTGGAGTGGATGACCTGAAAGGTCTTTACCAACCAAAAGCACTCTGTGAGATGCTCAAAGTCTCCTCTCCCCTCCAGAGGCTTCCTACCCAGCAGACCATGAGGAAATCAGAGATAATGAGCCAGAAGCCTCCTGGTTTTCTCATTCTCCCTCCTGCCCTGGGCTGGGCACTTGTTTGGCAGAGTGAGACAACAGCTCCTGCTGTCCCCAGCCTGTGAAGGCAAGCTGAGTCCTGCCAACGAGCTCAGGCATGAAATAAAAAAAAACCCAAACAAATAAATAAGGACATGAAAAGCATTTTTCAGGCTCTGCTTCTCACCTCCTTCCCCTCTCCCACCCCAGCCTGGGTGTCTCTGCCATGGCACAGCCAGGAGGTGACACACACTGCCCACGGGGCAAGGAGGCTTCCTGCCCCCTCAGGAGGAAACACCTGCAAATACCTGCCAGGGTTATGCAAGACCAACCCCAGGGAGGTGCCAACCTCCCATCTCCTGCCTTACCCCCAGGCCACACAGAGCTGAGGGCACACAGACCCCAAAGGGATGAGGAATTTCCTGCTTCCCCTCCTTCCCTGCTCCATCCCTCCCCACTGCCAGGGCTGCCTCGATCCAACTTGTAGCTCAACGATTCCAAACTGCTTAAAAAGGAGATTTTTCTCTCTCTCTTTGTTTTTTAACCTCTTTTAAGGAGCAGCCTGGCTGCAATCCGCACCACTCAATGTCTGCTTTCAGCCCCAGGTGGGTGGAGGGCACTCAGCTGGCAGCGCTGTGGTGATAAAACAAAACAACATTAACTCCACCTCGAGGCTCCAAACTCCCCAAATCCCAACCTGCAGCCCCGAAAGATTTGCAAAGCATCTCCAGCGAAGGACAACCCCAAGGGAGCTGCTCTCAAAGCCACCAAACCCCCCCTGGTTTCACCCCCAAATTGCCCATTTTGGTCCTGGGGAGCCCCAAGCGCCAGGAGGCTTCGCTGCAAGAATTCGACGGCTCGGAAGGGGAGAAGTGAACGCTGCCGAGTGAAATCCAGCCCACGGCGTGTGGGGGGTGGGATGGTGGAGGGAAGACCCCGGGAAGGACAGAAAAACGAGGAGAGCACCTACCGAGAAGAGGGTGGCGTAGGCGGACAGGGCGAATTTGATGCTGTAGTAATAGAGGAGGGAATTCCTGCACTCGGAGCCCGCAGCCATCCCTGGAGCTGTGCTGCGAGGGGGCTGTGGGCGGCCTGCCGGACCCTCCCCTCGCCAGCCAGCTTCTGCCCTCCTCCAGCGAGCCCAAACAGCCTCCACATGCAGACAACAGAGGAGCCTTGAACTTCAGCTGCCGGCTCCAGCTTCCGGCTGGCAGGAGCAGAGAGCAGCGCAGGGGGAGGCGGCGGCGAGCGGCCGAGGTTTAACCCTTTGCTGAGGTCGTGCCTGGGATCTGCTGCCAGGAGCATCTGCAAGGCTCTCTTTGCTCCACCAATCCATCTGGATCTCCTGCCAGGAGCATCTGCAAGGCTCTCTTTGCTCCAGCGATCCATCTGGATCTCCTGCCAGGAGCATCTGCAAAGCTCTCTTTGCTCTAGCAATCCATCTGGATCTGCTGCCAGGAGCACCTGTAAAGCTCTCTTTGCTCCACCAATCCATCTGGATCTGCTGCCAGGAGCATCTGCAAAGCTCTCTGCTCCACCAATCCATCTGGATCACCTGCCAGGAGCATGTGCAAGGCTCTCTTTGCTCCACCAATCCATATGGATCTGCCACCAGGAGCACCAGCAAAGCTCTCTTGAAGTAGAGTTACTCCCCCAGTCCACCCAGATCTGCTGCCAGGGGCACCAGCAAAGCTCTTTTAAGTGTGGTTGCTCCACCAAGTCATCTGGATCTGGTGCCTGGGCACCAGCAATGCTCTCTCTGTGTGGGATTGCTTCACCAATCCATCTGGATCTGCTACCAGGAGCACCAGCAAAGCTCTCTTGAAGTAGAGTTACTCCCACAGTCCATCCAGTTGTGCTGCCAGGGGCTCGAGCAAAGTTCTCTGCTCCAACAGTCCATCTGGATCTGTTGCAAGGGCACCAGCAATGTTCTCTTGAAGTGGATTTACTCCACCAATCCATCTGGATCTGCCACCAGGAGCACCAGCAAAGCTCTCTACAAGTCTGGTTGCTCCACCAATCCATCCAAATCTCAGGCCATGGCTGCACCACCAGCAGCTGGGGTGGTCCTGTCCTTGCCACCATGCTGGAAGAGTCCCTTGCAATCCTGCAGCCACCCCCAGGGTGATGAGGCAGCTCAAAATCTATCAAGAGGAAGGACAGATAGTCACAGAATCATGGGGGTTGGTGTGCCAGAAAAACCACAACCCACCCCCAAAATCACACCAGAGAGAGTTGGGACAGAGCCAGGAGCTTCCTATTGGAATTCAGGGCCAGCAGCAAGCAAAGCCAGAGCAGCTTAGCACCCAAACCACTTCTCCACACAGAACCCCAGCATGGTGGGGTCTGGAAGGGAGCTCTGGAGATCATCCACTCCAACCCCTCACTGACCACAACCCTCTGAGCTCTGTCCCTCAGCCAGTTCCCCACCCCCCTCACTGTCCACTCATCTAACCCACACTGCCTGAGCTTCTGCTCTGCCCTGCTGAGGCCACAGCTGGAATATTGCATCCAGCTCTGGTCTCCCCAGTTCAGGAAGGACAGGGATCTGCTGGAGAGAGTCCAAGGGAGGGCTCCAAGGATGCTGAAGGGCCTGGAGCAGTGCCTGGGGAGGAGAGGCTGAGAGCCCTGGGGTGGTGAGTGTGGAGAGGAGAAGGCTGAGAGGGATCTGCTCAATGTCTCTCAAGAGCTGAGGGCTGGGTGGCAGGAGGCAGGGGCCAGGCTCTGCTCACTTGCACCCTGGGCTAGGCCAAGGATGGAAACTGCAGCACAGGAGGTTGCAGCTCAGCAGCAGGAGGAACTTCTGCACTGGGAGGCTCCCAGAGGCCTGGAGCAGGCTGCCCAGAGAGGTTGTGGAGTCTCCTTGTCTGGAGCCTTTGCAGCCCTGTCTGGATGTGTTCCTGTGTGCCCTGTGCTGGATTCTGTGGTCCTGCTCTGGCAGGGGCTTGGATGGAAGCTCTCCAGAGGTCCCTTCCAACCCCTGACATCCTCTGAGCTGTGACTCTGTGATTCCCTGTGAGGATGCCATGGCAGCCAGTGCCCAAAGCCTGGCTGGAGTCAAGGTGGCCACCACTGCTCTCCCCTCATCTACCCAACCAGTCCCACCACCATGGAAGGCCATCAGATTGCTCAAGCATGGTTGGATCCATGCTGACTGCTCCTCATAATCTTCTTTTCCTCCACTAGATCTCCAAAGATCTTCACTATTTGTGGTTTGTGCTTTTTCCCCCACAGCCAACTTTCCCTTCTGCTACTGAGCTGATGAGGGATCAGTGCTCCTCCAGCCACACAAACTCACTCTGAGGCAGCTCCAAGGGTGATGGGAACTGGGAGAGCTTTTCCCTGGGATCCAGAAGGGTGATGGGAACTGGGAGGGCTTTTCCCTGGGATCCAGAAGGGTGATAGGAACTGGGAGAGCTTTTCCCTGGGATCCAGAAGGGTGATGGGAACTGGGAGGGCTTTTCCCTGGGATCCAGAAGGGTGATAGGAACTGGGAGAGCTTTTCCCTGGGATCCAGAAGGGTGATAGGAACTGGGAGAGCTTTTCCCTGGGATCCAGAACGGTGATGGGAACTGGGAGAGCTTTTCCCTGGGATCTAGAAGGGTGATAGGAACTGGGAGAGCTTTTCCCTGGGATCCAGAAGGGTGATGGGAACTGAGAGACCTTTTACCTGGGATGCAGAAGGGTGGTGGGAACTGGGAGGGATTTTACCTGAGTACATTTTCATAGAATCACAGAATGCGTTTGGGTTGGAAGGGACCTCAAAGCCTCTCTGGGCAGCCTGTGCCACACTCTCACCACCCTCACTCTCAACAACTTCTTCCTCAGCTCCACTCTAACCCTGCTCTGCCTCAGCTTCAAACCATTCCCCCTTGGCCTGGCTCTGGACACCCTCAGCTAAAGTCTCTCTGCAGCCTTCCTGCAGGATCCCTTCAGGTCCTGGCAGGCAGCTCTGAGGTGCCCCTGGAGCCTTCTCCTCCCCAGGCTGCACACCCCCAGCTCCCTCAGCCTGTGCTCACAGCAGAGCTGCTCCAGCCCTTGGATCATCTTTGTGACCTCCTCTGGCCTCACTTCAACAGTTCCATGTCCTCCTCATCCAGTTCCAACCCCCCTGCCATGGGCAGGGACCCCTCCCACCAGCCCAGGTTGTACAAAGCCTCATCCAGCCTGGTCTTAAGCACTTACAGGGCTGAGGCATCCACAGCTTCTCTGGACAACCTGTTCCAGTGCCTCCCCACATCTCTAGCCCCCCCTGGCAGTGGTGCTGGAGCTGGGGGAAGGTTGTGGGGTGTGGAGAATGAGAGTGGTCAGGGGTTGGAACAGGCTGCCCAGGAAGTGGTGGAGTCACCGCCCCTGGAGGTGTTGCAGGAGCAAGCAGGTGTGGAATATCAGGAGGTGGTCTGGTGGCCATGGAGGTGTTGGGGAGAAGGTTGGGTTGCTGATCTCGGAGAACTTTTCCCACCTTAACAGTTCCATGACTCTGTGATTTAATCATTAACACAACTTTGCTCCTGGCAGCCTCAGGCCCAGGCAATCATTAACTGCAGGAAGAAATGACTCAGCCAGTGCTCAGCACTCAGCACCAGAAGGGACCCTTCCAAACCATTGGTCATCAACCACTGGCCAACATCTGGGGGTCTGGAGGGATGAAACTGCTGCTGGAAGGAGATGTTCCACCTGCAGAGCCTCTTCTCTCTTCACTGCCTCAAGGAGCACTGTGGCCAGCTCTGCAGCCACCATGGCAAGAAGGACCTGGAGCTGCTGGAGAGGGTCCAGAGGAGCCACCAAGATGAGCAGAGGGCTGGAGAACCTCTATGGGACAGGCTGGAGAGTTGGGGCTGCTCAGGCTGGAGAAGAGAAGGCTCCAGGGAGAGCTCAGAGCAGCCTTGCAGTACCTGAAGGGCTCCAGGAGAGCTGGAGAGGGACTTTGGACAAGGGCTGGGAGTGCCAGGATGAGGGAGAATGGCTTTGAGCTGGGAGAGAGGAGACTGAGACTGGAAATAGGAAAGAAATTCTTTGCAGTGAGGCTGGGGAGAGACTGGCACAGGTTGCCCAGGGAGACTGTGGCTGTCCCCTCCCTGGAGGTGTTCAAGGCCAGGCTGGATGAGACCTTGAGCAAGCTGGGCTGGTGGGAGGTGTCCCTGCCCATGGCAGGGGGTTGGAACTGGATGAGCTTTGAGGTCCCTTCCAATCCAACCCATTCTATCATCCTATGATTCCCTTCCCACCCCACAAGTCATAGAATCCTAAAATCCTAGAATCCTAGAATCATAGAATCAGTCAGGGTTGGAAGGGACCACAAGGCTCAGCCAGTCCCAACCCCCCTGCCATGGGCAGGGACACCTCACACCAGATTAGGCTGGCCAGAGCCTCATCCAGCCTGGCTGCAAACACCTCAGGGATGGAGCCTCAACCTCCTCCCTGGACAACCCATTCCAGGCTCTCACCTCTCCCATGGGGAAGAACTTCTTCCTCAGTCCCCCCTGCCCCCAGGCTCTACAGGCAGAAAGTTTCCTAACAATCATCCAGGGAATCCAAAAGCTGAGGCTGCAGGGAAGGATCTGACACCCTGTGAAGGGCCAGGCTGTGCCCTGGGTGGGGGCTGGGCTGGCTCCACATGCAGCTGGAATGCCAAATGCCAGCCAGGAAGCTGCAGCTCCTTCCCCTGAGTCAAGCTCCTTGGCACAGTAACTGGAAGTCCCTGGCAGGGCTGGCTGATGCTGGGCACCAAACTGCTGCTTGGCTTGGCCAGCTTGAGCCTTTCAGCTGGAATGTTGTCTCCTCAGGAGCATGGAGAGGATCCTGAAAGCAGGATTCCAGTTGGAGCCTTAAGCCAGGATTTCAGTTGGATCCTTAAGCCAGGATTTCAGTTGGATCCTTAAGTAGGATTCCAGCTGAATCCTTAAGCAGGATTGCAGTTGGAGCCTTTAGCAGGATTCCAGTTGGATCCTTAAACAGGATTTCAGTTGAATCCTTAAGCAGGATTTCAGTTGGATCCTTAACCCAGTATTCCCGTTGTATCCCTAAGCCAGAATTCCAGTTGAATACTTAACCCAGGATTCCAGTTTGATCCTTAAGATGGATTCCAATTGGATCCTTAAACCAGGATTCCAGTTGGATCCTTAAGCAGGTTTTCAGTTGGATCCCTAAGCCAGGATTCCAGTTGGATCCTTAAGCAGGATTCCAGTTGGATCCCTAAGCCAGGATTTCATTTGGATCCTTAAGCAGGATTCCAGTAGGATCCTTAAGCTGGATTTCAGTTGGATCCTTAAGGAGGAATCCACTTGGATCCTTAAGCAAGGCTCCAGTTGGATCCTTAAGGAGGATTCCAGTTGGATCCTTAAGCAAGATTCCAGTTGGATCCTTAAGCAGGATTCCAGTTGGATCCTTAACCCAGGATTCCAGTTGGAGCCTTAAGCAGGATTTCAGTTGAATCCTTAAACAGGATTTCAGTTGGATCCTTAAGCAAGACTCCAGTTGGATCCTTAAGTTGGATCTCAGTTGGATCCTTAACCCAGGATTTCAGTTGGATCCTTAAGCAGGATTCCAGTTGGATCCCTAAACCAGGATTTCAGTTGGATCCTTAAGTAGGATTCCAGTTGGATCCTCAAGCCAGGATTTCAGTTGGAGCCTTAAGCAGGATTTCAGTTGGATCCTTAAGGAGGAATCCAGTTGGATCGTTAAGCTGGATTCCAGTTGAATCCTTAAGCAGGATTCCAGTTGGATCCTTAAGCTGGATTCCAGTTGGATCCTCAAGCCAGGATTTCAGTTGGATCCTTAAGCAGGATTTCAGTTGGATCCTTAAGCAGTATTCCAGTTGGATCCCTAAGCCAGGATTCCAGTTGGATCCTTAAGTAGGATTCCAGTTGGATCCTTAAGATGGATTCCAGTTGGATCCTTAAGGAGGATTCCAGTTGGATCCTCAAGCCAGGATTTCAGTTGCATCCTTAACCCAGGATTTCAGCTGGATTCTTAAGTAGGATTCCAGTTCGATCCTCAAGCCAGGATTTCAGTTGGAGCCTTAAGCAGGATTTCAATTGGATCCTTTAGGAGGAATCCAATTGGATCCTTAAGCAGGATTCCAACTGGATCCTTAAGCAGGATTCCAGTTGGATCCTTAAGCTGGATTCCAGTTGGATCCTCAAGCCAGGATTTAAGTTGGAGCCTTAAGCAGGATTTCAGTTGGATCCTTTAGGAGGAATCCAGGTAGATCCTTAAGCAAGATTCCAGTTGGATCCTCACTGTGAAGAATTTCTTCCTCATCTCCAGCCTCAATCTGCCCTCCCCAAGCTTCCTGATGACTTTGATTCTTCTCCAGCAGTTATCTGCCTCTCTGGAACTGAGGAGCCCAGAACCAGCCCCAGGACTCCAGCTCGATTTGCCTTTCTCAAGCTTCCATCCATTTCCTTGAGGATCCTTCCAACCTGGCACTCCATGATCCCACCCAGCCCCAGGTTCTGCAGACCAAGTCCATGTTCTAAGGTCCCACCGTGCCTGCTCCCCTCAGCTCCTGCAGCAGCTGGAGGGCACCGACCCCTCCCCTAACCACAGCAGCAAAGGGGAAGAGCTTCCAACGTGACTGGCAGCTTGGCCTGGGTTTTACTCTCCCCAGGCAGTGATGGAAGTGGGGAATGCTCAGCTGCTCCTCGGCAAAGCTGGTTCCCAGAGAGCAAAGTGGGCAGCAGAGGGGGTGGGAGGAGGAGAAACTGCTCCAAGGAGTTAGGGTAAGAAGCAAGCAAGGCTGGGGGATGATGAGCAGGAAGAAACCCAAAGGGCTGTCCCTGGGCAGTTTGCTGATTTGTAAACCACTCCTGATTACAGGAGCAGGAGAAGGAAGGGAGGGGAGTGGAGGTGCCAGGCTGTGGTGTCTGGAAGCCCCGAAGAAAAAGCCTTGGAGGTGCTGGGGGAGGAGAAGCTCAACAGGAGCCAGCAGTGAGCACTTGCAGCCCAGAGAGCCAAGCAGAGCCTGGGCTGCAGCAGGAGAAGTGTGGCCAGCAGGGCCAGGGAGGGGATTCTGTCCCTCTGCTCCACTCTGCTGAGACCACACCTGGAGCTCTGGGTCCAGGTCTGGAGCCTCTGTTCCGGGAAGGATCTGGAGGGGCTGGAAGGTGTCCAGAGAAGGGCCAGGAGGATGAGCAGAGGGCTGGAGCTGCTCTGCTCTGGAGGCAGCCTGAGAGAGTTGGGGTTGTGCAGGCTGGAGAGGAGAAGGCTCCCAGCAGACCTTCTTGTGGCCTTCCAGGATCTGAAGGGGGCTACAAGAAAGCTGGGGAGGGACTTTTGAGGGTGTCAGGGAGGGACAGGACTGGGGTGAATGGAACAAAACTAGAAGTGGGGAGATTCAGATTGGATGTGAGGAAGAAATTGTTCCCCATGAGGGTGGTGAGAGACTGGCAGAGGTTGCCCAGGGAGGTGGTGGAAGCCTCATCCCTGGAGGTTTTTGCAGCCAGGTTGGAGGTGGCTGTGAGCAACCTGCTGTGGTGTGAGGTGTCCCTGCCCATGGCAGGGGGGTTGGGACTGGCCAAGCCTTGAGCCTTCTCCTCTCCAGACTGCACAACCCCAACTCTCTCAGGCTGCCTCCAGAGCAGAGCAGCTCCAGCCCTCTGCTCATCCTCATGGCCCTTCTCTGGACACCTTCCAGCACCTCCAGATCCTTCCTGGAACAGAGGCTCCAGAACTGGATGCAGTACTCCAGGTGTGGTCTCAGCAGAGTGGAGCAGAGGGGGAGAATCCCCTCCCTGGCCCTGCTGGCCACACTTCTCTTGCTGCAGCCCAGGCTGTGATTTGCTTTCCAGGCTGCAAGTGCTCACTGTTGGCTCCTGCTGAGCTTCTCCTCTCCCAGCACCCCCAAGGCCTTTTCTTCAGGGCTGCTCTCCAGCCAGTCCCTGCCCAGCCTATAGCAGTGCTTGGGATTGCCCTGACCCAGCTGCAGGACCTTGTATTTGGAGATGCCCAAGCTCATAGCCACAGGCAACCAGGTTCTGCCAGCAGGGAAGTTCTAATTGCAGAACCAAGGTGAAGCTGTAACTCACAGTTGGCAGCTTTGCCTTCTCCTGTTTTTTTTTTTTTTATTCCCCCCCTCTTTTTCCTTTTATTTCAAAGATTCATAGACCTGAAGAAATCAGGGATTTGATTCCATTTTCTGTGCCAGCTTTGCTCTCCCTGAGCTGGCCTTGAGGCAAAAACCCAACCAGGGTAGGTCAGGGGAGAGGGGAGGGAGGGGGAAAAAAAAACACAGCCCCCCAGAAGCCCCCATCCCAGCCCGGCCCCACAGAGTTCACCCCCAGAAGCTCCCCATATTAAAAAAAGCCCCCCCCCCCCCCCCCTAATTGAAACCTCACCCACAGCCAAATGGCCGGCCCAGCAGGCAGCGCTCCTTGCTCTGAGTATGAGAAGCTGTTGGTATGGACTTCCTGAACCCTGGAAAAAAAGCCTTCACAAAGCGGTTGCGTTGGAAGCGGCCCCTATGGGCAAGCAAACCTGGGGCCTCGCGTGGCGGAGGGGGTCACCCTTGCCACAATACAAGCCATGGATGTTGAGGAGAAGCGCGCCCGATTGAGCGGGGTAGGCCGGTACACCGTGCCAACCCAAAACCCCATTGGTCAGGGAAGGGGGGGCTTGCAAATGGCTGCAAAAGCTCCACGGACCTGGGAGGCCCTCCCATAGCTAAATAAGAACCCCTAACCAAAACTACTAATATATAAATAATGCTTAAGGCGTCTGGGCCGCCTTTGACCTTTCATGGCTCAGGGGTGCGTGGGGAGATGCCAGAGAGGAGCCAGAGAGGATTGTCCACTTTGGGGACAACGGGGCGATCACAGCGCCGCCTCACAGCGAACTGTGTAGGGACGTTTGCGAAGAGCGTACCCTCTGAGATAGAGCCCTTCCAGTCCAAGCCCCTGCCCAGAGACCAGGGGACCACAGGAATTTCCAGCCACAGGCAGGGGCTCAAAGAGCTGGGAAAGTAGGGAGAAAGAACAGCCCCCTCTTCCACCACACTCCTTGGATACTACACACAGGTTTAACTTAATCAACCCACAGAGGCAGAGACAGAACATGGACAAAATTTTTACTCTTAATTTTTTCCCACAAGATAGCAACATGTTAAATATTGTAAAATAGTGCAAGGTCTTTTTTGGTCGCGCGTTAGTGTTCATTAGTGGCTGCTGACCCAGAAAGAGAACCAGAGACCAGCAATTGGCCTCCCCCCTATCTCCACGCTCAGCTTTTCCGTCACACCTCGCGATCAGCAGCTTTTTCTCTGCTCGCTCGGCAGACGGAGTCCCCTCTTTCTGTCATTCTGCATGTCAAGGCACCCAAACTGCCTCTACCAAGCTTCCATGCTCTGCTTCGCTTTTGTTATTCCCCAGGGAAGGGCTGGGGAGAAAAGAAAGAAATCTGGTCAATTTAAAAAAGGCAACACTTGCCACTAGCAGACGACTCCGCAGAAGCGCTATTTATCGATCCAGGATTCCTAGATGACACTCAGGGCTGAAGAGAACTGAAGAAAGTCAGCGGAGATGGAGAGGGGGACTACAGTTTGGCAGTCTTCAAGTGTAGCACACCCTAAAAACTGCTGAGTGTGTACTGCACGTACTAATGGGGATCAATTCTCAATACAAAACAAAAATATGCACTGCCCAAGCAGAGCAGATCACTTAGAGATATATAGCGTGGATTCTGACCATCCACTTTGCTATGGGTGGACACTAGGTGAGGACCTCACCTGGAGTTACTGTCTTGTCCTGGTTCTGGGAGCCTCCTCAATATAGGAGACGAAAGATGCAAAGGGAGGAACATGGAGCTAGGGCTTGATGGTTAGCTTAGAGCAGGGTGTGGGTCCAAGAGGAAAGACTGTGGGTGGGGAAAGTGGATGGGGGGGAGAACAGCAAAGAGAAAGCCATACG